>NC_069687.1:3389500-3716000 GCF_023699985.2 Odocoileus virginianus
TTTCAGCCGAGCGTCCTCATCATTGTTCTCACCTTTGTTTCCATCATAGCTAATTAAAGGGAAGGTCATTGTCACCTTATGTTTTAAACCTTCTTAACATAATATATCACCCTTGGTACACTTTAATAAGGGGATTTGTGAAGGAATGGTGTAATAGGAAAAAAGTTTACGGCATAATCCATCCTGTTCACAATTACACTTTAGCTGTTGCACATAATGAAAGTTAATAAGTAGACAAAATGAAGGGTCTATCTTGGGATTCATTCAAGTGTTGATTAATTGGCTGGTTGATGTAATGGAACAAGGAGATACCTAGCTTTTCTAAACTGTAGGCAAATGTGGCCAAAACAAACCCTATTTAAAGGACAATCTCTCCTTCCTTTTTTCCTTGCTAAGTGTCACCCCCAAACAATAGGAAATTAATTAAACACCTGTTTATTGAATGCCTTCCACGTGGCAGCACACACAACACCGGGATACAAAGGGTGAGGTAAAACACAGCTCCTTCCCTGGAGGGCGACGCAGACCAGTGCTGTGACGGAGGTGCGAAGGGAGGACAGACTATTTATTCTCAATGGTTACTCCTGGGGATCCCAGGATTGGTTAAGATTCATAAGAATGTCTGAAATAATACTAAGTATGCCAAGCACATCTGCCAAGAAAATGTTAAATCCTTTCTCCGAAGCCATTTATTTTATTTAACAAACACTTATAAAGCACTTACTAAAAGACCGGCATTGTTCTAAATGTTCTCCAAATATGAAGTCATTTAATACCTACAACGTCCCTAATGAGGAAGGGGCCATTCTTACTCATACTTTATAAATACAGAACCTGAGCCACAGAGCATTTGAGTTATTTAGCCATGTTTGTCTATTTCTCCAGAATCTGAGCTCATATCCACTACTTTTGTGCCATCTTTGTGCTATCTTTACAATAAAATTTCTTTTGCAAGTTTCAAAAGATAATGAGTATTAACAAAATTTTCAATGAAAGGGACAGTTTTGCATAAAGATCTGACAGAATTCTGCATTTCTAATAGTAATTCAAGGCCATGTTAAATAATACAACTCACATAAACTAAAGAGACGACAGACCCAGTAAAATAAGTTACTGACCTAGTCAAGTTTAAGCAGAATATGAAGCAAGATAGGAACACCTGTTTTCCTCCTATACATTTGCAACAAGAAAGGTGAGAGAGCAAGTCTAGGATGAGGAACACCTACAGTGGAACTTCATACCTCAGGAGGAACGTCATCATGATCGAGGTCGACGGTGTTTACCCAGATCTGACTCGCTATTGGATTTATCGGCAAGCCCACCTTTGATCTGCATTCCCCTAGGATGCAGGTGAATGCAAGTCTGCCTAGTGCGAAAGAAGAATGCAGACTAACAGAAATCCTCAATGGCCAATCGAGAATTGGGCACAAACATTGTGGTGAGCAGCTTCTCGGATGGACTGCGAGGATCTCTGCTTCCTGGGTGACCCCTGCCCTTGACTGTGGACTGGACCAAGGGACTGGCTTCCAACTGCTGGAAGGCAGGAGGGGTGGTGGGAGGCAATTTGCAGATTAGGCTACAGAGACTTTTGCTTTGGTGTTGGCTCCTGTCTCCCTCACTTGTTCACTCTGATGATCCCTGAGCTGCTCTAGAAAGGCCCCTGAGGCAAGGGGCTGATGTGGCCCTCAGTCCAACCTCCTGCCGGGGACCAAGTCCTGCCAACAAACAGGGTGCAACTGGAGGCAGACCCCCCCCCTCCACTTAAGATTCCAGATGAGACCACAGCCCTGCGGGAAATTTTGCTGCAACTTCCAAAGAAACCCCTAGTCTCCAGGTAAATAAGGGTAGCCCAGAGGAGCTACACTCAGACTCCTGATCTACAGAAAACCATGACAAGACTATGCATTGTTTTAAATCATTAACTTCTACATGTAATTTGTTATGGGACAATAGGTAATAAAGGACCTATCTTTCATCACGTACCAATTTTCCAAGAAATGCAAGGAAAGCGGGGAAACATTGAGTGAAGAAGAGGTGAGGGTACAGTCTGCCTTCAGGGGGGTTTTCAGTTTAGCAGAAACACTTGAGTCCATGACACGGACACTTCCTGGTAAAGCTCTGTGTCATGTCACTTCGGGGCTTCCCTGGTGGCTCAGCTGGTAAAGCATCTGCCTGCAATGCAAGAGACCCTGGTTCCATCCCTGGGTCGGGAAGATCCCCTGGAGAAGGAAACTGCAACCCACTCCAGTACTCTGGCCTGGAAAATCCCATAGACAGAGAAGCCTGGTGGGCTACAGTCCATGGGGTTGCAAAGAGTCAGACACGACTGAGGAATGAACACTTTCACTTTCTTCTTGTCACGTTGTCAATGTGGGACACAGGGGCCTCTGTGAACTTGTGAGCAAGTCAACACAGGAAGTCCTAAATGACGAAATGTGGGTTCTTGACATTCATCAGTGTATTTATACTTCATTTAATGTCAGTAGATCATGGATAGTGGATGCAACGTGAACAAATGTTTTTCTTAATTTTGTATGTAGACATAGGCCTGGCGGGTCGCCTGGAAATTGGGAAACTCTGTGGCACCCTGTTTTTCTCACCATCTCCTCTGTTGTATTAAATACAGGTAAGAATGGTGAGAGAAACAAAAGCAAAAATGAACAAGTGAGACCTAATTAACCTTAAAAGCTTTTGCAAAGCAAAAAATACCGTAAACAAAATGAAAATAGAACCTACAGAATGGGATAAAATATTTGCAAAGGATGCAAGCTACAAGGGATTACTTTTCAAAATATACGAACAACGCATACAGCTCAATACCAAAAAAAAAGAAAAAAACCCAAATTAAAAAAAAAAAAATGGGCAGAAGGCCTAAACAAACAGTTCTCCAAAGAAGACATACAGATGGCTAACAGGTCCATGAAATGATGCTCAAGATCGCTAATTATTAGAGAAATGCAAATCAAAATTTCAATAAGGTATCACATCACACTGGTCAGAATGGCTATCATCAAAATGTGTACAAAGAATAAATGCTTGAGAGGATGCAGGAAAAAGGGCACCTTCCTACACTGTTGGTAGGAATGTAAATTGGTACAGCCACTATGAAGAACAATATGGAGGTTCCTTAAAAACTAAAAATAGAGCTACCATATGACCCTGCAATTCCATTCCTGGGCATATATCTGAAAGAAACTATAATCTGAAAGGATATATGCTCCTCAATTTCCATGACAGCACTGTTTACAATAGTCAGGACATGGAAACAACCTACATGTCCTTTGGTGGAGGAATGGATAAAAATGTGCTAATATAGACAGTGAAATGTTACTCAGCCATAGGAAAAAAAAAATAATGTCACCTGTGGCAACAGCAGATGGAACTAGAAATTGTCATACTGAGTGAAGTAAGTCAGGAACAGAAATATAAATGTATGATATTACTTATATGTGGAATCTAATAAAAATAGTACAAATGAAGTTATTTATATAGCAGAAATAGACTCTCAGGCATAGAAAACAAACCTGTGGTTAGCAAAGAAGTGGGGAGGGATAAATTAGGGGTTTGGGATTAACAAATACACACTATATGAAATAGACAACCAACAAGGACCTACTGTATAGCACAGAGAGCTATATTTAATATTTTGTAATAACCTATATGGGAAAAGAAGCTGAAAAAGAAGATATCTCTATCTATCTATCTAGCTATAGCTTGATCAATTTGCTATATACCTGAAATGTTGTAAATTAACTATTGTTAGTTAGTGTTAGTTGCTCAGTTGAGTCTGAGTCTTTGCGACCCCATGCACTATAGCCTACCAGGCTCCTCTGTCCATGGAATTCTCCAGGAAAAAATAATGGAGTAAGTTGCCATTCCCTTCTCCAGGAGATCTTCCTGACCCAGGGGTCAAACCCAGGTCTCCTGCAATGTAGGCAGATTCTTTAGCATCTGAGCCACCAGAGAAGTCTATATCAACTATATTTATTAAGCTTAAATGAACTATACTTCAATAAAAGAAATAAAATTTAAAACAAGGAATGGCATGAGATAGGATAATATGAAGGATGATAAGTCTGCTTTACTTCCAACAAAAACAAAACTAGCAGCTTACACAGTTATTGTGCTGGAAATTTTTGTTTTGTTTTTTATTTAATTTATTTTAATTGGAGGCTAATTACTTTACAATGTGCTGCAGATATTTATATGTAAAGAATATGCCTCATATATTTCCTTTTACATATTAAAGGAAACACTTTAAAATTCAAAACACAATGTATGTGAGCTGCCTGACATTGTCCACATGTGACTGTGGAGATGATCTTAAGAGGACTGAGATCAAGAGGACTGAGAGGTTTCATAAGCATGACTCGAGCTCCCAAGACCCTTCACATATTTATCTTGATATTTTATGTCCAATGTAGTCATCTGTGTTAGAAAGAAAACCAATTATAACCAATTATAAAATTGGGAAAGAGTATATCAAGGCTGTCTATTGTCACCCTGCTTATTTAACTTACACGCAGAGTATATCATGTCAAATACCAGGTTGCGTGAAGCACAAGCTGGAATCAATATTGCTGGGAGAAATCTCAATAACCTCAGATACGCAGATGACACCACCCTTATGGCAGAAATTGAAGAGGAACTAAAGAGCCTCTTGAAGAAGGGGAAAGGGAAGAGTGAAAAAGCTGGCTTAGAACCCAACATTAAAAAATCTAAGATCATGGCACCTGGTCCCATCACATCATGGCTAATAGATGGGGAAAAAGTGGAAGCAGTAACATTTTATTTTCTTGGGCTGCAAAATCACTGCAGATGGTGACTGAAAGCATGAAGTGAAAAGATACTTGCTCTTCAGAAGAAAACTATGACAAACCTAGAGAGTGTATGAAAAAGCAGAGACATTACTTTGCAGACAAAGGTCCACATAGAAAAAGTTCTGTTTTTTCCAGTAGTCATGTATGGATGTGAGAGATGGACCATAAAGAAGGCTGAGCACTGAAGCATTGCTGCTTCTGAAAGGTGATGCTAGAGAAGGCTCTTGAGAATCCCTTGGACTGCAAAGAGATCAAACCAGTGAATCCTAAAGGAAATCAATCCTGAATATTCATTGTAAGGAGTGATGCTGAAGCTGAAGCTACAATAGTTTGGCCACCTGATGTGAAGAGCCAACTGAAGCTGGGAAAGATTGAGAGCAGGAGAAGAGGGCAGCAGAGGATGAGATGTTGGATGGCATCACTGACTCGATGGACATGAGTGAGCAAACTTGGATACAGGGAAGGACAGGGAAGCCTGCTGTGCTGCAGTCCATGGGGTTACAAAGAGTTATACAGGACTCAGTGACTGAGCAATATTAAAAATAACTCCTTCATAGTCTTTTCTTTTTTAATCTCCAGCAGTTTCTCATCAAAATAATTCTAAAATGGCATAGAATATCACTTTGTTTCTTACGGAAGCATTTCCACTTTCAAGTAATGGGAAAAAATAATATTTTATGATCTATGTTGAAACACTAGTCTAGCAGGATTCTTTCTCTGTTTGGTGTAGTGTTCCAGACAAGTATTCATGACAATGGTACATTGAGTTCTCGCAGCAGAGACCACAAATTTGCCTCACTGGATCTTGTGAAAATCACTTCCTTGCTGGCAAAACATTTTTTAAATTAATTTATTTATTTTAATTGGAGGCTAATTACTTTACAAAACTGTGGTGGTTTTTGCCATACATCGATATGAATCAGCCACAGGTGTACATGTGTTCTGTCTCCTGAACCCCCCTCCCCACTATGGCCTGTAAGAAGGTGAACGGATATGGAAAAAGAAAAACCTTTAGGTAGTCACCTCTCCCTAACCCTAACCCTCACCCTAACCCTCCCTGGAGTGAGTGCTGAGTGGTGCCCTCCACTACTTACCAGCTGCATGGCTGTGACAGAGGCACAATAATTTTGTCCTCAGTGTCATTAACATTAACACACCTTTCGGATGAGTGCTTCCAGAAAACAAAGGAAAAGAGAACAAACAATACTTCTGCAAAGCACTAAGCCGACCAGCCATCTCAAGGTAGATGCTCCATTTATAATGGTCACCACTATTTCTGTTCTTTAAATTCTCTGATTGTTATTTCCAGCATTATTTTATTAGAGTGGCGATTCCTGAGTCTTTTCACTGAAGGGAAAATTCTATACCTGAGAAACTAGGAACAAAAAAAGTATAGCCCCGCTTGGAACTTTGAACAATACGTTTAGGAAGCTGAAATGGCACACTTCAACTCCGCTCATCCCTGAAGGGTTGAAGACGACTTCCCAGGGCCGGCTGGGTTCTTTTCTTTCTGCTCTGACCCACTGGTGCTGTGGCTCACACAAGTCGGCACGCAATGCCTGGCAAAAGACCGGCTTCTTTAATGCCTCCTACAATACGAGAAACTTCATCCCTTTTAATTACTTACAGGAAAGTTTTGAGATGATGGAATTCCCCTGAGTTCCTGGCTGGAAGGATAGCTCCTGTGTCTTAGCCGGTTTCATCCTTTCCTCTTACTTGGCTTACCTTGAAGAACAGAGGAATTATCTTAGATAGACTGGGTTTCAGCTCGACTCCACTGATTGTTTTTCAAGGCAGACTCTCATGAGCGGCTTTTCTTATTCAATAACGATGACACAGAGATTAGCATGACTTACTGAGGTCCCAAGCCTTGTGGAGTCTGGGCTCTAAGAGCGTGAATGAGCATGCCTGCATCACAACAAGAACTCATACTTTTTTAGCTAGTCAGGTAGAAACGCCAAGTCAGGGCCCCAGCAGGTGCAGCAAAACTATAGGCCATCAAGGTGAGTCCACGTGGATGGGAAACTCCGTGCTTCCCCGATCACTGAATTCTGTGTCTGTGGTTTCCTCCAGCTCCATGAGCACCTTCAGGACACGTGGTGGCATGTCTGTAGGGCTTTCTCATGGACAGTTTCCATTCATTTCTCTTTCTTTATGATTGGCCATCCTTCCTGTGTTTTTGCATGCCTCAGTTTTTTGGTTAAAAACTGAATATTTTGCAGATTATAATGCAACAGTTCCGGAAGTGAGACCCTCCTCCCCACCCCACCTCCCTGGGGTTTGCTACGGCTGCCTGCTGCAAGCTTCTTGTTGGCTTGCTGCTTTCTCCATGTTTTCAAGTTTATGCAATGAAGGCAAGTCCAGTTAAAGTCTGTCCTTTTCTAAATGCCAATCATTTGTCTCATAACAGAAGCAATCAACGCCTCCTTCCCTGACTTGGAGCAAGAATAAATAAGTCTCACTCACAACCATATCATCACTCCTGGGGGGACACTTCCCTTCCTGAAGTCTAGCAGCAGAAGCAGTAGAAAGTGTGGAGAAGTTCAAGCTGAGTCACTGCCCGCTTGTCAAATCTGGCCCTGATGACACAGGATGATTAAGCCTGCGGATAAATTATTTTGAGCTGGACAAAGAACAATACACTAAACAGCTACATCCTGTTGGAGAATTCCCAGCTCCTCACACTGGCCCCCTCCATCTTCTGTCTCTACCTTCCTTACCTGACTAACTTGCCAGTTCCCAGCTCCGAGACAGAGCCTCTGACCTAATCAGCTTCTCATAGATGCCCCAGTCTCAGATCTGGTTGGGCGTGGGGGAAAGACTGCATGGAACCCAAATAAGAAGAGCCCCTCCCGGGTTTTGTCAAATGCCTGTCAGCATGTCTGTGCCTCGAGGGAGGCGCAGTTTGGGAACTGCTTCTTGGATCCACATGAAGAGGTAAGAGTTTGGACATGAATTTGAGCAATGTTTGGGAAAGAGTGGACTTCCCCTGTGGCTCAGCTGGTAAAGAATCCGCCGGCAACGCAGGAGACTTGGCTTCTATCCCTGGGCTGGGAAGATCTCCTGGAGGAGGGAAAAGCTACCCATTCCAGTATTCTGGCCTAGAGAATCCCACAGACTGTATAGTCCATGGGATCACAAAGAGCTGGACAGGACTGAGTGACTTTCGCTTTTCATTTTCCTTCTGGGAGATAGTGGAGGACAGTGGAGTCTGGTGTGTTGCAGCCCAAGGGGTCACAAATAATTGGACACAACCAAGTGACTGAACAACAACAAGGAAAAGATTAGGGGCATCTCTCCTCAATTCCAAGAGAGAAGCCTGTCTTCAGGAGGCGGTGCCCACCCTACCCAGCCCCTCAGTCTGAAACCACTGCTTTAAACACCCATCAGCATGGTCTGGTCCTTTTCTGTCTTGCAGAAGGTAAACAGTTTTGCAAAAGGAAGCTTCTGTGAGGGTCCCAGGCTGCCTAAGGACCTGTGCACATCCGTCTGTCTCACTCCTCCAGCTCCTCACAGGTGACATTCCTGAGCTTCTTAACTGGATGCTGGATGCCCTGTCTGTCTGCAGAGAAGGTAGAAATCTGTGGGGCCTCTGTTACCCCAGCCATGCAACACAAGACACTCAGGGGTGATCTGACAGCAATCCCACCTCTCACATAGTATTTTTAATTATATGCAATGTACTTTTCAGATAGCCTAGTGATGTCTTTCAGATATCATAGTGTAAATTATTTGATAAAAATGCATGTTTCAGGATTGTCAAACAGCTTCAGGTAATGACTTAGAGAATGTTCTTTTCCCCCATTTTTTCTCACTTCCATTAGCCAGGCTTTTCTCCAGTTTTGATTTCTAACTTAAAACTTCAGCTGGAACCTGCTTTGTGAGGTTGATAGCTATGAAACCACTGACAGCATGACTGATTTATCAGGGGGAGTCTTGCTGTTCTGTGAGAATGCAGCTCAGTGGCCCAGAAGATGCTGTCCTCTGCAGGTTCAACAGACCCCTGTGCTGAGGATCTGGCTCCTCAAACTTCTTCCTATTGATGGGCACATCTAGAGGATTCACACACACACACAGACACACACACACACTGCTCTGTCTCCTAGTCCTCCCACTGTCTCCAGTGACCACAGTTAGTCCCCACAGTTTTAGACTTGTTTGAAATAAAACATACTTTGCTTCTTGACTTAATGACCAATTTCCTAAAGTAATGATTCCTAGTGAATTCCAGTGGTTCTATCCAGCCGAAAGGTTTCATAGTCTCTCCTGGTTTTCTGAGTGTTAACCATTCGGTATCTCATTTCTCACTTGATGGCATAGGGTCCACCTCCCTGCACGCTTATCTGTCTTAGCTTTGACTGCATGTCACAGGAGCTGGTTGGGTCACAAAGAATCTGGGGCCTCCGACCTACTCAAGGTCTTGTAGCTGAGTGGGGCTCATAGTTGCTGAATCAGATTGAGAACATACAGACAGTGACCAGCTGAACAAAGAGACACAAGCTACCCACATGGTGTTAGAAGTCAGCTCCCTCAGCTTCCAAGCTCCCACCTTGAAGAAGGGAAAATCTCAGTCATTTTGATTGAAGGTACAGTTACCACTCACATACACTAAGGAAGCAAAGTCATGAGATTTATTCCTTCACAGATGCCAGAATTGGAATGAGGTCACTAATTTTTGTAGGACTCAATTGTTACTCAGTTGCTAAGTTGTGTTTGACATTGTGACCCCATGAACTACAGCACGCCAGGCTTCCCTGTCCTTCACCATCTCCATTGATTCAGGGATGTCATCCAACTATCTCATCCTCTGTTTCCCCCTTCTCCTCCTGCCTTCAATCTTTCCCAGCATCAGGGTCTATTTCAATGAGTTGGCTCCTCGAAGCAAGTGGCCTAAGTATTGGAGTTTCAGCATCAGTCCTTCCAATGAATATATAGGGTTGATTTCCTTTAGGATGGACTGGTTTGTATCTCTCAGTTTCCTGTCTCTCTCAGCTTTTGTGTCTCTCACACCTCCTGTTTCTCCCAGCTTCATTATCTTGCCACTTTCTGTGTCTCAACACCTCTTGGGTCTCTCAGCTTCCTGTGTCTCTCACCACAGCCTGTGTCTTTCACACCTCCTATGTCTCTCAGCTTCCTGTGTCTCTCAGCTTCCTGTGTCTCTCACCACTTCCTGTGTCTCCCAGCTTCCTGTGTCTCTCACTACTTCCTGTGTCTCACACCTCTTATCTCTCCCAGCTTCCTGTGTCTCTCACCACTTCCTGTGTCTCCCAGCTTCATGTCTCTCACCACTTCCTGTGTCTCTCACACCTCCTATCTCTCCCAGCTTCCTGTGTCTCTCAGCTTCCTGTGTCTCTCACTACTTCCTGTGTCTCTCACACCTCCTATCTCTCCCAGCTTCCTGTATCTCTCACCACCTCCTGTGTCTCCCAGCTTCATGTCTCTCACCACTTCCTGTGTCTCTCACACCTCCTGTCTCTCCCAGCGTCTTGTGTCTCACACCACTTCCTGTGTCTCCCAGCTTCCTGTGTCTCTCACCACTTCCTGTGTCTCCCGGCTTCATGTCTCTCACCACTTCCTGTGTCTCTCACACCTCCTGTCTCTCCCAGCTTCCTGTGTCTCTCACCACTTCCTGTGTCTCCCAGCTTCCTGTGTCTCTCACACCTCCTGTCTCTCCCAGCTTCCTGTGTCTCCCATCTAGTGAGTGGAAAGCCCATGGATTCCAGCCGTGCGTCTGCCCCAGCTTCGCCCCAGCCTCCCCGTCAGCAGTTTCTGGTTCACATCAGGCACCTCCACAGAACCCACTCCCTCTGTCCCCTGACTCCTGCCCCCTTGTTTCCTGTGCTGTCCAAGAATTTCAGGACGGTGCCCAAATGCCTGACTGCTTGCAGTACAGAACCTTCACCCATGATACATTTTGAAGTTTTAAAAATCATGGAGAGAGCTGTCATCTTGTGACCCCGCATGTGTGCACCTAACCTCAGCTGGTCTGCCCGAGACCACCTGAGCGCCAATCCTAGTCCCCCGCACAGTCCCATTTCCGCTCCATGATGAAAGAAACTATCATGAACCAGGAGAAACTCGCCAAACTGCAGGCACAAGTGCGCACTGGTGGGAAAGAAACTGCTCACAGAAAGAAGGTAGTTCGTAGAACAGCCACAGCAGATGACAAAAAACTTCAGTTCTCTTTAAAGAAGTTAGGGGTAAACAGTATCTCTGGCATTGAAGAGGTGAATATGTTCACAAATCAAGGAACAGTGATCCACTTTAACAACCCTAAAGCTCAGGCATCTCTGGCAGCAAACACTTTCACCATATTACAGGCCACGCTGAGACAAAGCAACTGACCGAAATGCTCCCCAGCATCTTAAACCAGCTTGGTGCCGACAGTCTGACCAGTTTAAGGAGACTGGCTGAAGCTCTGCCCAGACAGTCCGTGGATGGAAAAGCACCACTTGCTACTGGAGACAAGGATGATGATGAAGTTCCAGGTCTTGTGGAGAATTTTGATGAGTCTTCCAAGAATGAAGCAAACTGAATTGAGTTAACTTCTGAAGAAGATAAATCTTGAAGAGGTTACTGGGAGCTGCTATTTTATGTTATGACTGCTTTTTAAAATTTTGTTTATGGATCTGATAAAATCTAGACCTCTAATGTTTATAAGCCTAAGCCCCTGGACACTGCAGCTCTTCTCAGTTTTTACTTATATACAATTCATTCTTTGCAGCTAATGAAGCTGGAGAAGCCTAAGAATAAAGTTTGAGACAAAGATAAAATTCTTTGCCTAGTAAAAAAAATAAATAAAAATAAAAATCATGGAGAAAGATCAACTTCAAATTTCTCATAGATGCAGTGAACTGTCATCAGAGAAACACATTCTACCAGCGATGAGAGAAAAAACGAACAGAGTGCTTACCCAATCCATTTTCAGATGTGGAATCAATACAACCCCCTAGCATTGTTTCCAGGTTACCTTTAAGATGGTGGCGCGGGAAGGCCCTGTGAACACTAATGCATGCAAATAATTCAGCATTTAACTACAGCATGAGGATTTTCTCAAAGAAGAAACATATACACACACTTTCTGATTAGTTCTCCAATTTATCATCATATTCTCTTAAACTCTGGGGTGTTGCATTTTAGGGTCCTATTAAATAAATCAAAAGAGCATATTATCTGAAATTAGGAGCCAGACAGGATAGCAGCTAAAATTAATTCACCATAGTAATCTCCTCCTAAGACAAACTCCCCTGGGGGAAAACATTATATGCCCATTTCCATGGGCAGAGGTTTAAATATATCTCTCCTATTAACTTTACATGCCTAAATCCCTGCACATTAAAATAAAAATGTATCTCTCCTCTCAGAAGAGAAAACTGGAAGTCTGCACTGCCCTCTAAATGAGTCCAATTAAATGTAATCAAGTTATACATCTATGCTTTAGAACCATATGGGACATTTGACAGAGAAAACAGGCCTAAATATACATGTGCCCAGGTACATTTCCAAGCAGCTCAACCCAACCCTTGCCTCGTCAGTGAAAGGAAACCCAAACTGAGAGCTATTGACATGACCCCATGCGTGCAAAAATCCAGCCATCCTACACCCTTCATCCTGAAGCTACACGTGCAAAAATAATAACTGTGTGCAACAGAAGAGTTGTTCAACCACCGGTAACCCAAACTCCATTTCATCTCATCTCCATTGGGTCTGGGGTGGGGGGCACCGAGTGGGGGGTGGGGTTAGTTGGAGATAAGGCGATAGGGGGCTAGAAGCCCTCCTTGGATTTCAAACGGGTCAACTTGTCAAAGCTTTATGTGGGAGCCAATTACATTAATTTTCCACAGCCGCCAAATACATATTTCATTTCCATCTCCCACAAGAGATGGGGTCCAGGGATCCTGTTTCGCAAGGCTCTTATCACTAAGTAACATTCATACCCCCAAAGGAACCCTTGGCAGCCGGTGGCCCAGGCTGCCTGGTGTTGCCGTGGAGCCGCTCGGAGCCGCACACGCTCGGGGACAATGGGCCGCCACGACGGCCGCATTGTCAATAAATTTCAATTACACTAATTGCCAAGAGTTCAATGAGTGCACTTTGAAGAGGGGGAGAAAGGAATATAAAAAAAAAGGGAGCTTATGCCTCGTAGGGCTAAAGAAAAGGAAGTAATAAATAGTCTGTGTTTTCTAATGGGGGCATTCAAGTATTTTTCAACATGGCTTAACCAGATTTTACAAGCTGTTCCAGCTTCAGGGATCCTGTTTTACATTTCTTTGTTACTATCTCCAAACAACATATACAGACACTCAATTATGTGGTGTTATATTTCAGGGGAGATTTAATTTCTAAGTAGTTTTTTTTTTTTTTAAACACGTCCATCTGCTCTGTTTGGATGAATACTGTGCTGAGTGAATTTAGGAAGGACAATTTATGAATGGACAGGACTGCTTTAAAAAACGAACTCAGAGGATGCTCTTGATTCCAGGTGGAGCGTACCTGTTCTATACCTTCAAAGAATGGATGGCATTTCAAAGGGGGCATCTGAGGACCATGTGTAAATGTCGCTGAGGACCATGTATAGGTGTGGCTGGGGCCCGTGACATCTTTATAAGGTGGATGGGTCTTGACCGTTTCTTTTAGAATTGGATAGGTCATCATCACAGACACTCATTTCAGTCTTCACAAAGAAAAGACAGAATAAGAAGCAAGAAAGACATTGGGTGGCTCCCAAGCCTGCTGGGTACCAGGGCAGCAGCTGGTCATGCAGCTTTGGACCTCGGGTACAGAAGAGACCCGCTCCCGCGAGGCTGACCTAGACCCTGGGTGTGCCCCTGTAGCTGGCGCCCTGTGCTGAGACCCGGCTGGGCAGGGTGGGAGGGAGCCCAGGAGGCTAAGCAGACCACACACCTGCTAGTGGCTCCCATACTGGCATTGAAAGGATGGCATTAGGCTTCCTTCCACTGAAGGTGCCCTTTATCAGAGCTGGTTACAGCAGAGAGAGCATGGGCCCGTAGTCAACTGGCTGGAACCACAGCACCAGCCTGCACGGGCTGCTGGTTCGTTTGTGAAATGCAGACAATAGCGAACTCTTCCCTTAGCCACCATGCTAAGCTCTTTCTTCATTTTCACTCATCAAACCTGAACAGAGAAATGGGCTCTTGGTGAAGTTATTGTGCCTCAGCGCTACTTTTAATTCATAGCATTGCCTCTTGTGAGGATGTTTTTATTTTAAATGGTATTGCTTACCTTGGAGCTCAGTCGGTAAAGAATCTACCTGCAGTGCAGGAGACCTGAGTTTGATCCCTGGGTTGGGAAGATCCCCTGGCAAAGGAAATGGTGACCCACTCCAGTACCCTTGCCTGGAAAATCCCATGGACAGAGGAGCCTGGTGGGCTGCAGTCCATGGGGTTGCAAAGAGTTGGGCACTACTGAGTGACTAACACTTACTTACTTACTTCTGCTTATTGAATGGAAAGCTTTGTGCTCGGTAAAGGGGGTTAAGCCTCGAGGAGCAGATGGGGAAATTGCAGAAGCTTGATCTCTGGAAATTCGGTGCTAACTACACCCTGGGAGGATTAACAACAAGATCGAACTCGTATCAGCATGGCACTTCCAAGCACGGCTGGAAGAGGCAGGTGCGGGGCTGTCCCCAGTGCAGGACTCTGTGTCCTGGTGAACAGAACAGTCAGCAGGTCAGTGCATGGGTTTGTGAACACCTCACACCGACGAGCTGTCTCTATCAAGGTGAGCAAGGTCAGGCTCCCATGTGCCTTTAGCTGGTGTGTGTGTGGTTGCACAGAGCATCCTCTCAGCCCTCCGAGATCCTTTGTCCAGGAAGGGTCACCACTGAGGTTCAACAATTTTTTAAAGGAGAAGAACAGAATGGAATGCGAAGGTGAGAAAGGAATGTTTAGGACCATGAGACTCTTTGATCTTCTGTGTCTGGAACAAAGATCAGAGGATATTGGTGTGTGTGTGTGTGTGTGTGTACGCATACTCCAGCATATGCATGTGGATAACAGACGTCCAATGTTATATTCTACAGGCATGTAAAAAACTCATACAAAAAAGTTTGAAAAAAGAAATGAGGCAATTTGGAAAATATGTTCAAATGAGAGGCACCTTATTCCTGCAAAGTTTATTTCTCTTAATCTGGAAGCTTCTGCTGCTCTGGGGGTTGGGCAGGAGGTGAGATCTTTGACCGAAAACTGCAATTTTCTTTTGGGAGAGGTCTGGTTCCCCCAAATTCCATGGCTGCTGCATTACAGTCGATCTCAGATGGCCCTGGAACTAGCAATGTCTTGCTGGTGTTCACAGACGGAGTCTTAGATATTAGGTGAATGAAAGATCTTGTCATTTGTTTATATATTTGAGATGAGCTCAAACACATTTATCCAAATAGTCTCCTTAAGAAAGAATACACACAAGTCCCTTTGAGGGAACATGGGGAAAATAATTAATGTTTGCATTTGAGCGATGGATGAAAGGAAATGGAGATTGATTATTAGAAATCCAGAGTTAAGTGCAAACTTCCAGGTGACTTAAAGTTAGCTTTCAAGTGGTGATTAATAAGATAAGAGGGGAAAGATGTTTGCATCGGGGGCACATGAATGGGAAGTTGGGTACAGTGTGTGTAGCTAAGTTAGCTACAGTGAGGAGGCTGTGTGTGCCTTCAAGAGACACTTTCTACAGGGCTTCCCTGGTGGTCCAGCGGTAAAGAATCCACCTACCAATGCATGGGACACAGGTTCCATCCCTGGTGGGGGAAGATCCCACAGGCCACAGAGCAACTAAACCCATGCCCCGTGACTACTGAGCCCATGTGCCTGGATCCCGTGTTCTGCAAAGAGAGAAGACACTGCAGGGAGAATCCCACGCACCGCAAGTGGAAAATAGCCCCCACTCACTGCAATGTGAGAAAGCCCACACGCAGCAATGAAGAGCCAGTGCAGCCAAAACTGACGAAGACAGACACTTCATACAATTTAGGAAATCAGTGGAAATTAAGTAAAGCAATCTTGCTGGGCCCAGAGCAAAGGAACCCACTCAAGTGAGGAAAGCAAGGAAAGTATGAACTAATGTAAAAAAACAGAATGTGGGGAAGGAGAGTTAGGGCCAAGCTGTAAAAAGTTACTTCAATTCAAAATGTGCAGATTTGTGTTTAAGGAGGCTGCATTGACATTTAGGAATGTTATTCATTTGTACAAGTTGAGCTTTCATCAGTATTTTCTCCTAGCACAGAGCTTGCTTGTTTGTTTAATTGCTTATTTAATGTAGCATTTGTTGGCTTCTTCAGCTATCAAGTAACAGGGCATTTAGATCAATAGCCTAGAGAAATCCATGAGATAAGATGAAAAAGCACCACCACAGCCCTTGAAAAGTGGGCAATATTAATTTCACTCAAAAAGCCCCATGCTTTACTCAGGAAGCAGAATGGACCCTCGGGAACATTTACCCACAGGCATTAAGCCATGACAGTTAGGAATATTGCTGCCTTGGCCTTCAGGAAGGTTAAATGCATCCTGAGAAGTGCCGTCTTCTGTTATTTCAAGACAAACAGCAAGTACAAATTATTGTTTTCCCAATCTTGACCTTGTCTCATTTTAGAGAAAGCCGTCTCCCTGCTTCTCCCCAAGTTTGCAGTGATTATATTGTCATTGTCATCGTTGTCTCATGATAACAAGGTTGACAGTCGTGATGACAGTCTTACCAGGTGATGCTCACTGAGACCTTCCTGTGGGCCAGTTTGGGCTAAGCATTTTTGTGTGCATGATCCCATTCAGTGTTCTGAAATATCCCACAGGGCAGTGGTCCCCAACATTTTTGGCACCAGAGACTAATTTCGTGGAAGACAATTTCTCCATGGACCAGAGGTGGGGAGGATGGTTTGGGGATGATTCAATCTTATTACGTTTATTGAGCGCTTTCTTGTTGCTATTCAGTCGCTCAGTTGTGTCCGACTCTTTGCGACCCCATGGCCTGTAGCCCACCAGGATCCTCTGTCCATGGGATTCTCCAGGCAAGAATACTGGAGTGGGTTGCCATGCCCTCCTCCAGGGGATCTTCCCGACCCAGGAGTGGGACCAGTGTCTTTCATGTTTCCTACATTGGCAGGCGGATTCTTTACCACTAGTGCCACCTGGGAAGTAGATATTACTACTGATCATATTTTACAGGAAGTACAAACTCAGAGATGTAACCCCCCAGTGAAAACATGACTAGTGTGTGGTGAAGCCGGATTCTGTACCCAGTCCCCCATCTGCCCAAACCTGGCATGCCCACCACTCAATACTGAGGACCCTCCATTCTTTGGGGTCGTGTGGCCCTCAATGTCAGGCAAAGTGATCCTGCTGCCGGTGAGGGTAGGGGCAAAACAAACATCTCTCTCTGTGGAGGCTCATTATTAACTCCAGCAAGGCTGGGCTGATGGCTCCAACATGGGTTTTTAATGCAACAGCCCAGAATGGACAAGGGGACCAGACTCTGCCAGCTGAGTCCAGGCTCCCCATCCTCCCAAGGGTGCCCCCTTCACTGGCCTGGGGCTCCCAGGACCCCCTGAGACCCTAATACAGTCTCTGTGGCTGAACCAGGTCATGTGCTTCATGGGACCACTTGATGGTGGCCTGAATTGCCTGATTAATTTAGTCTGCTTCTTTTCTACTGGAGAATCGTCAATGTGTGCGATAGAGACAGGTGCTAAGACACAGTTGCTGAATGTGAGAGCAGGGGATGACTGCCGCGGGAGCGCATGTGAGAAGCCGGCATTCAGGGTTCCAGGACGCCTGACCCTGGAGTCCCCTTACCACCTCAAGCCCCAGGCAGACACAGCTGTGATCCTGCGGGCAGAAATTCATGACTTTATACAAGGCAGATTTTTACTTCCATTTTACAGGGGGAAAAAAATAATAACCTTAAGTGTCAGCCTTATCCTATGATCTAATCTCTTGTCCCACTCTAGCATTTTCTCCATACAGCTCTTAAGATGTCTGTTAATCAGGTTGAAAGGACAAGAGAACTCTCTGCTGGCCTCAGTCTCTCAGCACGAAGACTGGCTTGCACTAGGTGGCCCTGTTCTCACTGAGTAGTCCACCGACACCCAGTCTGTCTTCCATGGGTCTCTCTAACCCGTCCGCTTCTCTCTCCATCACCATCACCACTGCCAGAACACCCCTGCCCGCCCTGATGGCATGCAGAGATGGGGTACCCTACAGTCTCCAGCCCTTTTGTTCCTCCATGCCGTCTCCAGCCTCAGCGGCTCATCTTTGCAGCTCCTCAGTGATGTAGTGCTTTTTTCTCTCTTAAATGGGGAATGAGGATTCTTTACATTATAACCTTTAAAATGAAGAATTCTTTTAAGCTTTAAGTTGAATTGTATTAGTATTTGCATCCCTTTTAACCTTTAGACTTTTTTTTTCCTGCAACTTTCCCTAAATGCTCCAGGTGTTTTTAAACTCAGAGAAGCAAGGACGCCAGCACACAGGCTAAATAAACTCAGACGGGTGATGTATTGAACCTAGCAGGAGCCCCTCATTCATCTTTGAGGTGTAGCTGGAGCATCAGTAATTCCAAAACGCATTGCATTAAAATAAAAAGCCCCTGATGGCAACCAAGGGTGATTTTTTGTTTCCTGTCATCATCCATTTGTATCTGCCAATAGCCTCTAGTTAAATCAATGCTCCTGATAAATATTACTTGACTGGGGAAATAGAGCAAATCATCATTTCTTAGTAAGGGATATTTATCTCTTTTGTGATAACATTTATCTTTTAGATGTATCCATGCAAAACTCAATCTGATGGGATGGTATAAGCAATTAACACAGTTTAACAGGCTATGTAACATTAAAGCTACTAAATGTGCAATTGTTTGCTTTCTTGCAGGTTCACTTTTTCTTCAGTTAGAATGAATTATAAATGGTCAACACTGGGTGTGTAGGAAAGAGCTGGACAGAGTGGTGGTTACCCCTTGACCCTGGGTGCCCTGACATCTGACTCCCAGGACTGACTCTGCTGGTGTTCACTGGGCATGCACACCTGTTCTGTGCCCTGCACTGGGGCAGCCTCAGTACCTGCAGTCATGGGTGAGAAAGAATTGGTTTTAAAACCACACTAATAAGTGGAGTTCAAAGTGCCAATATCCATTGATTATAGAAAAAGCAAGATAATTCCAGAAAAACCTCTACTTCTCCTTCATTGACTATGCTAAAGTCTTTGACTGTGTGGATCACAACAAACTGTGGGAAATTCTTCAAGAGATGGGAATACCAGACCACCCAACCTTCCTCCTGAGAAATCTGTATGCCAGGTCAAGAAGCAACATTTAGAACCAGACATGGAAAAATAGACTGATTCCAAATTGGGAAAGGAGGACATCAAGGTTGTATATTGTCACCCTGCTTATTTAACTTATATGCAGAGTACATCATGCGAAGTGCTGGGCTAGATGAAGCACAAGCTGAATAAAGGTTGTCCTCAGATATCCAGAGGATACCACCCTTATGGCAGAAAGCAAAGAAGAACTGAAAAGCTTTTTGATAAAAGTGAAAGAGGAGAGTGAAAAAATTGGCTTAAAACTCAACATTCAGAAAACTAGGTCATGGCATCTGATCCCATCACTTCATGGCAAATAGATGGGGAAACAATGGACACAGTGAGAGGCTTTATTTTCTTGAGCTCCAAAATCTCTGCAGATGGTGACTGCAGCCATGAAATTAAAAGATGCTTGCTTCTTGGAAGAAAAGCTATGACAAACCTAGACAGCATATAATAAAGCAGAGACATTACTTTATCAATAAATGTCCATCTAGTCAAAGCTATGGTTTTTCCAGTAGTCATGTATGGATGTGAGAGCTGGACAATAAAGAAAGCTGACCACCAAAGAATTCATGCTTTTGAACTATGGTATTGGAGAAGAATCTTGAGAGTCCCTTGGACTGCAAGGAGATTAAGCCAGTCAATCCTAAAGGAAATCAGCCCTAAATACTCTTTGGAAGGACTGATGCTGAAGCTAAAGCTCCAACACTTTGGCCACCTGATGGGAAGAGCTGACTCATTTGAAAAGCCCCTGATCCTGAGAAAGATTGAGGGAGGAGGCAGGAGGAGAAGGGGACGACAGAGGCTGAGATGGTTGGATGGCATCACCGACCTGATGCACGTGAGTTTGAGCAAGCTCCGGGAGTTGGTGATGGACAGGGAGGCCTGGTGTGCTGCAGTCCATGGGGCCGCAGAGTCAGACACGACTGAGAGACGGAACTGAACTGAACACATGGAGACTGCAGGCGTGTGAGCGCTGCACAGGACGGCCACGGTTTGAGGTCTTCCATGGGGAGACCCGAGTTTGCAGGCCTCTGGCAAACTAGCATGAGTGAGTGCGTGTTCAGTCATGTCTGACTCTTCAGACACTGTGGACTGTGGCCCTCCAGGCTCGTCTAACCGTGGGGTTTCCCAGGCAAGAATACTGGAATGGGCTACCATTTCCTCCACAAGGGGATATTCCTGCCCCAGGGATCAAATCCGGGTCTCCTGTGTCTCCTGCATTGGCAGGCAGGTTCTTTACCACTCCACCAACTAGGAAGCCCAATTAATGTGGATACGAGGTCATTATTAAAGGCAGTCATAGTGAGGAAGCATCCTGTCTGTGAGAGACCATGTCTGATTTCAACCAGTCCAAGCAAACTCCTTTGCAAAGAGATTCTCTGGTGGATAATACATTCATTTGTGTACCTACATCGATTTACCCATGCCAGGCACTAGTCTAGATTCCTAAAATGCCTTAGCATAATCATTTTTCAGCCCCCGCCTTCTAGGTGGCAGCTATCACTGCCCCACTGAGATCTAGAGAGCTGACTTCTCTGTTTGGGCAGTCACAAGTAAGCAGTTCCTGAGCATCTGATAGGACCATAGCCGGGGCTCTCACCTCTGGGTGGGCCCATCTTCTGTCCTAAGTTGGCCCAACTTGTTCGGTTTTAAGAGAAGACAGATATGGTTTCCCCATCTCTGGGTTTTCATGGAACACACACCTTCCTTTTCCTGCAAGACAGTAGTTCTCTTGGCCATGCTCCACAATTTTTCAACATAGTGTGTGAACAGCCTAGTCTCATTCAAATGCTCAAAATTGCATTTACATTCAGTGCAAAATTCCTCTCTCATATCCTCCAGTGCAAAGCTCTTCTCACTTCGCTTCCTGCAGACCAGCCCTGGCATGTGGGATGCAAGTCTGATGTGGTTAGATTCTCAGATTCCCCTCTTCTCTCCCCCTTCTAGTGTAGATGTTCTGGAGTTGACCTTGGAGGCAGGAAGAGAAAAAAAAAGATGGGATCCTCTCTGCACAAACAGGTGAAATAGTCACCTTCTGTGGGCCCTGGATTCCGTATGTTAGGGGACTCTCCATATGAGAAACAGAAAGATAATATATGTTAAAAGCACGTGACATCGGTGTGCCTGGGGACCTGTGTTCAGCTCTGGGCAGCACAGTCAGTCCCCTCAGACATCTTCTCTCCTGGCCGCCTGGCCAGCCCTGCTGAGGCCCCGGGAGACCCTGTGCGCCTCCCTCACCTGACAAGACCGAGCCGAGGTCACTGCATCTGACGGTCATGGAAGCTGTGGGTGAGATGCTGCTGACGCCAGACACGGATGCTCTCGGGACACACAAGCCGATTCTGAGCGGTACCACCAAACGGCAAGAGACAAATTCATTAACCTGTCTATTCCTTTCAGAGAGAGGATGGATATGACAAATTATTTCAGAATGAAGTATGATCTCCCAGAATGTTCACTATCCACTTCTTCCTTCTCCTTTTACTTTAATCCTTCATTCTCGTAGTATCTCCAGATTAGCACAGTTGTGCTTGGTGGCTGTAAGCAAACTTGCAAAAGAAAAAAAAAAAGTCATACCCCTCTTAAATTTGCATATGAACAGATTTCTGCCAAAGATTTGTAAACTGTGACCCCAGTTCTTGACATTGGCAACCATATTCTAAACTTCTCTGTTTCTGTCTGTTCTTGGACTTACAGTCAAATTTAGAAAAGAAAAAATAAATAAATAAAAAATAAAATGGTGTAAGACTCAGGGATTCCACCTGCAATTATGTTACCATCAAAGTAAGGTTATTATCCTAAAACCTCCCCGGAGACTAAAACTATTCATTAACTTCTGGAATAAAACCAACTAGACAGAAATGTCTAGAATACATGCTCCTCACCAATAGAATATTAAAAAAAAAAAAAACCTTCTTTTCAGGCTTTGTGCAGATGCTTACAGAAAATGTTTAAAAACAGGCATTTTGCAATACCTGTAATTCCTTACAATTTCGAAGACAAAGTGCAGTGCTCAGTCACAACTAACTCTCTTCGACCCCGTGGACTGTAGCCTCCCAGGCACCTCTGTCTTTGAGATTTCCCAGACAACAATACTGGAGTGGGTGCCGTTTCCTGCTTCATTTCAAAGACAGAAGAGCTGTTTAATTCATGAACAGAAATAACTTTTCCAAAAGAAAAATATTCATTTCCCACCCCCCCAAAAGAGAGAAAAGATGAGAGCATAAAGTATTTGACTTCTAATCCAAGCTCTAAGTTCTAGAGTGTATATAACTTTCCCACAGAGTCTAGAGTTTCTAGAAGTGCTACTCTCATCTAAGCTGCCTCCGAGTGGACGTGTATTTGCCCTCTAAATATTTATTGAAGAAATAGCTCTTCCATCTATGTGGCTTCTGGACCAAGCATAGAGTCATTAATGAATAGGTCGAAAGGATGTGCCCCAAGGTGGCGATCTGGACATAGCAGATGGCCAGCTATGGTAGCAATGGCCTCATAAAGTTCATAGTTCAGAAGACTGAAACTTACCGTGAGATCCTGATGTGGCCCATTCAAATACATCACAGTGCTGATTCTGATATGCTATCTTCTTGGCAGTGGATATAAAACCTGTCTTCCACAGGCCACACCCACCTAGGTCTCCCATATGTGCTGAGTCATGTCCTATTCTTTGCAACCAACAGCCCCGAAAGACCATTCCCATCTTCTCTTGGTTGTAGACTGAAGGAAAGGAAGTGTCCAGTCAGTTGTGTACGACTCTGCGACCCCACGTCCATGGGATTCTCGAGGGGAGAACACTGGAGTAGGTTGCCATTTCCTTCTCCAGGGGATCTTCCCAACCCAGGGGTTGAACACAGCTCTCCGGACATTGCAGGCAGATTCTTTACCACCTGAACCACCAGGCAAGCCCCCTGATGTAGACTGAAGTCGCCACCTTTTTTGTCTGCTGTAGGCCAGGCCTGGTTTTCCGCTCCTGGAGGGACCCCTGCATTATCTGGCAAGGTGGCCCTGTCACAACACAGCAGCTTGCTTCTCCTCAGTCACAAGGAAAGGTCCTCTCTCTCCAGTTTGCTGAGATGGAATCATCACACTGGGTTGACATCCCATTTCTTCTGTCGCATCCTGTTGATGAGACATAAGTGATAGCCATGCTCACACTCAAGGGCAGGAGGTTACAACAGGGCCGGACTCACTGACTTCAGGGTGTGTCTACCATGGGGAGAGCCCCAGGTCACCTGTCCTCCTTAGCAGGACTTGTTTTCAGGGGGTTACATCACGTCTAATGTTTGCAGAATCCTCACCATGTCCCACCCCCTGACAACCCCTCCACACCTGCCAATGTGTCCTCTGAAAGCATCGTGAATGAACTCAGGATCCAGGCCAGACCCTACCACAATGAGCAAAATGTGTGTAATAATAACATTATGCCACAAAAGGAAGACATTCAGGTTTTCTAAAAATGTTAATGAAATAATAGATACATGCCACTTAGAATCTCATTTTCTTTTAAATTTTTGCATACAGACTTACAGAAAAAAGCATACCTATTTATGTTAAGCATTTGTATCTTACATACATTTCAAAGGTCTTCATAATAAATTAAAGCCAGGCACCTTGCACATTCCTACCTTAGAATACAGGTATCCTGAGAAAAGATACTCTTCTTTATGTTGAGAACTTTGCCAATAGTCACATTTGGATGTGAAAGTTGGAGTATAAAGAAAGCTGAGCGCCAAAGAATTGATACTTTTGAACTGTGGTGTTGGAGAAGACTCTTGACTGCAAGACCCTTGGACTGCAAGGAGAGCCAACCAGTCCATCCTGAAGGAGATCAGTCCTGGGTGTTCATTGGAAGGACTGATGCTGAAGCTGAAACTCCAGTACTTTGTCCACTGATGTGAAGAGCTGACTCATTTGAAAAGACCCTGATGCTGAAGGCAGGAGGAGAAGGGGATGACAGAAGATGAGATGGTTGGATGGCATCACCACTTAATGGACTTGAGTCTGAGCAAGCTCCAGGAGTTGGAAATGGACAGGGAGGCCTGGCGTGCTGCAGTCCATGGGGTGCAAAGAGTCAGACATGACTGGACTGAGTGACTGAACTGAACTGCACTGCTTCTATTTATATGTTTTAAGAATCTGACATGCAGTTACTATAACTTAATCTTAGAAGTGAATTCATTTTACATGATATTTTATCGTGGCAAACCCACTACAGGTCATTCATTCATCAGTCACGGTCGTCTTCCTTTTTCTTCATGTCAGGAAGGACGCATAGGCACCAAAATTGACATGGAATCCTTGCCCTCGTATGGACCAATTTTCTCATGGAACCCTGAGCTTCTCATTCTCTGCTCGAACCCTGCCCTGCAGAAAGTCTACGAATGAATCTCTGCCTTGACAGACCGCGCGGTATCGTGCTCAGATGCTCTGTGATGGCTGGACTCATAACCGAGCCACGCTGGGCAAGCAAGGACCTAGATGCTGCTGCTTGTATTTCTTCTGAGTCCCCTGGTGCCAGCTCTGCCCTTTGTTGTTGGATACGTTTTTCGTGTTCCCTAACTCACAGCTTAGCCTGCCTCCTGTGTTCCCAAAGGCATCTCTCTCCTGTTCTCACAGATGCTGATGGACTTCCAGCTGCTTGCCTGCCTCGTAGGAGCTGCAGCATCTACCTGAGCATTCTGTAGCTCTATACTCACCTGCAGTTTCTCAGCATCCGTGGGCCTCACCTCCTCCTCTGTGCTCTGAGTCTGCAGTCCCAGCTTGCCTTAGCTCCCTGACCCCAGGTACAGCATCTGCCTGAGAGACTGGCCCTAGACATTTAAGGAGACCGTTGCCACTATGTAGGTTCGAGGAAGCTCCTTTTTTCTTTTTCTTTTTTTTCACACTGCTAATTCAATTTTTTTTTTTTTTTGGTACAAATTGTTTGGCTAGGGAGCAAGGAGCATGAAAAAGTTCAATTAAATTCAAAGCCACAGTTTAAGACACTATGTAATTAAAGAATATAGTAGTTTAATTGAGAGCTCAGCAGGAGGCCGAGTGAATTAGACATACCTGAAAATGTCTGAGGCTGAAAAGTCTGGAAGTGCCACAGAGAAGTATTAGGGGCTGGGGAGCTTGACTCCACCCCACCAAAGCTGCGATTCTTCCTCCAACTTCAAGGGAACCCAGCACATCCAGAAGCCTTCCTGGACCACCCCAGCCTGAAGGGACCACGCCCCAGGGATTGAACTCAGGTCTCAGGTTTGTAGGCAGATTCTTTACCATCTGAGCCACCTAGGAAGACCCAAAGGGCGCACACCGCCCTGCAGGGTTCCCACTACTTTCCTTTTTCCTTTTTTTATTGAAGTAATAACTGCTTTACCACGTTCTGTTAGTCTCTGCTTACAGTGAAGTGGAAGTCTTCCTCTCAGCATATGATTCAGCAATTGCTGGTTCGTAATCATTAATTATTTTCAAAAATGTCTTTAAATGTTGTGAAAGCTCACTTCTGCATGCAAATAATGAGATATTGTGGAAAGGAAATTTTACCTTATTTCAAATTTATCTTTCAAATAATCTCAATAGACATTGATAAATATCAAGTATTCTTCAGCAGGATGGATTTCTACTTTATCAGTCATGCTAAAAGTGAGAACCTCTACCTCACAGGAGACAGAAATAGTGGGGCTAGTAGAAAGATAGCTGAGAGTTACCAGGAATGTTTGGAAGATAAGAAGCTGATGAAAGGAGCCTCTGGTTTGAGGCTCTGGGCAAAGTTCCTGTTCAGGGCACAAGACAAGTGTGTTTAAGACGCATGGCCAAGTCCCTTCCTTCGGCACTTCTGGCAGGCGCCACACTCAGCAGGGATAGGAAGCGGGAGGTGGGGTGGGCGGCCCCCCAAGTTCAGGCTTCTATAAGGAGGTGGGGGCAGGGAGAGGAGAGGGGGGAGGGCTGAGTGTCACTGTCACACGGACTTCCCCAACTGCCCGGGAGACGGGAGTGAAGGCGGCGTGTCCTCTTACAGTGCAGGGCTTAGAGAATGGAACTTCCCTGATTTATTCCTCATGCTGATCACTGCTGTGACCTGCAGTAAACTATAATTCTAAAAGCGGTGCTCTATCAGTGTGCGAATATTGGTGGAGAGAAAAAGCCATAGGTCACTTGAAAGTAGCTGGAAGAATTTCCGGAGAACTGTGCAATGATGTCACAGTCTCTTTCTGGGGTACGAATGACACTTAGAGGATAAGAAAAACGTTGTGATGCTTGTCAAATGCAGCAGCGCATACGTATAGGCACTTAAACTGCCTACATGCTAAATGTACAGTTGCTAAATACATACTTCCCTCACTGCCACTGAGAGTGGCCTTCTTTCAGAAGTCAAAAGCAAGAGCTATTTGCAGATCCTGTAAAAATGTCTTTCTCTGCTGCCTCCTTGATTCCCCCACTTTCTTGACCAAGTTTTCACTCTGACCATCAGAGGCACTCCCCATCCACCCAGCCCACAGTGTTTGCAAATGGATGAAGCCACACGTGATTCTCTTGGTCTGGCCACAACCTTTAGGCCAAGATCACTGGGCAGAAAGCTTCATGTATGGCTGCATGTCTACCTTCCCCTCCTCACTGAATTACGACCGTGCTCTTTAAGTCAATTTAAGCAGAATTTGACGCAAAGCGCGTCCTTGCTGATGGCCACATGTCCCAGGCAGGATCCTGAACAGACATGTCTGGGTCACAAGCACATTGCCAGGACGACAACAGAGGGTGTGCCTCCGAGGGACATTGCGGCCTGAAATGCAACCACTAGCTAATTGATCTAACTAATCTTTTTTTTCCTGGTTGTATCAGTTCACGGTAATATCAAGTAAACAAGTATTAACTAGGGACCTCCCTGCTGGTCCTATGGTGAAGGCTCTGGGTTCCCAACGCAATGGGTCTGGGTTCATTCCCTGGTCAGGAAACCAGACTTCACATGTCGAGACTAAGTTCACATGCTTCAACGAAACATCCCGCACGCTGCAACGAAGATCGAGGATCACACGTGACATGACTAAGACCTGGCGCAGTCAGAAAAAGTTACCTAGTAAGAGAAAAAGGCTTGGCTGGTCTGAGTCATTCTGAACCCATTTTGAATATCAGAAGAAGATTGTGAGAGAAGTATAAAACAGCAACATAAAAAAAATACCTATGGTAAATTAGAAAGAAGCTGAAAACCCGTGAAGTTGCAATTGCTCAGGTTTGGAAGATAAACTGCCCATTACTGGTCTTCCTTCTTATAAAAAAGGAAGACCTGCTCTTAATTCTTAATATCTTCATAGAGTTGGCAAAGGAGGAAATAAGGGGAAATTGGACGAATATGATTTTAGTGATGTAGGAAAATATGATTTTGTTGTTGTTCGGTTGCCAAGTCCTGTCTGACTCTTTGCGACTCCAAGAACTGCAACACACCAGCCTTCCTTGTCCTTCACCATCTCCTGGAGCTTTCTCAAAGTCATGTCCTTTGAGTCAGTGATGCCATCCAAACATCTCAACCTCTATCATCCCCTTCTCCTCCTGCCCTCAATCTTTCTCAGCATCAGTGTCTTTCCTGAATATGGTAAAACATGATCAAATAATCAGGTTTGTAAAAATGCTTGGCTATGTGTACTTGGAAGCATGGTGGGCTGGCATAGGTAAAAATGAGGTTTTCTCAGGAAGTTTTGAAGTTAAAGAATGAGAGCTTGTGGAATCTAAGGTATGACACAAATGAAATTATTAGCAAAGCAGAAACAGATTCACAGACACGGAGACTAGACTAGCAGTTGCCAAGGAGAAGGTGGAAGTGGGGGAGGGATGAATTTGCAGTTTGGGGTCAGCAGATAAATACTATTAAATAGAGAATGGTTAAATAACAAGGTCATACTTAAAGCACAGGTAACTATATTCAATTTCCTCTGATAAACCAGAATGAAAAAGAATATATATATATATATACATATATATATATATGTATATATAATCAGTTCAGTTCAGTTCAGTCACTTAGTCATGTCCGACTCTTTGCGACCCCAGGGACTGCAGCACACCAGGCCTCCCTGTCCATCACCAACTCCCGGAGCTTGCTCAAACTCATGTCTGTCGAGTCAGAGATGCCATCCAACCATCTCATCCTCTGTCATCCCCTTCTCCTCCCACCCTCAATCTTTCTCAGCATCAAGCTATAGATAATATATATAATAAAAAAGAATATATATATATTTATGTTCTTTATATATTTTATGTATCCTACTCTCAACTCAGCTGGTAAAGAATCCGCCTACAATGCGGGAAACCTGGGTTCGATCCCTGGGTTGGGAAGATCCCCTGGAGAAGGGAAAGGCTACCCGCTCCAGTACTCTGGCCTGGAGAATCCCATGGGCAGAGGAGCCTGACAGGCTATAGGTCATCTGGACATGAATGAGCGACTTTAACTTTTATATATGTAGACATTTTGCTGTGCAATAGAAATTAATACAACACTAATCAGCTATACATCAGTAAGATATACTTTGTAAAATGAATCAGAGCTCTCATGTGTTGATTTGTCCATTCACATATTTATTCAACTAGCAGACAGTTAGCGTCCATCATCTATAAAAAGGAATTTAGAGAGAAAATGAGGCCCCTGGCCACAGGAAACCCACAGCCCAGTAGGCGGGCATTTACTGGTCAAGATTAATAATAAAACACTCCCAGGGACAGCTCTTTCTGGGACGTGTTGTGTAGGAACCCTTGCTGACCGCAGTGCCGGGAACCCCCCTCCCCCTGAGGAAGAGGGACTCTGAGAGGCACCCATCCAAAAGGCCGCCCCTTCGGGCTGCGGGGTGAGGGGCCCTGTGGGAAGCGGCAGAGGCTACAGCAGTGAGGTGATGGAGTGGGAGCGCCAGCAAGATGCGCTGTGTGCCTGGGTCCCCAGGAAAAGCCTCCAGGGGCTGAGGGGTGGGGAGCCCTCGCAGCCCAGCCACTGGAGCAGACGTGCAGAGCCGTGCAGGCAAGCAGCCTCGGGAGGCTGGGGCCTCCTGTAGTCCTTTCTGAGGTGTCCAGGCGAGGGTGCCCGCAGAAAGGACGAGGGCACCGTCAAGGCGGGGGTGAGGGTCCCGTCAAGGGGCAGGTATGCATTGGGTCCTGTGGGCTGTCCACCACCCTGGCCTGCATCCTGACGCCGCAGAGGCTGGGCTGCCACAGTCCTTGGCCTCAGCCTTTCTGGGCCGGAGTCTCTTTACCTGCAGTTCAGGAGTGGCAGATCAAAGAGTTCTAAGGGCTCCCCGAACTGCGCAGACCAGGGTCTATGACCTTCTTTAAGCCCCATAAGAAATCAGCTCCATGATCAGAAAATGACCAAGTCTCAGCACAAACCCAGCATCACCTAACTCTATACTACTGCTAATATATGCATATTGGCTCTTAGTGTGCGATTATACCTTGGGCTCAGTTGCTCAGTCGTGTCCATCTCTTTGCCACCCCATGGACTGTAGCCCACCTGGCTTCCCTGTCCATGGGATTGTCCCCACAGTAATACTAGAGTAGGGAACCATTTCCTCCTCCTGGGGATCTTCCCATCCCAGGGATCCAAACCACATCTCCTGAGTCTCCTGCACTGCCAGGCGGATTCTTTACCACTGGGAAGGCCAATCGTACCTTGAATTAAACCCAAAGGCACTTCTAATGTCTGAGCTGACATAGGCAGCATCTTTCTGGCTCTAACAGTGATTAGCATGAGAGGAAAACAGGATATTTCCCAAAATCTCTTTGCCATATGTTCATTAATGAAACAATATTAAACTCTGTATATAAAGGGATTCCCCTTTTAATTATTTTTAAAAAAATTATATAAATGTCTTTATGGAGGGCTAGAAAGACAAAATTTACATTTAATTTTAATTTATCTTATTAAAAGAGAAGATTCAGAACCTAAATAAGTTATCTTATTCCCTTATGTAAATGCATTTACAGAATTAAAGCTGAAAAATTATGCATTTTGCATAAATCATTGACCATTATATAAAACTGGCATATGTATGACATAGCCACTATTTTCACATAATTGTTATGAATTATGATGTCACCATGTTATTCAATATGAACTAGGCAGTGAGATATTTTCCTCAGAATTAAGAACTAGAATACGTTTGTCTTTCTTCTCTTAATTGCATTTACATTTAAATAAATGAGAGCCAAAGGTTGAATCTTCTCACTACTTTTTCCATAATAGAAAAGTTACACTTTTGCAGACATCATTACCAATGAACCATGATTGCCAGTACAAATTTAATCTGAACTGGCTCAGACTCTAGCCCCAAATTCTAGTTTTCATGATATAGAAGGAAAGGAGAAGAAGAAAAACATACCCACAAAAAATAATCATACAAACTCCAATTCAGTGTAGTCATCAAGACAGTTAACCCAGATACTTAAAAGTCAGTAAGAAAAAAAAAAGAAAACAAAGATTAGGGGCTATTTAGATTAAAAAGAACAAAGAGATACGGTTACCATGAAATTCTCCTTTACCACAAAAGAAAACAAAAACTCTCTACTGTTGGAACAAGTGGACAAGTGTGGAAATTGTAATGTGATTGGGATATTAGGTGCTATTAGTGAAGTATTGTAACTATTTTAGATGGGGCCATGCCATAGGGTACACTTGCTCTTAGATGAAGCACCCCAAGTTTCTCAGAATTGAAGTTTCATTATGTTAAGAATGCCTTTGAACTTGCTCCAACTGGTTCAGTAAACACATATGTGTGCATGTATAGATGTGTGTGTGTGTTTCTGGAGAGAAATACATCAAAAACACAAATGTTAACAGCTGTGGATTCTAGGAGGAGGCTGAATTATGGGAATAATGGCTAAAGAGATAAAAATTACTTTCTCCAAGATTAATCTCTTGGAAACATTGAAATTACAGCAAGTCTAAGGGGTTTCCTAGATGGCACTAGTGGTTAAGAACCCACCTGCCAATGCAGGAGACTTAAGAGACTAGATCAAGAAGATCTAGACCAGGAAGATCCCCTAAGCAGGACACGGCAACCCACTCCAGTAGTCTTGCAGGAGAATCCCATGGACAGAGGAGCCAGGAGGGCTGCAGTCCACGGGGCAGCGAAGCATCAGACACGACTAAACCGACAAGCATGCAAGCAGGCGGCAAAAGTTAAACGTGACTAAAGAATAGGACAGACTTTGGAACCGAGTCAAGGATTTGAAGGGCATGAAGCAGATGCAATAGATGCTACCTGGGCGGAGGCTCTGCTGAGCCTCCAGGTGCCTGGGTCAGCCATCCTCAGTGACGTGAGACTAGACTAAATGCAAAGAGAAGCCCGCAGTTCGCGTGTGCAGACTGTGTTTAACTGCCTCTCAATATGCTTCCTCACTGCTGAGTCACCAGGGCTTCCCTCTTCAGGTAGGACCCAGAAAAGTACACCATGGGTCAGAATCTAGAAGATCCGTGGAGTTGTCTATATGTACATGTGTAATGCAATTTTTATGAAAATTAATTTTATTTTAAAAAAGACAGTGGGAAGAGCGGCACTGTTCTCAGCTTTTTGCAAATCAAATGTACACCGAGCTTCCTCGTTGAGAGCTGGATCCTCATACCTGTTTCTTCAACTCACCCTGCATGAATGAACTGTTTTGGTTCAAGCGTATCTGGCCTCACAGGTGGCTGAAAAACAGAACTTTTTTCATAAACTTTTTGTAGAATTCTGGATGTTCTTCTGTGATTCTACTAAAAGGAAACAAGTATAACCAGACTCCATGCCGTTGTTGTTCAGTCGATAAATTGTGTCTGACTCTTTGCAGCCCCATGGACTGAAGCTCACCAGGCTTCCCTGTCCTTCATTATTTCCCGGAGTTTGCCCAAGTCCACTGAGTCAGTGGTTCTATCCAACCATCTCATCCTTTGTCTTCCCCTTCTCCTCCTGTCTTCAATCTTTCCCAGTATCAGGGGCTATTCCAATGAGTCAGTTCTTCTTTCAGGTGGCCAAAGTACTGGAGTTTTAGCTTCAGCATCAGTCCTTCCAATAAGTATTCAGGGTTGATTTCCTTTAGGACTGACGGATTTAACTTCCTTGCTATCCAAGGGACTCTCACCTTACTTTCTTGCAATGTGGAATCTGGAAACAAAATCCATTTTCATTCTCAGTTGCATTAAAACCCACTGGTCTTTTGTGTACTTTGAATGGATGAATCTTTTACCCATTTGTGATATTGTAACATCCCTCATTGATCATTTGGAAAACACTGGTTCACTGAGCTTTGCAGATCTTCTCTTTCTTGACACATTTAATTTAAAAATATCTAAAAATCCACCTTTATTAATAGCATCCCCAATCTCATCAGAGAAGTCTCTAAATATTGAGCGGCTGTCAAGCTCATGTTTGAAAACTCACATTTCATCCTGAGCAACAAATACTGTCAGTTGTTTTCCATGAGGTGTCAGGCGCAGTTGATTTGTTTTTGAGAAAATGTCTACAAAATGTCTACCAAAGTCTGAATAATTATAGTTTGTCTGTCAGTTGTTGTTTCAATTAGATATGGTATGCAGTGAAGAGCAGGGCTAATTCAGCTGCCAGCTAAATCACAGAGGTGCTTTTCCTTGAAACATAGCCACACTTCAGCATGCAGCAGAAATGCTTTATGCAGCTTCCTGAGTCATCCCATGGGGTCCTGGAGAGCCCAGGACCCCAAAATGGACCAGCCTAGAACAAATTAAGGCAAAGGGCCTCCTGCAAACATGGTTTCTAAGCCTCCACTAGCAGAGGGATGAGGCCAACAGGACGACAGTCCCATGTTACTCTGTGTTTGGTCTTTAGAGTTTCCTGTTTAAGAATTTCTAATATACAATTTTTTCCAATGAGTCAATTCTTCACATGAGGTGGCCAAAGTGTTGGAGTTTCAGCTTCAGCATCAGTCCTTCCAATGAAAACCCAGGACTGATCTCCTTCAGGATGGACGTGTTGGATCTCCTTGCAGTCCAAGGAGCTCTCAAGAGTCTTCTCCAACACCATAGTTCAAAAGCATCAGTTCTTCAGTGCTCAGCCTTCTTCACAGTCCAACTCTCTCATCCATACATGACAACTGGAAAAACCATAGCCTTGACTAGATGGACCTTGGTTGGCAAAGTAATGTCTGCTTTTTAATATGCTATCTATGTTGGTCATAACTTTCCTTCCAAGAGCTGGGAGGGATTGGGGGCAGGAGGAGAAGGGAACAATAGAGGATGTGATTGTTGAATGGCACCACTGACTCAGTGGACATGAGTCTGAGTAAACTCTAGGAGTTGGTGATGGACAGGAAGGCCTGGCACGCTGCGATTCATGGGGTTGCAAAGAGTCAGACAGGACTGAGTGACTGAACTGAACTGAAGTGAATATACAATTTTACTAAAAGTATTAAGATATTTCATTATACTTTTGTTGTTGTTCAGTCACTAAGTCATGTCCGGCACTTTGTGACCCGATGGACTGCAGTGTGCCAGGCTTCCCTGTCCTTCACCATCTTCAGGAGTTTGCTCAAATTCATGTCCACTGAGTCACTGATGCCGTCACCATGGAGTCGGTGATGACATCTAACTATCGCACTATCTGTGGCCCCTTTCCCTCCTGTATTGAATTTTTATATTTTTAGACAATATTAGCATATTCACAAGAGCTTCATAAAGGAATTCATGAGCTTAAATTTTAAGATTTATAAAATCTTACTGTTTGGGATTATTGTATTCCTTGGCTTTTATGTCTGTCCTCTTAGGAATATAAAGTGCTCAAAGAGGTTATCCAACATAGTAAAATCAAAATAAAAATTGAATATTTAAGATACTTTGCTCAAATAAGTAATTCAGTGGCTCTGATTGTTATAGGGGGAGTTTTATAAATGCACTTAATTAAATATTCATTAAAACTTTTAGGTTAATAAATCAAACTGTTATACATTGAATTTAACTATTGAGAAGACACTAAGGTTATGAAACTTGCATATTAATATATTGTCTCCTAGTATAAAATCCAAATAATTGCTTTCTGGCCTATGCATAGACTTAAACACACATGCATACCTACACATATCTCCACATTTAGAGAACAATCATTTGAAAGAATAAAATAGTCTGGTAGAGACTTTAAATGCATACCATTTTAAGAAATCAAATAAAAGAACATGAAAATAAAATATACATTGAAATAATAAATAATGCAACATTAGAAAATAAAAATACAACAAACAAAATGTATAATCCAATAGATGAGTTAAAAACATATTTTGCTTAAGAAAGAGGGAATTAATAAAATGGAAGATAGAATTAAGGAAATTACCAGGATAGAGTAAAGAGATTAAAAGACAGAAAATAAGATGAGAGGTTAGGAGAGTAATGGAGAATCCTTTGGAGAGATGCAACTCAGGGAGGAATTGGAGAAAACAGAAGACAGAGAAAGGAGACTCACAAAGTAGTGGTGAAATACTTTGCAGAATTTATCATGAACAATAAGCAAAATCTGTCACAAGCAGAATAGATAGAATCCAATGCATCTTCAGACATGACTTTGTGAAACAGTTGAATTCAATCAACAAGGGAAGCCTATAAGTCATCCAAATTAAAAAGAGAGTCTACCTATAAAGGAACTATAGTTAGAATTATAGTCTTAAGACAACTATATCATCCAGAAAAAGATAAACCCAATTTATATGTAAATGTATAGAAAAGAAAATACAAAGCAAAAATTAAAGCAAAAAATCCAAGAATTAATAAAACTCAACCCTAATTAAAAAAAAAAAAGTTAAGCGAAGTTTGCCAAAATGTTTCTAGAAAAAGGAAAGAAAACATAAAACTGTTAAATCTGAAAAATATAGCAAATCAAATGATATAAGCAGCATGTAAAAATTATGAGACACTTCATACAAGTTTATGCTGATAAATTTGAAAGCTTAAATACACAATTTCTGTAAATATACAATTTATGAAAATTAAATCCAAAAATACCAGAAAATCTGCATAATATGGAAACTATTAAATGAATCAAATCATTAGTAAACTTCTATCCACTTCCTCAAAATAAGAAAAGCACAGACTGTTTCACAAACAGCTTTTCCCAAAGTATCAAGGGGTCTGTCTTTCAGAGAATGAAATAAGGAGGTCATTATAACTCATTCATACAGTTAATGTAGCCTGGAGTATTCTGGGATAATATTAAAAGAAAAATTCTAGAACCATCTCACTTGTCAGCAGAGATACAATGGCAATAAATGAAGTGGTAGCAAAACAAACACCCTGATGTACAAAAGCCATGCCTCATAACTCCTTAGCACTATAAACACTGGTAAGAATTAGTGAAAGTTGTTGAATGAAGATTAAGTAAGAGAAAGCATATTATCTCAGTCAATTCAAAATATTACTTGTGATAGTTCAACCAACTCTCAGTCCTCATACAGACTTATATTATGATTCAAATTTGGAATAGAAATTATTTTTCTTCACACTGTAAAATATTTCTTTCATAAAACTATAGTATAAAGCCAATAGTACAAATCCATATCAAAAGCATTCCTTTTGATATTGAGAATGCCATCTGATTCTATTCTACTTTGTGAAAAATGTCCCAGCCAAGCAGAAAGCTAAGAAATATTTTATAAGAATTATAAATAAAGAAATACAGATATCTGTAGCAAGACTGCACACATATATAGTAGACACATATATAAACAGTAATATTTTATGTATATAAACATTATTGTTGTGCAACAGTAGTAACTGTGAAGTGTAAAATAAAAAAGCAAGATGTCATTTACAGTAGGAATGAAAACTACTAAGCTACTTAGGGAAATGTCCAACAAATCATATTAATGAAGTACATAAAAGAAGTCTTCAATAAAATTAAAAAATCCACCATGCTTATTTATAGAAAGGAAAGATATTAACTATTCTCTAATTCATCTATTAATGCAATACATTTCTAATCTATAAATTTCATGGAATTCAATAAAATTACTTGGAAATTGAAAAGTTGATCATTATAGTCCTATGGAAAATTAAAACAACAAATTAAGCTGAGAAAATTGAAGAAACAGTTTCAAACAATCAAAATTCAAGGGGAAAGTATAGTATTAAGGATTATATATCTGTGTATAGACATAGAAATAGGTTTGTGATAAAGCAGAAATGCTCCAAAGTCCATGTATATTCGAGTTTTTTGAGTACCAGAAGACGAAACGAAAATTAAAGAGAAGAGTGGAATATTTTAAAAAATAATTTGACAGTGTCCTTATGTGAAGATAAAATTGATCCTTAAATCACACCAAATTATAAATAAGTACCAGATGGATTAGAAACAAAATAAATGTACAAAAATACAAAACTTTCAAAAGAGAGCATGGAAAATACCTATCCAACAATAGTATGGGAAGGTACTTCTTTAAGTGGCTTTGAAAAGACCAATACTGTACCCTCAGATCAATTGTATATATTGAGGTAACAATAACCAAATGTTATAATAATAGCTGATTAAAATAAATAAATAAATAATGTTAAACAATAACTAAATGAATAATTAAAATGCTTTTGTTACAGAAGACATTAACAATAATGGTAGCAAATGTTAACATTTCTTACCATTGTGTGAAGTCAAGTTGGCCTCGAGAAGCATTACTACAAGTAAAGCTAGTGGAGGTGACGGAATTCCAGGTGAGCTATTTAAATCTCTAAAAGATGAGGCTATTAAAGTGCTGCACTCAGTATGTCAGCAAATTTGGAAAATTCAGCAGTGGCCACAGGACTGAAAAAGGTCAGATTTCATTCCAATCCCAAAGAAAGACAATACCAAAGAATGTTCAAACTACAGTACAATTTGGCTCATTTCACATGCTAGAAAGGTTTTGCTCAAAATCCTTCAAGTTAGGCTTCAGCATTGTGTGAACCGAGAACTTGCAGATGTACAAGCTGGGTTTAGAAAAGGGGGAGGAACCAGAGATCAAATTGCCAACATTTGCTGGATCATGGAGAAAGCAAGGGAATTTCAGAAAAACAGCTACTTCTGCTCCATTGACTATGCAAAAGCCTTTGACTATGTGGATTGCAACAAACTAGGAAAATTCTTAAACACGTAAGAGTACCAGACCACCTTACCTTTCTCCTGAGATACTTGTATGGCGGTCAAGAAGCAACAGTTCAAATAGGATATGTAACAACTAACTGGTTTCAAATTGGGAAGGGTGTACAATAAGGCTGTATATTTAACTTAGATGCAGAATACATCATGCAAAATGCCAGGGTGGATGAACCACAAGACGGAATCAAGATTGCCAGGAGAAATATCAACAACCTCAGATACGCAGATGATACCACTATGATGGAACGAAAGAGCCTCTTGAGGAGGGTGGAAGAGGAGAGTGAAAAAGCTGGCTTGAAATTCAACATTCAGAAAACTAAGATCATGGCTCATGGTCCCATCACTTCATGGCAAATAGAAGGGGGGAATTGGAAACAGTGACAGGTTTTCTTTTCTTGGGCTCCAAAATCACTGTGTACAGTGACTGGTCCATGAAATTGAAAGATGCTTGCTCCTTGGAAAGAAATCTATGACAAACCTAGACAGTGTATTAAAAAGCAAAGAAATCATTTTTTCAACAAAGGTCCATAAAGTCAAAGCTATGGTTTTTCCAGTAGTCATGCACGTGGATATGAGAGTTGGATCATAAAGAAGGCTGAACGCTGAAGAATGGATGCTTTTCAATTGTGATGCTGGAGAAGACTTTTGAGAGTCCCTTGGATAACAAGGTGATAGAACCAGTCAGTCCTAAAGGAAATCAATCCTGAATGTTCATTGGAAGGACTGATGGAAGCTGAAGCTCCAATCTTTTGGCCACCAGAGGTGAAGACCCAACTCACTGGAAAAGAATCTGATGCTGAGAAAGACTGAAGGCAGGAGGAGAATGAGATGGTTAGACAGCATCATCAACTCAGTGGACATGAATTTGAGCAAACAACTGGAGATATCCAGGGACAGAAGAGCCCGGCATGTTGCAGTCCATGGGGTCTCAAAGAGTTGGACATGACTTAGTGACTGAACAAACAACAACAAATGTTTATATAGTGTTTACTAAATGTACAGTTTCATTCTTATCACTGTATATATGTATTTATTGGAGTATACTTGCTTCAGAGTTTTGTGTTAGTTTTCACTGCACGGTAATGTGAATCAGCTCTAAGTATACACACATCCCCTCTTTTCTGGAAATCCTTCCCATTTAGGTCACCACAGAACAGTAAGTAGAGTTCCCTGTGCTACACAACAGCTTCTTATTATCTATATACACATAGTGTCAATACCGTGCGTATGTCAATCCAATCTCCCAATTCATCCCACCGCCCTTTCCCCCCGGTGTGCATGCGTTTGTTCTCTACATGTCTATATACTAACCCACCTAACCCGCAAAATGTCTATAAAGTAGATAATTTAGTTGTCATAAATTTTCCACTGCCGGTATTGGTATTGGAATCAAAGCAGCTGACTGAATTTCTTCAGTACCAAAGAGCTGGTAATACCAAACAGTGAACCAAAGATTTGGAACCATTGCTGAAATGAATAAAGAGCACACCACACAACAGACCAACTAAGAGAACAGTTTCCGGAACATGCTGAAACCTCAACAAATTAATAAGAAAACCTGAAACATGAATAAATAGGCAAGAGTATGGTTTTGTTGTCATGTGGTTGATACAAACATGAATCAGAAACCCAGGGTGTGACACCTCACTAGGAAAGTAGAAACTTCCATTTGCTGCCGAGTAGGGGTGCAGGAGGGCCTCGCAGGTGGCACTGTTGGTAAAGAATCCGCCCGCTAATGCAGGAGACAAAAGAGACCTGGGTTTGATCCCTGGATCAGGAAGATCTCCTGGAGGAGGGCACGGCAACTCACTCCAGTATTCTCGCCTAGAGAATCCCCATGGACAGAGGAGCCTGTCGGGCTCCAGTCTACGGGCTCACACAGAGTTGGACACAACTAAAGCAACTGAGCACGCAGGCGTGCAGAAGTGTGGGAAGGCAATACGTTTCCAGACAAGGAATGTGTCCCCAGGTCTATCAAGGGGAAAGTTCTTCACAAGGACAAACAAGTACTGAAAATGAACTGGAATTGCACAAGGATTCAGCCAGAGTTCAGACACTCGACTTTGCCTGTCCTAAGAGAATTTTGTGTTTTCCTAATAATTGGTCTCTTCCTAAACACTTTGGAGACACTGGCTACACCTCTACTAGCTCATGGGGAAACAAAAGTGCAGTCAGGCAAGCAAAAATGAAAATAGAGATAGCCAAAGTGTATTCGTTTGTGTTTACTGCAGACTGGATGAATGATCAATTGTCTGCCTTGTATGTGTGTGTGTGTGTGTGTGCACTAAGTCACTTCCGTCATGATACATTCTCTGCGACCCTCTGGACTGTAGCCCACCAGGCTCCTCTGTTCATGGGATTGTCCATGCAGGAATACTGGAGTGGTTTGGTATTTCCTTCTCTAAGGGGTCTTCCTCACCCAGGGATCAGAGCTCACGTTTCTCTCAATTCCTGCGTTGTGGGTGGGTGGTGGGTTCTTTACCCATTGGGCCACCAAGCATGCCCAAGATACAAAGATGCTCACACCCGAACATGCAGCTCCATTCCAAACAATACTGTAAGTCAGAAAGAAACAACCACTCTATGATGTCACTGATAGGTGGAAATTTTTCCAAAGCTCCAGATGTGTTTCTAATGAGAAGCCATGTTTAAAAACAACTGGACAATGTGATGAGTTTTTACTTTTATCTAGTTTGTTTTACCTTTTCAATTTCATATTCCATGCCCCAGTTTCATTTAGTTTGTTTTCAATTTCTCTCTTTTTTTTTGACGTCTTTCTCAAGTCTTCACCAAGCATAGTAGAAAAGACTTGTATAAATACCATATATATATATATAATACATACATATATAACACATATTATGATATGTGCATTATATATACATATAATATATGTATAATACAACATATTTTAGAAAATGTATGAATTTTTGCCTACTTAAAAAAATTATCACATTTTGATTCCACATGTTTGATTCAGTATGAGAAGAAGGCTAGATTTCTGATTTAAACTGAGTCAAAATTTTGATATAGTTCCATGTGCTTTGGCATCTAATAATACTGCTAAAAGTCTAGAAAATTTATCAACTTTGATTAAAAAAAATTTGAATGAGACTTGAGACTTCTTATCCAATTCTGACAATATAGAGAAATATTATGTTGTAAAAAAAAAAAGAACAGGAAATTAACATGTGATGCAGTATTTTTAACTAAAGTACAGATTTTGTTCAAATCTCAAAATACAAAACTACTCACAAGCACAGAGTAGACTGGTCCTTGCTGGGGGTGGGGGAAATGGGCGATTGTCAAAGAATATAAGTTTCTTGCGGCAAATAAGTAGGTTCTTCAGCTCGACTACACTGGCATTTTAGATAACTATATACTGGAAAGTTGCTAAGTGAGTAGATCATAGATGCTCTCATCAAAAAGAAAAGAAAAGAAATGGTGATTATGTGGCATGATATAAGTGTTAGCTAACTCTGCAGTGCTAATCATATCGCCGTAAACACATATATCAAATCAACCCCTTAAGTTTAACCAGTGTTACAAGACAATTGTATCTCAACAAAAATTATTACATAGTTTATATGTATTGTATAAGGAGAATATATAGAGACATATGCTTCAGATCACATGTGTAAGAATGTTTCGGGCAGCACTGCTATAACAAAAAATGAAAATGACTTAACCTATTATGACCTTCACGTAGATAAAGATGCTTTAGATATGACACCAAACGTCCAATTCATAAAATTAAAAAAATAACAAATTGAACTTTGTAAAAATTAAAAGAACTTCTGTTCATCAAAAAAGTACATTTGAAGAGAATGAAAACACAACTGCAAGCTGAATAAAATACTTGTAAAGCATATGTCTAGTGAGAATTTTTATAAAAAATATGAATCCCCAAAACAATGAGAAACAAAAAGCCTAACGTAAAAATGAGCACGCACACTACTACAGAAAATGTACAGATGTCACATGAACACATTAAAAGATCAGTGGTCATTAGGGGATTTTCATGTCAGATATAAAATGCAGTGAGAAGCCACTACACCCTTTGGAGGAAGGCTTACAAACTTACAAAGCACTAGAGCAGATTTGGGGGAACACAAACATACATGTGCTGCTGGTAGGGATGTAAAATGTTACAATAATGTTTGAAAACAGTTGGGAATTCTTTCAGAAGTTAAACGCACTCCTCTCATATGATCTAGTCATCCCATTCCTAGGTACTTTCCTTACAGAAGTGAAAGCACGTGCCCTGCAAAAAGACACACACTCAAATGTTTCTAACAGCTTTCTTAGTATTAGGTAAGGACTCAAATGTTCATCAAGAGGTGAATGGATAAACTGTGGTATAATCTACACAATGAACACTACCCAGCAACAAAACAGAGGGAAATATTTATACATGCTACAACACGACTGGTTGCCAAAATTATTATTCCAAGTAAAAAAAAAGCCGGAGAAAAAATAAATACTGTATGATTCATATTATATAAATTTCTATAAAATGCAAACTCATCTCTAATGATAGAAAGCAGACCAGCATGTGACTGAGGCTGAGGGGTGGAAAGGAGGGAAGACGGAATTACGATGAAACTTTTAGGGATGGGTAAGTACATTCTCTTGACGGTGGTGATGGTTTCACAGGATAAGAATTTACATGTCAAACTTGTAAAATTGCACATTTTAAATATGTGCAGCCATTTTTATATCAAATATGCCTCAATCAATTTTTTAAGTCTTATTAATACTATCATATCCATGAGCTTACTGTCTGTTGCAGCTTCCATATATTTTTTTATATACATACATACATATATATATAAAACATACACATGCTTTAATTCCCTCTGGCTTGCATGGCTGCAGGAGGCTGCTGAATCAGTGGTTTCGGCTTGCCTGAGCACTTTCTTTTCTGCTGGACTAGTGAACCCCCCACAGAGGACTGTCTCTATAGACAGAGCAGATACTGTGATGGCTGACACCTGATGTGAAGATAGAATGGAATCTTGGGCACCTGTGCGTTACACACGGGCAAGTCTCCTTGGAGGAATGAGCCGATTACATATAAGAGTGTCTGTGTGTGTGTATGTGATTGCTTGCTTAACAAAGGGAGGATGCAGGCAATAATACAATGACTTCAACCTCCACAGGAAATCTAGGGCAGCCTTTCTCAGAATGGATGCAGGGTCGCAAAGCACATCTCCCTTAGAAACATGCTTAAAAAAAAAAAAAAGAAAAGAAACACGCAGAAGAGAGAAGCTGTGGAAGGTTTTTGCTTCATCTTTCGGTCACTGTTTTTGTTCCATCGCTAAATCGTGTCCAACACTCTGCGACCCCATGGACTGCAGCACTCCAGACTTCCCTGTCCTTCACTCTCTCCCAGAGTTTGCTCAAATTCATGTCCATTGAATTGGTGATGCTAGCCATCTCATCCTCTGTCGTCCCGTTCTCCTTCCACCTTCAATCTTTCCCAATGTCAGGGTCTTTCCCAATGAACTGGCTCTTCGCATCAAGTGGTAAAGGATTGGATATTCAGCTTCGGCATCAGTCCTTCCAATGAATATTCAGGGTTCATTTCCTTTAGGACTGACAGGTTTGATCTCCCTGCAGTCCAAGGGACCCTCAAGTCTTCTCCACTATTCAAAACATCAATATAAGTGTCTTTTAAAATTCAAATCCCTTTCACATCTGTATGACTTTCTCACCTAGGAGCTCAGAACCCTCTTCTCAGATAACAGGGTGGGGCAGGGGACAGGTGAGGGGTGGGGGCCACCTGCTGCAAGATGCTATTTTCTCCCCTCTTGCCGGGCCACCTGATGCCGCTCACCAACAGCCCTGCGGCGCCTGGGGCTCTCTGGCTTGTGAAGGCCAGCTCCTTCTGTGCCTTGTTTCTGGACACTGTGGTGGGGTCTGTGCAGTCCTGTTCTGGCTCCATGCTTCAGACACTGAGAATCACTGAGAAGGCGAGCGTCCTACATGTGGGCGTTCCCCTCTCCGCCCCAGACTTGGGGCTGAGCATGGGGCCAGACTGCGCGTGAAGGAGCCGCTGCGACTTTCCGAGTCCGGCGCCCTGTTTCAAACGTGGCAGTCTGTGCCACAGTGTTGCTGTCTGCTTAGACGATTCTCTGCCGGCTCAGATGATAAAGAATCTGTCCGCAAGACGGAAGACCTGGGTTCAGTCCCTGGGTCAGGGAGATCCCCTGGAGAAGGGAATGGCAGCCCACCAGGCTATCAGTGTCCGGGGAGCCCCATGGACAGAGGAGCGTGGAGGGCTGCAGTCTATGGGGTCGCAGAGAGCGGGGCACGACTGACTGACACATGAGGTCTCGCGTCTTGGAAGTGTTGCCTCCATCGCCCAGGGCGGTTCTGCTCCAAGTGTTAGCTGCCTGCTCAGTCATCAGCCTTGCCAACTGTGCTAGATCAGAAGGTATTCACTTAGCAGTAATTAAGGGGGAAAGCTGATTTTTATCGGTTGCAATTTTTATTGGTTGTTAAGGAAGATTGGATTCACACGCAGCTGCCCTGGCTAAATAATGCTGCAAACCTTGTCTTCTACTGCCCCCAACTGGCCGATTCTGGGAAGCCGTCTGCAGACCATCCCTGCCAACCGGATTCCCTCCCCAAGACTTTCACCTCCTGGTGATGACTGTGAAATTCATGCAGCTCACAGAGGAGGAGAGAAAGATTTCCCTTAAACATTTGATGGTTCTTAAAGGCTTTGGCCATGAGCCAAGTTAGACTTACAGTGGTAAAATAGGTGAAAGAAATAAATGAAATGATCTCTGTGTTTATGTATGTGTTATTAATAAACACATTTCAGAAAAATCTTTAAACTCCTGGGTAGTAAAGAGCTAACCAGGTACTTTTTTTTTTTTTAATGCTATGAATCAAGAAAAGTAAAGGTTTCAAGGATTCAGCCAATCACAGGAATATTTGAGCTTTAGTTTTTCTTCATGGGTAAAATAAGCACTACAGAACCAGTCCTGGAAATTTTCATTTTATTAAGTTGGTTCCACTTTCTCCACTGAAATATAAGAATATCATGCTGCTCAAAAGAGAATTAAAAAAGAAGAGATTCACTAGGGAGAAACCTTTCAAAATATTCTGAAACACCTAATAAAACCAAAGAAATTGCTCTCTAATAGGCCATGGAAAATGTTGCAATTATTACCCAGTGAACCACATAAATTCTTTCAAGTTACATTTTAACTGTAGAGTTTCATTTCCATTCCCTTACAATATTGAAGAGAAACAATCCCAGTATAATGTTTAGTTTAAATTGAAGGGAAAATAATATTTTTCTTGATTCAGCCATCTCATAGATCTGCGTTGGTGAAAGATTCTAGCTTAAACATTAAAAATTACCTGTGTGTGCCTTGTCCTAAAATATGAGTTTAGAAAATGCTAGACCTTGTTTCTATATTGTGTATGTAGGAAAGCTGCAGCTTGGAGGACGTCTGTGTTACTTCCAGTCTGATTCCAGGTAAGTGATGGGGCTAAAGGAGGAGATGGTCTCTCCTGAACGCAGCTGAGCTGTCTTTTCCTCTTCAGTAGATATTAATATTCACGTGGTCATATGCACGAGCATGTTATAAGTTGTACTGAAAATAAAACATGTACTTTGTAATGATTTTTGGAGAAAAACCGATCCTCTGTTGAAATCAAAAGCAAATAAAAGAATTCGAGTTCTAAAATCTAGTTCTAGATTTATACCGGTCTTTCTCTTTTCATCACCGCACAAATGATATCATTCTAAAATCTTTGAAAATCCCATGGATTTCTTGTCTCTGTCTGATAGATTTCAAAGTCCTGGCATGTAGTGGTTTAGCACTGTGTCCACAAAAAGAATGACAATTAACCGCAGGAAAGCTCAAATCATGTACAGTAAGATGAATCATTAATTGATTCTTATCTTCATGATGAAAGCAATATCTGTTTATTCTAATTTTTCAGGAGGCAAATATATGTGAAGGTGTAAAAAGATATGACAAAAGCAATCTGAAATTCTGTTACTGAGTGTATCCAAGCAAACCATAAGTGCAGTTTTGGAGCACTTCCCTGAGTCCCCCTTCCTGCTCACACTACTTTGCCAAGAGTAAATGAGGTAGCCTCACGGTAACCACTGAATTGATGATTTTGAATTGTGGTGCTGAAGAAGATTCTTGAGAGTCCCTTGGACAGAAAGGAGATAAAACCAGTTAATTCTAAAGGAAATTAACCCTGAATATTCATTGAAAGGACTGACACTGAAAGTGAAACTCCAGTACTTAGGCCATCTGCTTCTAAGAGCTGATTCATTGGAAAAGACCCTGATATTAGGAAAGATTGAGGCGGAAAGAAGGGGACGACAGAGGATGAGATGGTTGGATGGCATCATCGACTCAGTGGACATGAGTTTGAGTAAGCTCCGGGAGTTGATGATGGACAAGGAGGCCTGGCCTGCTCCATTTCGTGGGGTCGCAAAGAGTCGGACACGACTGAGCGACTTAACAATGAATAACAACATGGTAACCATGCCTACAAACTTTACTTCAGAGTTTTTCAAACCCTGAAAGTGTTTGAAAGGTAAGAAGAAATAATATCCAAACAAAAGGACTGTGAGCTGGGACAGTCTGCAACCTGACAAACCTGTGGAGTCCAAGGGCCTAGGATTCCCAGGGCCTCTTCATTTGGGATCAATAATCCCAGGAGTGAGAGAGAGCTTTTGCTGGGAGTGTGTGTGTGTGTGTGTTCAGGGTGGGCTCAGGCGTCTGTAATCAATATTTACTGGCGTCTTCAGACTCTATTTTACATTTTGTTTTCTTGATATTTTATATAAATGCTGAATTTGTTCATCTTTGATTTATTTCTTTCTGCAAATATTAACTTTGACTTTCTCTTTTGATGATGGTGTCCTTTTTGAGGTACAGAAACTAAAAACTGCCTACATAAATCTATCTAAATATTTTAAACATTTTTTTTTTTTACTTTTGCTTCAAGATTAGCAGTTTCCTCCCGATACTGGTATCTATGGATAGTCATTCATCTGGTATTTGTGGTTCATTAATACTTTAATTGAATATATATTCTAGCTGAAGTTAACTTTAGAGTATCATAAAAAACAAATCATCTAATTGACTTTTTTCTAAGTTAACCTATTTTTCCAGTGTAATTTGTTAGAAATCCAATGAGCAAATATTAAAAAATCTGTTTAAAAGTGTTAAATAGGTGAGAAAATATATATATATATTTTGTTTTGTTTTGTTTTGTTCCATGAATTTCTTCTCTTCCATGCACTGACATTTCTTACATCAATTGCAAACTGTCTGCTAATTACTATCATATCAGGAGCTTTGATTGTTTTCTTCAAAGTGTTGGTTTTCTGATTATTTATTTAATAGATGCCGTGTATAATCACATTTGAAAAGACACTGATAAAAATGGGTATTTAAATTTAGAGATTAAATATTTGTGTTTTTTTGTCTATATAACACTTAAAGGCATAGTATTTAATATTTTATACCATGACATGTCTTTTTATTGAAACTGTATTCACTTTTCAGAAAATATTTGAAATTTTCTTCATGGAACTGCTATGCACTTCTGGTTAAATGCTTTTACAAATATTTTCTACTTTAGTGGCCATCGTGAACTTTATTTTGATCACCATTTTATTTGTATAAATGCTATTATTCAGTTTACAGAATACTCTTAATTGTGAGTACTTATTTGTGTAATAGACCATCTGCTTGAATTCTGCATTATTTTCAATACGGTGAGTAGTCATTTTTTGTTGTTTTTTTCTCTTGGAATTTCAGAATACCTGCAAGTACTGACATGTAATTTTCATCTCTAAGAAAGCTATATTTCATTCATTTTTTATCACTTTGTGTAATTGTCTCAAAAAATAAAGAGAACTTATACAAGATAAAAAGGAGAGTCAACATTCTTTAATATATTTTATTTTGATATAAATAACTGTAACTGAATTCTTAAATAAGCTGTTGGTTCTTTCCATGAATAGAAGTCATTTATAATGTTAAGAATCTTTCCACTTCCAGTTCCCTAAGTGATTTTCATTTGCTTTTCTGTTTGCTTTTTTAATCATGCAGAAATATTGCATATGATCAAATGCCTTTTAGAGCTCTATCAAAATGATCACATATGAATATGTGGGCCACTTTGGGGGTTTCAAATATTCGTTGTCTTGTGTGGCTGGGACCATATTTACACTGTCAGAACACCCTTCTTTTTCTATGCATTTATTAATATATGTTTAAATATAATGGAAATACATATATGTGTAGTTTTAAACCTGTTAGCTTTGCCTATGGGTGCTTTAATTGGGCACTTTAGATCTATATTTGCAAAACTATTATTATTTATAATTTATTTCACTTATTCTCCAGATGAAATTATTAAATTCATTCTATGATTTTCTTTAGATGTATCTTATAATTTGGTACATTCTTTAGAAGAAATTGTTAGCACATTTCCTATAATTCTTTTTTGCTTTATTATGAAACCAGTAAACATTTTACATTTGCCTCCGAATACACTGTTCAACATATTTTGTATGGGTTTTTTGTAGATTTTTTTTTCTTTTTTAAATAGATATTATATAAATCCTAGAAAATGGATGATTCAAGTGATTTCTACTCTTGTTTTACAAATGAGTCCCAGAATTAATGTTATTTGTATTTTGAGTCTCTGAAACAGACTTGTCGACTTGCACAGCATGTGCTGATTCCGCGGGTGGACTGAGTTCCCTAGGCACTCCTGCTCCACTTGCTGCGAGCTGGAGTAAGCTGTTGCTCACTGCCTAAGTCATGTCCGGCTGGAGTTAGAACCATCCGGAAAACCAACTAGGAGTGTCCTGTGCCCACGTCCTCCGCCAGGCGATGCGATCCCTTCTGGTTTCTGGAGAGGCTTCGTACATAAGGACCAGAAACCGTGCACGCAAATTTTCATAGCAGCTCATGTATGGCAGCAGTAACTGGAAGCAACTTAAATACCTAATTAAGGAGAGAGGGTAAATAGTGTTTCTTCAAAGTGAAAAATTAAATAACAGTGCAAGTGAATGAATTACAAAAGCATGCCGAAACGAAGCATGCATACATGCATGAATCTTAATAATGGAGTTTGAGTGAAAAGCAAGTCCCAGATCATAATATCAAGTGTGTGTGTGTGTGTGTGTGTGTGTGTGTGTGTGTGTATGCTGCGTTTAGTCACTCAGTCGTGTCTGATTCTTTGTGACCCCATGGTCTGGTAGCCCCGCAGGCTTCTCTGTCCATGGAATTCTCCAAGCAAAAATACTGGAGTAGGTTGTCATGCCCTCCTCCAGGGGATCTTCCCCACCCAGGGATCGAACCCAGGTCTTCTGGGGTTTTTTTGTTTATATATATTATATAGTTATATATATAATATAGTTATATATATATAACTTATATATATATAAATTTCAAAAATGAAGCGTGGAGATAAAATCATGTTTGTAAGCAAGGGGACGGTGGACCCATCATCAGAATAGAGGTTAACCGGCTGAGTCGAGGAGCCAGGGTGATGTAGATTAGGAATCCCTCGACAGCTGTGTATTATTGGTGATATCCCAATAGTTGAATTGAGCAGTGGGCTCATTACAGTATTAAATCAGCTGATGACTTAATTAAGTTCAGAGAAAGTCATGAATCAAGGGCCAAGGAGGCTCTCGTGTCACCCTAATGGAGGCCTGGCCGGCTTCCCTTCACATACTTTCCACCAAACTTCGCTGCAGCTGTGCCTGTAAATACCAGCTGCCCTCGCTCATCTCCCCTTCCCACGGGCGCACCCCTGCCCTCCCGCAGCTGGCCTCCGATGCCCTCTGACACATGCACTGTGTGCAGCACCCCCGGGCCAAGCCGGGCGGGAGCCGCTGGACAGAGGCCTCGCTTGTCCATCTCACGCGGTTCTCTGCGCCGCTGGCAGGAGCTGAGCTCCGCTCGTTTGCCGTGGCGATTAGCTCGCCTTACACCCTTGACTGGACCTCACCTTTCAGTGTCTATAGGCTTCCCTCGGGGCTCAGACGGTAAACAATCTGCCCACAATGCGGGAGAACTGGGTTCGATCCCTGGGTCGGGAAGAACCCCCTGGAGGAAGGGAATGGCTACCCACTCCAGTATTCTTGCCTGGAGAATTCCGTGGACAGAGGAGCCTGGCAGCTCACCCAGCTCACAGCGTCACAGAGTCGGACTCGGCTGAGTGACTGATGCTTTCAGTTTCTGGCATCTGGATACCCCAGCACACAAGCTCTTCTTTTAGGCTCTGCATTCAGGAGAAAAATAGGATAAAACGGGTCACATTCCAAATTATTATTAATCTAATCATAAACATCTCAGGGACACTTGGTTCTACACTTCCTTGCATTGCAGAATATTTTTCATGCAATGGTGCTCAGTCACTCAGTCGTGTCCAGCTCTTTGTGACCCCATGAACTATATAGCCTGCCAGGCTCCTCTGTCCATGGAATTTTCCAGTCAAAAATACTAGAGCTGGTTGCTATTTCTTCCTCTGGGAGATCCTCCTGACCCAGGAATCAAACCCATGTCTCTTGCGTCTCCTGTGTTGCAGGCTGATTCTTCACCACTACACCACCTGGGAAAGCCATTTTTCATATTACTCAGTACATAATAAACTTCATGGACTTAAAGTGCATAAGTTGACGAGTTTTGGTGGATGAATAGAAAGCAAAGCCATCATCAGTCCAGACACAGGAACCCCCGGAAAATTTCTTGTGCCTCTTCAGTCTACATCCTCCCTTCAACCTCATCCAGGACCTATTCATCTGCCTTTCATTGCAGATCAGCTTCCATTCTCTAAATATGTCACATCAGTGACTTTACACAACACATACTCTTTCTTTAGAGGTGGAGAAAGGTTGACTTATATCACTCAGCATATTTATTTGGAGATTCATCCCCAGTATTTTGAGTATCAATAGTCAATTCTTTTTACTACAAAACAGTCTCCCCTTGTAAAGGCATCCTGTTTATCCCTTCATCGATGATGGACGTTTGGGTTGTGTCTGGTTGTACTGTGCTGTGCTTAGTCGCTCAGCCGTGTCTGACTCTTCGCTAATCCATGGATTACAGCCCACCAGGCTCCTCTGTCCAAGGGGATTCTCCAGGCAAGAATACTGGAGTGGGTTGTATGCCCTCCTCCAGGGGATCTTCCCAACCCAGGGTTTGAACTCAGATCTCTCTCATGGTAGGTGGATTCTTTACCAAGTGAGCCACCAGGCAAGCCCAAAAAAACTGAAGTGGGTAGCCTATCCCTTCTCCAGGGGGTCTTCCTGCCCCAGGAATCAAACCGTGGTCTCCTGCATTGCAGGCTGATTCTTCACCTGCTTAACTACCAGGGAAGCCTGTTTCCAGTTATGGGTATACAAAATAAAGCTGTTACAAATGCAGTAAGTTCTCTACATAGGAACGTTCCAGGTGAAAATTTCAAAGATTTGAATGCACATTCAATGTCCAATGATGTAAGTTAGTTCACGTGTGTGGTCTACATTGTCACATGCGTGCATCCTCCACAAGTGCTTGCGCTAATGGTAAAGAATGCACCTGTCAATGCAGGAGATGCAAGAGATGTGGGTTCGATCCCTGGGGCAGGAAGATCCCCTGGAGGAGGAGATGGCAACCCTCTCCAGTATTCATGCCTGGAGAATCCCATGGACAGAGCAGCCTGGTGGGCCCCAATCCGTAGGCTTGCAAAGAGCCAGACACGACCGAGCATGTGCACCCTGCTGCAGAGTAGCGTGCGGAGGCCGGCAGCGCGGCTGTGCAACCTGCCGCCTCCTCTCCCTCCTCGGTCAGCAGCGCTTCCCGCCTGCTCACTCGACGCCAGCCCCTGTGTGCCAGCTGCTGTACCGCACGGCTGCAATTTTCAAAGTACTGAAAAAGCAAGAGAGTTCCAGAAAAACATCTATTTCTGCTTTAGTGACTACGCCAAAGCCCTTGACTGTGTGGATCACAATAAGCTGTGGAAAATTCTGAAAGAGATGGGAATACCAGCCACCTGACCTGCCTCTTGAGAAACCTGTATGCAGGTCAGGAAGCAACAGTTAGAACTGGACATGGAACAACAGACTGGCTCCAAATAGGAAAAGGAGGATGTCAAGGCTGTATATTGTCACCCTGTATATTTAACTTACATGCAGAGTACGTCAAGAGAAACGCTGGGCTGGAAGAAGCACAAGCTGGAATCAAGATTGCCAGGAGAAATATCAATAACTTCAGATATGCAGATGACACCACCCTTATGGCAGAAAGTGATGAAGAACTAAAGAGCCTCTTGATGAAAGTGAAAGAGCAGACTGAAAAATTTGGCTTAAAGCTCAACATTCAGAAAACTAAGATCATGGCATCTGGTCCCATTTCTTCATGGCAAATAGTGGGGGAATAGTGGAAACAGTGGCTGGCTTTTCTGCGGGGAGGGCTCTAAAATCACTGCAGATGGTGATTGCAGCCATGAAATTAAAATACACTTACTCCTTGAAAGGAAAATTACGACCAACCTAGACAGCATATTAAAAAGCAGAGACATTACTTTGTCAACAAGGTCCATCTAGTCAAGGCTATGGTTTTTCCAGTGGTCATGTATAGATGTGAGAGTATGACTATAAAGAAAGCTGAGCACTGAAGAATTGATGCTTTTGAACTGTGGTGTTGGAGAAGACTCTTGAGAGTCCCTTGGACTGCAAGGAGATCCAACCAGTCCATCCTAAAGGAGATCAGTCCTGGGTGTTCACTGGAAGGACTGATGTTAAAGCTGAAACTCCAATACTTTGGCCACCTGATGTGAAGAGCTGACTCATTTGAAAAGACTCTGATGCTGGGAAAGATTGAGGGCAGGAGGAGAAGGGGACGACAGAGGATGAGATGGTTGGATGGCATCACCAACTCAATGGACATGAGTTTGAGCAAACTCAGGGAGTTGGTGATAGACAGGGAGGCCTGGTGTGCTGAAGTCCATGGGGTTGCAAAGAGTTGGACAGGACTGAGCTGAACTGAACTGTAAGATTAAATAGCTAAAGTTACTTTAATTTCATTATTTATTTCTTTCCAGACTCTTTCATCTCATCCCATTCCTCTGGGACCCTTGAGTCTTTTCAACTAACTTTCTTTACTCTTGACCTTTGATCCATTACTCATTGAGTCAGCGTTTCTACTTGTTTTCTATTTCTTGGTGTTTCACTTGGGTCTTCTTTTTAAAAATCTTTCTTTTGAAAGTTTCAAATGGGAGAAGTATGTTTGTTGTAGAGTTGAGATGATGCAAACAAGTGTAAAGAAAAAAATAATAATTGTGTTCTTGTCTCTCAGGTAAATCAGGTTAATAACCTAGTGGATTTGTAGGCAGCAGGTTACGTATTTTCTTCCAGAGGTCACAGAGGTATATCTGGTCTAATATCTCTTCAGAATAGATGGCTTCTAGTTTGTTCAGTTGCTAAGTCATGTCTGAATATCTGCAGCCCTATAGACTGCAGCACGCCAGGCATCCTGTCCTTCACCATCTCCCGGAACTTGCTCACACTCTTGTCCATTGAGTCGGTGATGCCGTCCAACCTTCTCGTCCTCCTTTGTCCCCTTCTCCTCCTGCCCTCAGTCTTTCCAGCATCCATTTGACTCTCTCCTCAATCTTGGCAAGTGTCTGTGATTATTTCATGAGTAGCATGTGGCAGAAACAAGGCAAATGACTCCTGAGGTTTGAAAATGAGGCATTATGATTTCCACAGCATTCTCCCTCTCTCTGCCTCTCTTTTTCTCTCTGAGTTCAAAATCCACCCACACGGAGGAAAGAATGAAAGGAAAAAGTCAGCCAGTACCCAGAAGCCAGCAGGAATCTCTAGACGTGTGAACAAATGATAACGATTTGGGATAATTCTAGACCCTGGCCCGCAAGTCTCCAGCTGAGGCTCCAAATATCAAGGAACAGAGAGAAGCCTCCCAGCTCCGCAGTGTCCCGATTCCTCATCTGTGAATCCATGAGTGTGATAAGTGGTTATTTTATGTCGCTATTTTGGTATGGTTTGAGGGAGAGAGAAATTTGTTATTTAGTTTGGCCTTTTGTTTTCTTTTAACTAAAGTTATACTTACCATATCACTCTACAGTTGTCCCCCCACCCCCAAACAAAATATCAAAAAACCACATGGATGAAATCCTAACTTAAAACTACAGGGGGTACCATTTTCATAGTCTCTTTGGATAATCATCATATGACTTGTGCTCCCTGCAGGCGTAACTGATAACCTTACACCTCTTCATTGTGGATTTTTTTTTCTTCCTTATAGTTTTTTCTCTTCATTTTTTTCTTACTTTTAAAATTATGAAAGTATGATAACACATTTACAAAACTTAGAAAACATAGAACAAAGTTACAGATAGTTCAACTATATATTACAATGATTTTTAAGTAGATAAATTGAGATTTTTTTTTGTTGGAATTTTAATATTAAACTCTCAAAAATTAATAGAATGAATACACAGAAGAGTAGAACAATATAGCAGACCTGAAAGGTAGACCACGAACCAATGCAACATAATTAAGACTCTTGCAATTTTCACACAACAGTAAAATACAAATTGTAATCAAGTTCCCATAGACTATAAACTAAGAGACACTGGGATATATCTGGGAACATAAAACAAAGTGCAAAAATGTCCTGGTCTAAAGGCACTACAGGAAAGCCTGATAGCCTGGCATCTCTCTGTCATGCATGATTTTCTTCCTTACTTTTACTCTGTGCTCACATAGCAGATGAGAATATGTGATGAGGAGTGGCAATTGTTCAATTGTCCATTGTATAAAATCAGTATCATACTTTAGATATAAATTTTATTTTTTTGTTTTATTCTCATTGCCTCGTGTAGTTCTGGGACATGATACGTATTTAATACACAATTTCATCCTGAACTTATAAAAGCGTAAAGGTACTGTTACTAAAGGCATTATCTGAGCAATTTTATTTGGGAAGAACTACAACACTGATATTTGAAATTGTAGAGATGTCTAAAATGGCAAGGACAGACCCATAGGAAAAATGATTGAAATATTGTTGATAGAATTTGTACCAGTGGGTCAAAGGTATTATTTAACATGCAAATAAACTCCCAAGTGACAAGACTGACCAAATCAAAGAGCAGTGCCCACCATATGAATAAGTCCCTCCAATACAAGCCTCATGGTCTGATGAACAGTGAGAGAGGGTGACCACCGCCCCTGTTGGACAACAGGAGAAAGGGAGAACCGGAATAGGGGACCGGGAAAAGAACCACATGTTATTTGAGCCTCATCAACCACTGAATGCTATAACCATCATGTCCATGTATTGGCATATTCAGTAGGCCTCTTATTGGGTAGACAAGAAGTTGATGTCACTGTTGGGGCAATGTTCTTGCCAACAGAGATGTGAAACCAAGTTAGCTATGGAAATATCTCATAGGAGAACTCCCTGCCTCTCTGTCAGATGGTTGGCATGCTATTGTGAGGAACAAAATTGGGCTCAGAAGATTAATAAGCTACTGAAACCTAAATTTTCTTCAATAGCTAAACAAAACAAACCACACAATTTAGAGAACTGTATGTGTAGCTATATGCTCAGGTAAAGTTCAACTGTTTTGAGTCTGAGAGCAAAACTTGGAAATGTAGATACCAAAAATGAGAAGCCATTCTCTGTCCCTTCAACATCTTTTCTTTCAAAGCGAATTTTTAAATTTAGATGTATTAGTACTATAAAATATTTGCCATGATATATGTCAGTAGTGCTGGAGTTCATTTCATCATCTGACAGGGGAACTGAGTTTTTCACTCATTTATTTATCTAAGAAATATTTGGTGTTAATAGGTTCTAGATATTGTGAGCACATATGTAAAATATTTCAAAAAAAAAAAAAGCCCCAAAGACCTTACTGTCTTATTATCAACAAACTTTTGGTTTAGATGATGGTTTGGAAGAAGTTTGGAGGCAGATATTTACATGAACTCTTCAGGGCTCAGAGAAATCCTGCCAAAAACTCTGATTGAAAAGGGAAAGGTATGATTATTTTTCTGGTGGGAAGGCCTTTGTATACGCATGTGCTCAGTCACTCAGCTGAGTCTGACTCCTTGTGGCCCACTGGACTGTAGTCTGCCAGGCTCCTGTGCCCATGGAATTTTCCAGGCAAGAATATTGGATCGAGCTGCCGTTTCCTACTCCAGGAAATCTTCAAGACTCAGAGATCAAACTCGCATGTCCTACATTGGCAGGGGAATTCTTTATCACTTGGCCACCCCTTTAGCCTTTTTGAAATCTCAAATTGATGTTTTAATGTGCATTAAAGGCGCAAACACTGCCAGAGGTGAACTCATTGACTTGAGGATAAAGGATATACATAATATGACATGACTTAACTCCAGAGTCTTGAAAACTGTAAATATTTATTGAATTAGTCTCCTCTTTCCTGGCCAAGCAATTTATAATGTTTATAACTTGCTAAAATATGACTTTAAGAATTTACTTATTTGTTGCCAAGAATAAGAAAATTTGAAATTGATCGGATAACATGGAGAAGACTCATAGCTCTTTTTAGAGCACTCCATAATTTCAGTTTTTAAAATCTAATCCAAACCTCAGCATTATTTTTATTTACTTAGATTTAACTTTATGCTGACATAATTTTTATTCATTGTTTTCTTTGTGCAATTTGTATTTGTTTCCTTTATTTTATTCAGGAAGACTGTATCACATCACCTAATTAAAAATGTATGAGACCTACTTTATATAGATTTTTTTTCACTTAAGGACTCAAAATAAAACCACTTAAGTGAGATGAAAATTTAGAAACATCTTGTAATTTCCTCTAGTTTCTAACATCTGTGTGCATATGTTGCTGTGCTTTGCTTTATCCCTCAGTCGTGTCTGACTCTTTGCGACCCCATAGACTGCAGCCCACCAGACGCGTCTGTCCATGGGATTCTCCAGGCAAGAACACTGGAGTGGGTTGCCATGCCCTCCTCCAGGGCATCTTCCCGACCCAGAGAGCAAACCCAGATCTCCCGCAATGCAGGTGGATTCTTTACCATCTGAGCCACCAGGGAAGCCTATATATATGTTACATATATTTTTTTTTTTCATTAAAGAATTTATTTTATTATTCCTACAACAGGCTGGATTAAAGTTCCTCTTTAAATAATGTGAAGGGAGGATGTCTGACTCAGTGGAACCCACGGCTCAGTTTAGTGATAACCCCATGCTGGACATGGATGTGATAGACACGGGGAAGAAAGAGTCAGTGACGGAAGTTCTTCTAATGTCTCTGCACTGTCTCAAGCCTTCCCAGGTGGTGCTGGTGGTCAACAATCTGCCAGCCAACGCAGGAGACACGAGATGCAGGTTTGATCCCTGGGTCGGGAAGAGCCCCTGGAGGAGGGCATGGCAACCCACTCCAGTGTTCTTGCCTGGGGACTCGCCATGGACAGAGGAGCCTGGTGGGCTGCAGTCCACGGGGTCACAGAGAGTTGAACACAACTGAAGCGACTTAGCACAGCACAGCCAAGGCTAGTGAAACTGAGGGCCTCTGTTTAGTGAATCAGATTCACTCACTAAGTAGCTACTCTGCTAAGCATTGCTTTAGACCCAATATTTAAGAACCTGTGCATGAAGTTTTCACTGTGAGCTGGGTGCTCCCTTTGCATTTACAAGAGACCTAGGACAGACTCTCACCATCGTCTCTCATGCTGAAAATGGTCAGTTGAGTAACAGATGAAAGACTATCTTCTTTCTGCATAGGCAATCTCTCAGTTCCTAGTCCTTTGCAGTTTAAAATTCATGCTACAGACTCAAGTCACAAGCACTATTTTGCTTTTGTACCATCAGACATTGATACTACTTCTGAGATATACAAAGAAACAGATCCTAATGCATGTAGGTGGAAAACAGGTGAAAGTACTGGTGATAAAAATGTTAATGAAAAAAAGAGAGAGAATGTGTGTTTTTGTTTATTTGCTTACATTTGTTACCTGACTGAAACAACAATGTGTCAGAAACCTAGAAGCAGAAACTGGGCAATATTCATCATCAAAAAAAAAAAAAAAAGAGTTTCTTTCAAGGCTGCACTCAGCCTTAAACAAAAAGGCGTTTTTCCCACTTGGCAGGGGAAACACAAATTGCTCCTTTAGGTCAGTCTTGAGGGGCCTCTGAGATGGTTTCAGGCTTAATATTTCCACCTCTGACTCAACATTATACTCAATTAATCTGCCCTTGTGAGGAAGTAGGGAGAGATCTTAGAGACAGTCTTATTCTTTCCTGCTATGAGGACTTTTCTCCTTGGAGAGCACAGCACAGAAACTGCAAGATTAAACCTCTTTTATGTTGGCTCTGAAACCTAAGTTAGCGCAGCAAGACCTGGTACTGTCCTACAGGGGAAAGCAAGTGGAGCGAGGTCAGGCCACGTAAATTATAGAGATCAGAACGTGCACTCACAGCTGGTCCACTGGGCTGGTGGCATTTTTCACGGGTACGAGAACGTTCCAAAAGAGTGCTGTCTGATGAATCCAGTGTTAGTATGGTCCAGCGAAAGAATAACAAGATTGAGGTTGGTAAAAAACATCAACAATTTCAAACACTGCTGGCCCTAGAGTCACTGTCAGAATTCTCCAGTGTCCCAGCCAACTTAGTTCTCTCTGCCGTTTCACCACGGTGGGTATGTGCTTCTGGAAAAGATACGTGTGAATTTTGGAAGTGACCTTTCAAAGTGGGAAATTCAATGGAAACTCTGCTATAGCTTCATATTATCTACATTCCAGTTTCCACAAAATGGTGAGAATTAATGTGTCAAATATGTAGTTGCCATACAATGTGAGATATTCACAACTCTCAGGGTTTTGTCCCAGAAAAACAGAATTCTTGCAAAGACTGGGCACATTTCATTCAAACTAATATATGAAGAATATGTGAATTCTGTTGTGAATAAGTGAATACCTTCCATGCTTCTACGCCTAAAGGCAATGTTTCCTTTTGCAAAGTTACCAATCCCTTAATTGTGTTTGCTTGTGTATTTCCTCCGGTTGTCAGTATTAGAAATAAACTGTGTAAATGATCCACTCTCCTTCTGCTTTCTTGCCCCCTAAATTCACTATAACTGACCCATCATAATAGACACTTAATAAATGTTATCTCCCTTGCTCATTATTAGCTGAAAGTGAGGCTTCTACATAAAGAGAGAGGGAAATTATGATCAAGTCCCTCCAGCACAGGTTGAGTCCTGAGACATGAACTCAAAAATTGACACAACAGTCTCTGAGTTAGTTTTCGCATCCACAGTAAAGTTTGTACCATCAAGACTGAGAGCTCTAATTCAAAGTCACAAAAACTAAATAAAGCTCAAATGTTTGTCAAGTTACTAACATTTTTTCTCCAAATGTAACAAAAGTGTGAACGAGCTGAATGATAGAACAACTGTGCTTGAAATTCACATATTTCTCATATAACATAATCACATAGAATTATTTTGTAATTGCCAAGGAAGAAGAAAAATCCAGAAAGCTTGAATATATTAATATTCAACAAGCAAGTAGGCTTGAAAGCAAGACAGATCGACTTTTTTTTTCCCACTCCATGCAGCACACAGATTTTTAGATCCCTGACCAGGAAGGGAACCCCACCCTCTGTAGTTAAGACTCTATGTGAAGTCTTAACCACTGAATCACCAGGAAGGCCCCTGACAAGTCCATTTCTTTCTCTCTCTCTCTTTTTTCTTTCCTGTGAAATTGAGTGAAATCCAAGACAGTACTATTGGATCATATTATCTGTGGTTAGAGCACAAATAAATTGCATTTGGAGCCGACAAAATAGTTCTGATAGCTGAGAAGTCTTGTCTGAGAGCTCCGTCCAATGTAAGCCTTTAAACAAAGACCCTGTAAGAACAGATACGAATAGAGTCCTATCAGAGAGATAACCTGGAGTGAGTTCAGTTTGTTCAAAAGGCGAGAGCATGTATATGGGATCCTAACACCTAACTAAGCTTTCACACTCATTTACACACTATAAATACGGTGGAGATTGTGTTCTCTTAACTGCTGCTGTTCATTCTTACGGCCCCATCCGGGGATGGTCACACATAGTTATCCTTGGAACACTTTGACAGGCGTATTTTAATTGTGTTTAAACTAGTTCTTCTTACAAGCTGTTTCACTAACCTGTTCAAGCTTATTATGTTATGTTTTCTTTTCTGTTTTTTTTTTTTCTGATGTACTTACTTTATTTTTCTATTTATTATCCCAAATTTCATCTCAAACCAATAACTTGAAGACTGTGTCTCTTTCTTCATAGGTTGTACGATTAAGGTTTGCTCTTACTGATTTTCCATAATCAATTAAAGTGGTTTTTAAAATTTTTTAAATCCACAAAACAGAGTTCAACATCTGAACTCATGATAATTTGATACCATGCTGAACGGAGGCCCAGTTCCTTTGGGGGCGAAAGGGAGTTGGGGGAATGTTCGCTTTTGACAGAGAACTACACACCTACCCTGTGGGTGTTGGATGCTGGGTAACTTGGGGGGAACAGGTGACCCATGTGGCTGTTCTCTGAGCGACTCCCCAAAGAAGCACTCTGCATCCTGCCCAGTGAGTTTATCCATTCCAGTTTTCCAAGAGTTAGTTAGATGTCTGAACAAACGTTGGAGCACTCTAATTGAGGTACATGGTGGGGGGAAAGCCAAATATACTAACTTTATAAAGTGTAAATGAAATATTTAAAATACAACTGCACCAAGAACGCACTAGATTCAGCAGTGATTGTAAAGGTCAGAGCACCGATGGTGTCCTGAAAGAGTTGATGTAAGCTGTACCTCAGCAAACAACTGTGTACCCCTTGAATTAGGGCAAAATAGAGACATGTTTAAACTAAGGCTGTGTCATAAAAATGTTCCAAAGGAATTACAGAAAGGATGAGTTTTAAGAAAACTGAACAAAAATAGAGAAGGAAGAACATGAAAAGGAAAGATAAATAAATATATTTTTGGCAAATCCAAAGAAGTATTATATTGGGGTAAAAAATATATTGATAAAATTATTTCTCAACATTTTTTGAGGGATGAAAATAAAATACTTTACAGCAATGGCGTGGGAAATTGAGAAGGTTTTTGGAGTTGCATCTTTCTGTTTATCAACTACCAGTTAGGAAGAGATCTACTATGTTTATGTATTATATTGATTAACTCTAGGCATAGACACATAAGTATGCTAAATACCTAAGGTTACTTAAAATATAAACAATTCATGGCTTTAAACTTACATTTGGAAAAAATAAGGGATTGTAGATAGATAGACAATAGACAGATAATAGACAGATGATGGATAGATAGATGAATGGAATCAACAGATATGAAAAAAAAGCAAAAAACTGTAGAGTATAGAGAAGATGGTAGAAAAATATTACCGTTGTAACTGAAAATGGAAGTTTTCCACCCACATGCTCACAGATTCCTTCATTATTTTCACAGCCTTCACCTCTGTCTCTCCATCCACACCACACTCTACCTCTCACTGAAGGCCAGCCCTGAATGATGACAAATACCCACAAAAATGTGAAATGTGCTCCTGGTCAGAGGGCTCCGAGGTGTGTCTTTCCTCTTCCCAGATATCCTGGAAAGGACTGAATCAAACTTGCCTTCTAGCCAGCCTAACCCCACGCTTACTTGGCTTCCTTCCCTTCAAGGGTCTGTTCCTGAGGACCTGGCCTAAGATAATTCATAATAGTGACAAATTCAATGGACTACTTTTCCTTTTAAAGTATGGGGACTTACCAGTTAGAAAAAAATATTTAAAATAGATTAAACAAACCCCAAATCCCTCCCAAAACCTGATCTTCTCTGGGGCAAATACAAACTGCAAAGAGGTGGGTGCATTTAAATTAATAGATGATAAAATAGACTTTAAGCAACACAGAGGTCACGGTAGAAAAAGACTAGCATTACTCCTGGTAAAATTTCACTGCTCCTGACTCATTTCACTTAAAAGATATAGCATTCTTAGGTATGAATGCACCTTAACAAAACTTATAAAAAGCAGAACATTAAGAGAATTATAAGAAGAAATAAATAAATCACAATAATCTCATAGAAACTGACAGATTAAATAGTCTAACAAATACTAGACATATAAATTCTGAGTAGCACACTCAACATTTATGTCATCATGGAATGTTGTATATCCTGCACTCAATATTTAGAAAATTAATTTTTTGAAGCTCACACAGAGAATTTGTGAAAAGTAAACACACTGAAGTCAATAGAACATGTCTCAAACCATCATCAATTCAGTTCAATTCAGTTGCTCAGTCGTGTCCAACTCTTTGCGACCCCGTGGACTGCATCACGCTAGGCCTCCCTGTCCATCACCAACTCCCGGAGTTTACCCAAACTCATGTCCATTGAGCCAGTGATGCCATCCGACCATCTCATCCTCTGTCGTCCCCTTCTCCTCCTGCCTTCATTCTTTCCCAGCATCAGGGTCTTTTCCAATGAGTCAGCTCTCTGCATCAGGTAGCCGAAGTATTAGAGTTTCAGCTTTAACATCAGTCCTTCCAAAGAACACACAGGACTGATCGTTAGGATGGACTGGTTGGATCTCCTTGCAGTCCAAGGGACTCTCAAGAATCTTCTCCAACATCACAGTTCAAAAACATCAATTCTTTGGTGCTCAGCTTTCTTTATAGTCCAACTCTCACATCCATACATGACCACTGGAAAAACCGTAGCCTTGACTAGATGGACCTTTGTTGGCAAACCATTATAAAGATATGTATATAGTGTCTCCCATATATTCTGACCTGACCCTTTGAAATAATTTCAAATCAATGCTGAAAAAAATAACTCAAACATCCTATAATTAGCAAAGCACTTTTCTAAAATATAATGTATCAAAGATAACTGATGATGTAATATTAGAAGTTAGGAAAATGTGATTTCAACTAAAACTCAGTTGATATAAATATTATTATGCCATTTCATAGCCAATGAAGTTGAAAATTAGAGACGTGCTTCAGTGTTCTGCCCAAGGACATCATAAGTGTATGCCAAAATCAGAAATTAAAATCAAATCTTCTAATTTGAGAAACTGCTCTTCTTAAGGCTATTGGAAGTCTGCACACAAAATAACTTGTATAGTCAATGATGCTAACAAATACTTTATCTAATGAAGTTGATTCTTGTAAACTGAGTGTATCTGCAAAGAATATCCTGGAATTTGGGGATGTATCATACCTAGATGGAGTTATGGTAAAGAACGCATCTGCCAATGCAGGAGACTTAAGAGATGCAATTTCTACCCCCGGGTCCAGAAGAACCCCTGGAGGAGGTCATGGCAACCCACTCCAGTATTCTTGCCTGGAGAATGTCATGGACATAGCTTGGCGGGCTACAATACATAGGGTCACAAAGAACTGGACCTGAAATGTCTTAGCACACAGCAAATACATGCATGCCTAAAATAACTGTTCTCATCTTTGAGCTGTTAGATTGTATTAAGGTTTACATTGCTTAGGTTAAAAATACTGGATGTTGTGTTAATATATGTTTACACTTGTGAAGAATGGCCACCATCATCCAGAATAAGCCGTATTGCTTGGTCAGATTATTACATACAAATATAATTGCTTCTGTGTCAAAGAGCTTAAATTTAGATTTCAAAGATACCGCGTGGTATCCACATGTTCCTCTTGTGCATGCCTTTCCTCGGAAATCTTGCCTTTCCTCTGACTTTCAGTGCATCTCTACACCAAGGAAGCCCTCTTCTGTCTGCTGAAACTGCTCCACAGCACTCCAGACCCCCCACCCCTGTTTTGTCTGGAGGTCTGGCAGACATTTCAGGACAGGCAGGTTCACATATGAACTCGTGAGCCCCCAGCCCTACTCCCCCGCCTAGACTTGTTTTCTGGTCCCATTTTCAACAGATGGCAGTTCCAACCTAGAGGTTGTCAGACCAGAGGATTCGGGGTCATCCTTGACTCCCCTGGTGGCTCAAATGGTAAAGAATCTGCCTACAATGCAGGAGACCTGGGTTCAATGCCTAGGTTGGGAAGATCCCCCGGAGAAAGGAAAGGTTACACACTCCAGTACTCTTGCCTGGAAAATCCCATGGACAGAGGAGCCTGACAGGCTACAGTCCATGGGGTCACAAAGAGTTGGACACAACTTAGTGACTGAACAAAAGCCATGATCTTGCCTGGTGCTTATTTTATTTCTCCTTCTAAAAGATGAAATCAGTATTCGGTCTTAAAGAAGTACAGATCAGTCCAAGCGTACATTCCTAACACTAACGGAGGGCATGTGCCAGCTTTAGCTGAAACCAGATGACTCTCCACACATCCACTGCAATCTTGATGATGAAGGTAATTGATGTTGTCTAAGTGACTCGAGCCTGTGACAGAACCTGCCTTACTCATGGGGAAAACATCTGATGACACATTATATGGCTCCTTCTTTGATTCAGTACAATGATTAATGTGTCAATTGCCACTTGAATTTTATTAATAAAATATTTCAGTAATACCCTTTTTGGACTAAATTAATAGAAGCAATTTTTTCATCTATTCCCACAGTGAGATGTTAATAGAGCATACCTTACAAATACATTCATTTACACATCCTTTGTTTAAGCAGAGTGATATCTAGACAGGCTTTTTCACAAAGCAATTATTAAATGTAGTAACTTAATTACTGAAGCCTCTGGAAGGAATGGCATTAATGGACCTTATGCCGTATCAGTAGATACAGAGTGGGATATGTGATACACAGATTGAATCACAATGGGAGCTTGGAAAGAAGCGGAAGGAGACAGTTATATATCTTCTGGGCTTCTTTTTAAATCTCTATTTTTCATTTCAGAGTTTCTCATTCCCTTAGGTGCAGTATGAACTTAAAAGCAACCTAGATTCTTCACAGGACTTTTAGAGTATATGATAGATCAATAATTTGTTGGTTTGTTTATGAAATATGCCAACTTACGAGGACAGAGTCATTTTTAAGAGGGAGCCAAGATCAATATATATGTGCATAGATTTATGGGTGTTCTTGTTACAATCAGAATAAGTCTGTTTAAAGAATTCGAAACGGCAAGCCTGGCTGTTTTCAGGGTGATCTATTGGCTCATGGGTGCCACTTTAATTCCAGGGACTAAAAATACCACGTCTGAGACTTTTATTCTGATAAACTCTCCTTGAACATAATTAATTTTAACAGCCAGGGTTTAAAATTGCAGACAAATAGCAACCCAGCTGTAGCTTAACCGCATAATCGCTAGAATCCACTCCCTTTCTTGGGAATGTCAAATATTTGTTCACGCCAATGAATTTTAGAGTCACAGCCTTCTGAAATTTTCATACTGCATTTTTCCCTTCAGAGGATTAAAGAAAGGAAACTGAGAATTATGGTCTTAGATATGTCATGAGTTAAATATTAAACCAAGTGTGTGCTACCCAGCCACCAGCAGTTACACTTTTCTCTGCATGGTTGGTTGGATGGTCTCAGCTAAGTCAGTCTGAGAAATCAGATTTGGACAAAGAGAAGACAGAAAGAGATGTCTTCTTTCTCTTTATTAATTTCAATGAAACTTTCATTACATGGAACTGCTGAACTCAACTGTCTGGGCTCCCCGAAACTGCAGTTAGACGAGACATGGTGATGGGCTTTAGGAGGTCAACTAAGTGGATGCACTAGGACAGGAGACATACAGATATGACTGCTGGACTTTCCATTACCTCCCACTGACATACAGGAAAGACAAGGATGGCTTGGGGGGCAGGCTAATGACCCCAAGCTACAGGATGGAGATGTGGTCGTGACCACCAGACTACTGGCTGTTTTTAAGCAGTTTCATTTTGGATCCTAACTCTGAATCTCACTTAGAAGGTAAATACACGTCACTTCTCTCACCCATCTCCACCCCTGACCCCAATCCCACTCCATGTTGTCCAATTATAAGACAGAGACAGAAGAAATGGTTGGATGGCATCACTGACTCCATGGACGTGAGTTTGAGCAAACTCCAGGAGGTAGTGAAGGACAGGGTAGCCTGGCACGCTGCAGGCAATGTGGTCGCAAAGAGTCGGACATGACCGAGTGAGTGAACAACAATGACCTGCATTTCACTTTCCATGTGTTAATCACGAATCAAAAAAAGAAAGACCATTGAGTTTACTGCATAAAAACTATTATGACTAAAGTTTGGGGCACATATGGGAAATAGTGAGTTAATGTCGTCTTAGCCAGAGTAATGCTAAGTAAGCATCTTGGAGGTGAAAAAGAGGCAAAGAGAAGAGGGGATTCCAATACTGCAGAATTAGACAGAAGAAAAGTTCTCTCCTCTGAGGAACTTATCCAAGAGCTCTATAATTGAAACTTAAGAAAACACCCTCTTTTCACTAAAGCACCAACAGCAACAGAAGCAAACAGTCCACTGTACATTCAGAATGATCTCTGAGCTGGTGATTCTTCATGAAGCACAGGATAAGGATGGATGCACGTGACCCGCTTTCCGAACCCAGTACAAAGCCCTCTGAGACAACACTTGGGGTGTGCTGGAAGGAGATTGGCTTTGAGATTAAGAAATGAGACAAGTCTTGTGCTTCTTTTTAAATTAGTTTTTCTATTTTAGGCCAGTTTTTGGTTTACAGAAAAATTAGGAGGATAGTATAGAAAGTTCCCACACCCAGCTCCCCTATGTTATCACCTTTCATGATCATGGTACCTTTGTTAAAATTAAAGAACCAATACTGGGGTATCATTAGTAACTAAATTCTGTACTGTATTTAGATTTCCCTGGTTTGAATAACATCCTTTTTCTGCTCCAGGGTCCCATACAAGACACCCCATTACATTAGTTGTCATGAGCTCCTTTTGCATGTGACAGTTTCAGAGATTTTTCTCATTTTTGATGACCTTGGTGGTTCTGAGGAGTGCTGGTTAGGTAGTTGGTAGAGTGATCTTCAACTGGTAATGCTCTGGTGCTTTTCTTAAGGTTAGACATAGATTAGGGCTTCCCTGGTAGCTCAGACTGTAGGGAATTCTCCTGCAACACTGGAAACCTCAGTTTGATCCCTGGGTCCCAAGGATCCCCTGGAGAAAGGAATGGCTATCCACTCCATTATTCTTGCCTGGAACATCTCATTGACAGAGGAGACTGGCAGGCTATGGTCCATAGGGTCACAAAGAGTCCGACACAACTGAAGCAACTTAGCACGCACGCACTAATGACATCATTTTAACATAACTACCTTTGAGAGAATCATCTCCAATAAAGGTCACATACTGAGGTACTAGGGGTTAAGATTTCACCCTATGAATTTTGGGGAACTCTATTCAACCCATAACAACGAGAGTGCGTGCATGTGTGCTAAGTCGCTTCAGTTGTGTCTGACTCTGCGACCCCCACAGACTGTAGCCTGCCAGATTCCTCTGTCCATGGGATTCTCCAGGCAAGAATACCCAAACACATTGCCAAACAGTGAGAGTATGTATCATCATATAGTAACCATGAATTAGAAGAATAAAATCTTTCTTTTTTTGATTTAAAACAAGTGAAAGTTATTTAAAAATTAAATCTCAAGACAGTTCCAATCACACATAGTTATATTCTTTTATGTGCTATTTCTCTTAAGAACTGCTATAGAAATCATCTGAGTAAAATGTAGGAGGGTTCATCAAAGAATAACAGTGCTTAAATTCATCATTATTCCTCAGAATGTACCTCCAGCATTTTGGAGGTGTTCTGTACAGTCTTTTCATTCATAAGGTAGTGAATACATTTTTGATGTGACGTTATCTTTGTACACAAGAAATAAAGTCATATCTGAAATGTATTTCCTTTTCATCAGAAGTTGAAGGAATAAGGTTTATTCTTGTGTCAAAGTAATTTTGCACAGCTCTTCAGTGTAGGGTTCTGAATAAAATCATGTTTCTTTTGGATAACTTAAAGTCATCATTTTTATTTAGCACGTTCATGACAGCAAAAGGTCTATTTTATAGGCCAGAAGAACAAAGGCGTATCGTGAAAATCAACTTTTTAGAATGGATATATTTTTCTTGCAAAGAGCAACTGCTCCATTTCCACCAATGGGTGTCATTTAGAGTCACTGCTCACAGATTGTTCTGGGATGTGTGCTGGTCTCAAACGGCCCTCCAGGTGACCCCCAGGCTAATCTCATGTAGTATTGATGCTCATAATATGAAAATGTCTATATTTTAGTTTCCAGAATGGATGGTTTATGAATAATGCATAATATTTAATAAAACCAGACATTGCCTCATTAATGTCTCATCAAAAATAGAATGGATTGTTCTCTTAAATCTGGCAGTTTTGGGTCATGTACTGGATAAGATTGGGCAGGTAGGTGTACATCTTTTTACCCTACTAAACACATTTATAATCCAGTAAATCTGAGAATTAATTTCTCTAAGGTTTTAATCACTAGCTGCATTAAAGTCAAAGTAAAAAATTGCACATTTATTAATTCATTCCTCTTGCAATGACTATTTTTGTTTGCTTGTTACATAAAATATTTAACTGAAGCCAATGCAGGAGCTTCAGTAGATGCAGGTTCAATTCCCGGGTGGGGAAAAGTCCCTGCAGGAGGCAGTAGCAGTATTCTTGCCTAGGAAATCCCATGGACGGAAGAGCCTGGTGGGCTACAGTCCATGGGGTCGCAAGAGTCGGACACAACTGAATGATTGAGATCACATGGAAAGACTTTTGCAAAGGGCACACCCAAAAAAAGAAAAAAAATGACGGGAAGATAACAGAGCTCCTGCTTATACCTATTTGTTAAATTGCACTATTTGAGGCTCATCACCATTATTTTGGGGGAGGGATAGTGATCATTTGACATGAAGAACATTTTACCAGAAGAAAACCTCTGTTAACCTCTAACACTAACATGTCAGTTGACATTCAAATCTCAAATTACCTCAAAAGTGAATCATTTCCATTAGTTACTCTGTATATTACCTGATAAATTATTGTAGCCTCAACAAATATAAAAACTACTGTGAGCTCATAACTTCTCTTAATGATAATAATCAATGAGTTACATCTAATCCTGGAACCACACACCCTCAGAGTTTAAATTGATCATAAAATTTTGTCACTGCCTTTTAAAAACCATAATTACTTGGTCTTTTCACAAGTTGGCATACATATCTTTTTAAATCCAATTATGTCTTGCATTTCTCATAGGTTCATTATACTGTTGCTGTTATACTCACTAAGTTGTGTCTGACTTTTTGAGACCACAAGGACTGTAGCCCACAAGGCTCCTCTGTCCACGGGATTTCCCAGGCAAGAATACTGGAGTGGGTTGCCTTTTCCTCCTTCAGTGGATCTTCTGGGCCCAGGGATCCAGCCAAGGTCTCCTGCATTGGTGGGTGGATTCTTTATCACTGAACCAGCTGGGAAGCCCATGATTCATAAGCTTTGGATGATTTTCCACCCTCCTCCCCTTTTGGCATGTGTTATGGGCATGGTGAGACCAGAGTAGGGAGGAGGAGAAGGCAATGGCACCCCACGCCAGTACTCTTGCCTGGAAAATCCCATGGACAGAGGAGCCTGGTAGGCTGCAGTCCACGGGGTCGCTGAAAGTTGGACACAACTGAGCGACTTCACTTTGATTTTTCACTTTCATGCATTGGAGAAGGAAATGGCAACCCACTCCAGTATTCTTGCCTGGAGAATCCCAGGGACGGGGGAGCCTGGCGGGCTGCCGTCTATGAGGTTGCACAGAGTCAGACACGACTGAGTTGACTTAGCAGGGAGGAAGCATGTTGAAGAAGCTAACTGGATGGGGAAGTGGGATTGAATGGGAAGGGCTGGCTGAGGTCTGGGCAGAGGAGGCATGAAGGAGGCTAGCGGTTTCTTGAATCTGTGGGCTGGTGCAGTGGGAGGCTGATGAAACACACTTTAAGAACCATGTACCCTTGGGACTTCCGTGCTGGTCTAGTGTTGGGACTTTGTGCTTCCAATTAGGGGTATGATGGGGGTGTAGGTCTAATCTCTGGCCTAGAAACTAGGATCCCATATGCAGTGGGGTGCAGCCAAAATGAATAAATAAAATAGCCTATTCCCAAGCTCTACTGAAAAGTAAAGTATCGTTTATCCCCAAATGGAGACAACAGGGTGACTGAGTCATGGTAGCTGACTTATGAGTTATAGTCCAGGCTGAAGTCCAACTGAAGTCCAAGCTCTCTGAATAGTGAGCTTCTAGAAACTTCCACGACCCCTGATGATCTTACTTATCCAACCATTTACAATCTCACCTGAGACAACTGTTGGATTCAGCTGAATCTTCCAAGAGAATGTTCTATTCTACACCCCACAAAGGATCTTAAATATGGCCTGACCCATCTTTCGTTGTCTTATCCTGCATATCTCACCAACCTCATCCCTCTCCATTCCCAACGCACAACTCAGCCCTCCCTTCGGGGTCCCCACGTGTCCTGGCTCTCAAGTCCACACCTTCCTTTCACATGCCTTCTTCTCTGTTCTATACATTGAGGCCAGCACATCCTCCCTTTAACCCTAGGATAAAGGCTCAAGGGTTGTCTGTGGGATCTCTCCGTGACACTTCAGGTGAACCCCTCTCCCTGGCACTTCTGATGCTTTCCCATAGTTGTCCTGAGGTTGTTCCTAGGCTAGGGAGTCTTTTAGGTCAAAAGATTAATTATAAATTCTACCTTAATTTATCAATTAATTATCAGTTGTCACAGATCATCAATTTTACCTGAATTTCTATTACCTAGACAGATACACTGTAAAATGTAAATGCTCTAGGAAAGATTGACTGACCCACTGAATTAAGGGAATAATCTTCATAACCAAGTGGATAAATAAATGGTCTGGGGGTTGTGATAGAAAACTGTGATGAAAAGAGTGAGAACAGTTATAAATCTGAAATCTAATTCAATCCTCATGGTACATGATGACTAACAAGATGGTCATAGGCAGGAGAGGAAAATAACTGGGCAATGAAAAAGATTAACATTTCCATGAAAACATCCTAACTAAGCCCCTTCAGTTAAGTTCAGTTCCATCACTCAGTCATGTCCAGCTCTTTGCAATTCCATGGACTACAGCACATCAGGCTTCCCTGTCCATCACCAGCTCCCAGGGCTTGCTCAAACTCATGTCCATTGAGTTGGTGATGCCATCCAATCATCTTATCCACTGTTGTCCTCTTCTCCTGCCTTCAATCTTTCCCAGCATCAGGGTCTTTTCCAATAGGTCAGCTCTTTGCATCAGGTGGCCAAAGTATTGGAGCTGCAGCTTCGGCATCAGTCCTTCCACTGAACAGGACTGATCTCCTTTAGCCTTGACTAGTTTGATCTCCTTGTAGTCCAAGTGACTCTCACGAGTCTTCTCCAACTCACAGTTCAAAACATCAATTTGGGAACACATGTAAATCCATGGCTGATTCATGTCAATGTATGGCAAAAACCACTACAATATTGTAAAGTAATTAGCCTCCAACGAATAAAAATAAATGGAAACCCTAGATAATATACATGTTTCGATGCTGTTCTCTCAAAACATCCCACCCTCGCCTTCTCCCACAGAGTCCAAAAGTCTGTTCTGTATATCTATGTCTCTTTTTCTGTTTTGCATATACGGTTATCGTTACCATCTTTCTAAATTCCATATATATGTGTTAGTATACTGTATTGGTCTTTATCTTTCCGGCTTACTTCACTCTGTATAATGGGCTCCAGTTTCATCCATCTCATTAGAACTGATTCAAATGAATTCCTTTTAATGTATGACAAAAACCACTACAATATTGTAAAGTAATTAGCCTCCAACTAATAAAAATAAATGGAAAGAAAATGGGAAAAAAAAGCATCAATTCTTCAATGATCGGCTTGTTTTATGGTCCAACTTTCATATCCATACATGACTACTGGAAAAACCATAGCTTTGACTAGACAGACCTTTGTTGGCAAAGTAGTGTCTCTGCTTTTTAATATGCTGTCTAGGTTGGTCATAGCTTTTCTTCCAAGGAACAAGCATCCTTTAATTTCATGGCTGCAGTCACCATCTGCAGTGATTTTGGAGCCCAGGAAAAGAAAGTCTGTCATTATTTCCATTGTTTCCCCAAATATTTGCCATGAAATGACAGGACCAGATGCCATGATCTTAGTTTTCTGAATGTTGAGTTTTAAGCCAGTTTTTTCACTCTCCTCTTTCACTTTCATCAAGAGGATCTTCAGTTCCTCTTTGTTTTTTGCCATAAGGGTGGTGTCATCTGTGTATCTGAGGTTATTGATATTTCTACCAGGAATCCTGATTCTAGCTTGTGCTTCATTCAGTCCAGCATTTCACATGATGTAGTCTTCATATAAGTTAAATGAGCAGGGTGACAATATACAGTCTTGATGTATTCCTTTCCCAATTTGGAATTCCTTTCCCAATTTGGAAACTCCTTTCACAATTTAGGAACTCCTTTCCCAAAATGGAACTGTTGTTCCATTTCCTGTTCTAACTGTTGCTTCTTGACCTGCATACAGATTTCTCAGGAGACAGAAAAGGTGGTCTGATATTTGCATAACTTTAAGAATTTTCCACAGCTTGTTTTGAAACACACAGTCAAAGACTTTGGCATAGTAAATAAAGCAGAAATAGATGTTTTTCTGGAGCTCTCTTGCTTTTTTGATGATCCAGTGGATGTTAGCAATTTGATCTCTGGTTCTTCTGACTTTTCAATGTCCAGCTTGAACATCTGGGAGTTCATGGTTCACATACTGTTGAAGCCTGGCTTGGAGAATTTTGAGCATGACTTTGTGTGAGATGAGTGCAATTGTGTGGTAGTTTGAACATTCTTTGGCATTGCCTTTCTTTGGGATTGGCACGAAAACTGAACTTTTCCAATCCTGTGGCCACTGCTGAGTTTTCCAGATTTGCTGGCCTATTGAGTGCAGCACTTTCACAGCATCATCTTTTGGGACTTGAAATAGCTTAACTGGAATTCCATCATCTCCACTAGCTTTGTTCATATTGATGTTTCCTAAGGCCCACTTGACTTTGGACTCCAGGATGTCTGGCTCTAGCTGAGTGATCATACTATCGTGGTCATCTGGGTCATGAAGATCCTTTTTGGATAGGTCTTCTGTGTGTTTTTGCCACCTCTGCTTAGTATGTTCTGCTTCTGTTAGATCCATGCCATTTCTGTTCATTGTGCCCATCTTTGCATGAAATATTTGCTTGGTTCTCTAATTTTTTGAAGAGATCTCTAGTCTTTCCCATTCTATTCTTTTCCTATATTTCTTTATATTGATCACTGAGGGGGCTTTCTTATCTCTCCTTACTATTCTTTGAAACTCTGCATTCAGATGGATATATCTTTCCTTTTCTCCTTTGCCTTTAGCTTCTTTTCTCAGCTATTTGCAAGCCACCCTAGACAACCATTTTCCCTTTTTCATTTCTTTTCTTGAGGATGGTCTTGATCACTGCCTCCTGTACAGTGTTGCAAACCTCCGTCCATAGTTCATCAGGCACTCTGTCTATCAGATCCAATCCCATGAATCTATTTCTCACTTCCACTGGATAGTCATAAGGGATACAATTTAGGTCATACCTGAATGGTCTAGTGGTTTCCCCTACTTTCTTCAATTTCAGTCTGAATTTGGCAATAAGCAGTTTGTAATCTGAGTCACCGTCAGCTCCCAGTCTTGCTGACTGTACAGAGCTTCTCCATCTTTGGCTGCAAAGCAGATAATCAGTCTGATTTCAGTGTTGACATCTGCAGAGGTCCATGTTGTAGAGTTGTCTCTTGTGTTGTTAGAAGAGGGTATTTGCTCTGACCAGTGCATTCTCTTGGAAAAACTCTGTTAGCCTTAGCCCTGCTTCATTTTGTACACCAAGGCCAAATTTGCCTTTTACTCCAGGTATCTCTTGACTTCCTACTTTTGCATTCCTGTCCCCTAGAGTGAAAAGGATATCTTTTTTGTGTGTTAGTTATAGAAGATCTTGTAGGTCTTTATAGAACCATTCAACTTCAGCTTCTTCAGCATTACCAGTTGGGGCATAGACTCGGATTACTGTGATATTGAATGGTTTGCCTTGGAAATGAACAGAGATCATTCTGTCATTTTTGAGATTGCATCCAAGGACTGCATTTTGGACTCTCGTTGACCATGATGGCTACTCTATATCTTATAAGGGATTCTTGCTCACAGTAGTAGATATAATGGTCACCCGAATTAAACTAAGCTCCCTAATATGTATATAAACCAAGTGCATTTTCAAAATGGAGTTTTATATATATAGAAATCCTGTTTTGCCAAATGTGTTTGGTTTTTCATGCAAATCGTGAAGGGCTATAGTACCACCTAGAAGACATTGATTCCTTAATTAAGGTCTATCTATACCAGAGTTATTTTTGAGTCTCTCCTAATCTGCTGACTCTTTTCTCTCCTACTCTGATTTCCCTCTGGCTATTTCTCTCCCATTGCATTTTCCACCAAACCCTATTTGTGAATCAATTTGTCCCTAAGAATAGAGCAGCCGTTGCAAACATGTTTTCGGTGCACAGAGACTGGAGAGTGCAAGCAAGTAGATCAAAGGTGATCCAATTAGTGGCTTTTTTCTTCTAGGACAGAGATATTGAGTTTTCATTTACTGTGAGGAATGATAGAGAGCACCAAAATAAAAATTAAAAGTTCAGTATCCTTTTTAAGTCAAGAAAAGTGCAGATGCATTTAGAAAGTTAGTTTTTAATCGGCCAACAAAACAACAGTGAGATGCTAGGAGCCAGGTGCCTACCAAAGTAGGCAGGTAAAGAAGGTCTAACACTGAAGATTCTGAAATGCTTTCTCCATAGCCGAATCCTTTGAGCAGGGCATAGACAGACATCACCAAAGCCATGAAAATGTCATTAATATCACAGAGAGCATGAAAATAAGGCAGGCTAGTTTGATCCTGCTCTGTAATCTACCCTTCTCCCAATAAAATCATTTGCAAAGGGGACCTCTAGTTATAAAAAGAAGATTTCTTCACCCCCCACCCCCCACCAGCCTCATTGGCCATTTACCCTTTAATCACAATCCAGAGATTTGGAGAGCTGAAGTGTTGAAGTCTCTGTCTTTTCATCTCCACTGATCATATCTTTTCACCGAGGTGATTTCAATCACCTCCTCTATCGGTCATCTACCTAGAAGCCCATCCTCCACAGTCAGCCTGTACAAAGGATACTCAACTCTGGGTTGAAGATGTTCAATTTCATTTCTAAATTGGCCCCAGACATTGGTGGATTAAATGATTAGAGGGAACATGCCAGTAAATCTCAAAAAACACAAAGAGACACCTGCTCAGTGATTGAATCAAATCGTCTATGAGTTGAAGCAGAACAAACTTTGAAACAGGGTTCTCCTAGTAACACATTACGTGGAGTGAATGAGTCAAGGTTTTGAAATAGCACATGGTCACTGTGCTGTGACTGGCACGTGGAGATAAAGCCTGCCTTTCCCAGACTTGCCCCGTGATATAAATTAATGTGGATAAACAGGCACTTTCTTGCTTTAGTGCAGCTCTTTGTATGATTTATGTTAAGGGTTTTGGGGTACCAAGTAGTATCTAGGAAAGAAGGATTTACTGATATCTGGGCTTTACTGTATCGTGAGGATGGTTGAGCCCTTGAGATCTGAGATGGTAAGGTAGGCAAGTGTTCAATGTTTCAATCAGAGGCTCTAAAGTACAACAATCATATAGTCTTCGAGGATATTTTTAAAAGTTATAAAACAGGGCACAAATCTAAAATCACCGATCCTTTACTGCTCTATCCAGATAGAATAGCATGATTACAACAGATTTTACTTATATTTTTGTTACAGTAAGAAAAAAAAATCTTTCTGAAAAACCTTTCTCGTTCAGCATAAATACAACGCAAGCAGGTATGTGCACAGGCTCAGGTGAGTCCGGCTCTTTGAGATCCTATGGACCATGCCCACCAGGCTCCTCCCCCATGGGATTCTCCAGGCAAGGATACTGGAGTGGGCTGCCATTTCCTCCTCCACGGGATCTTCCTGACCTGGGGACTGAGCCCACATGTCTTCTGTCTCCTGCACTGGCAGGCGGGTTCTTTAGCAGTCACCAGGGAAGTCCTAAATATAATTCAAAGCAAAGAAAAACATTTATTAGACTCTACAACTTGATTGCAACAGACAGAAGTTGCGGTCAGAGCACAGCTGAAACTGAAATTGCAACCTTGGTTGTAGGCGTTGTATTGATTCTATCTTTTCCTCTTCACATATCCAATACGGAAACTGCCCATTAGTTCAGGAAGATGTCTGATAAATATTCACTTCTCTATTTCATATGCCTCACCCTCTTACATTTTTTTAATTTTATTTTTCCATGTTCCAAGCAGCTCCAGTGTTTCAAGTAGCTATGGAGATACCAGATGACTATAGACCAAAACGGTCATCTGCAGGTAAGAGTAGCTGGTACTGAAGTGTGTGTGAAAACGAGCAAGCCTCATGAAACAATGTCTGGAGAAGAGAGAAATGAGATTAAATTTGGGATATAAAGTTGATTCCCAGAAAAGAGTTAGAGTAACTAAAGGGAAACCATTTGGGGAGTTAAGAACAGCTGGGTGACCATAGAAGCATGAAAAAAGAGGGTTCTCTATGGGGCTGGTGAAGGGGAAAAAACCCACTGACAGGACAGGGAAAGCCCAGAGCTTCAGGTTTCACACACAGGAAATGCCCACCACCCAAGTACCTAATTTCCACACTGGCAGAAACAGAATCACTATTTTTAGCATGAGAATATTGCATTATGGGAACTTTACTACATTTCATACTGCAGTGAATTTAAACACACAATTGTCCTGATATTTTTAGAATAAAGTTTAGTTGAAAGTAACTTTTTAAAAAATAGAGAAATTGCAGTTTTACCAGGCCCTGTAAACACAGAGATTAAGACAAAGTGAGTTTGGCCACCTTTATGCAAGTTTAGAGAGAGAGACATCACTTTTGCTGACAAAGATCCATATAGTCAGTTATGGTTTTTCCAGTAGTCACATACAAATGTGAGAAAGTGAAAGTCGCTCACTTGTTTCCAACTCTTTTTGACCCCAGAGACTGTAGTCCACCAGGCTCCGCGTCCGTGGGATTCTCCAGGCAAGGATACTGGAGACATGGCAGCTGGCTTCCCCCAGAATAACTGTGTCAGAGAGAAGGAGATCAAAGCCACTGTGTCTCACACGACCTGTGCTCAAAGCTGCATTCTGCCATATCTGTATTTTATCACTGAGTGCAGAGGTCCTTTTGATTCATTGTGGATGACTGCAGCAGGAGAGCAGGAGGTGAGACTCACCAGGTCATCGTGGAGGATGGCTGCCCCACGGGATGATGTTTCTGCAAAGACATGCACTACAAGCGACCCACTGTGACCCTAGAATCTTGACACAAAAGACCCCCTATCCAACAGTAGACATGTCAAAGTAGTCAACGGAACAGTTCAAATAGATGACTCGGAAGTCCAGTCTCTTGATAGCCACTACACTACACTCCTCACATTTCTTTATAACCCACTGGAGTTCAGTTTCTTCCTGCACTATTTCTTTTGGGAGAGATACTATTCTCTTAAATACTTTTGTGTCTGTGATGCAAAGACAGCCTCCTGACTTGGTAAAGTTGGTCCAAGTGCTGAACACAAACACTTCTGCGTTTTCTACTCCCCACATTCCCTACATGGCCTGAGCATCCTTTCTTTACCAAATGTCCTCCTGTCTCTTTCTCACAATATTTTGGGGTTTCTATTATTCTAACTTTCCTGGAGATGCTCTTAAAATTTTCTTCCAAAGCCATGAAACCCACATCCATCCTCAGTGATTTTCTCTGGCAATAGGCTCTGTGTGAGTGATTGCATCTAGTCTTTTGTGGCCACCAGTGACCTGTACCCAGTGAAGTCAGGGTCTTGACCTCTAAGGGACAGTGTTCCAGGCACACACGCTCGACCGCCTACTGCACACCCCCCACTTAATGTCTCCCTGATGCCCCAGAATCCGAGCGTCTTCCACCATCCTCAGCTTCTCACACCTCTCACACCCCATAAGCGTCTCCCACTCCAGGCACCCCGACAGCTACACATCCGTGACCTCTACTTGTCTTGACTTTGGATACTCCCTGCAGAAATTGGGCTTGTAGCTTGTTTTAATTCAAAGCCTACTTAAAGTCTGTCTCTTCCTTTTCAGGTTCATGTGTCAAAAGTCTTACCAAGATGCTTCCAATTCTCCTGTGTGGATAACCTACCTAGAGACTAACCACACTTTAATTTGTCTTCCAAAATGCTACCAGAAGTGCTTTTCCTTAAAAAAAATTTTTAATTACATTATCTTCATAAAATTATTCAACAATTCATTCTGCAATGAGGATAGCATTCCAATCTATTGGTGAGACATTTGTCCTCATAGTCAGGGTTCCGGTACCAAAATACTTTTCTAAACTTACATACTGATTTCCTTATGTGACTTTGTGGGCATTCTAAGCTCTAGAATGTCAAACACACAAACGTCCCCACGTGTGTGAATAATATATGCATTAATGGGCCAGCTCAAGTCTTTGAGACCCAAGAGAGACCTGCCCCTGACATGACTGCCTAGAAAGTCGAGTTCAGCTTCTGAGTCACAGAAATGAGAGTTAAGGCAGAAAGATTCCCAACTCTGATAAAGGGTTGATGACATGCCTTCATATCTGATTCTGAACCAACTCCTCTGAACTTGGGGACTTGCTCCACTTTGTTGTAATTGAAAATATTTGACTATTACATCTTCAAATACATTTTCTGCTCCATCCTCTCACTTTCTACCAAATTCCTATTGCTTGTGTATTAGCTCTGTTGACACTGCCCCAAAGAGCAATGAGGTTTCATTCATTTTTTTAATTTGTTTATTCTATCCACTTCAGGTTGAGTAATTTCTATTTATTTAATCATTATACTATTTTCTTCTAGCATCTTTACCTGCAATAAGATTCATCTGGAGATTTTTTAAAATTTCAATTATTCTATAATTTAGTTCAAATATTTTCATTTGTTTCTATTTTATAGCTTCTATTTTTCTGATATTATTTTGTGAATCTTTATTAATTTTGACTATATTTTGTTTTATATCCTTTAGAATACTTTAAAGAGCTGCTTTAAAATTGCTTGTCTGCTATTTCTAACATCTGAACCATCTTGTAGTTATATCCTGACTGATTTTCATCTGTGTATAGATTTGGGTCACATTTTAGTTTAGATTTGCTTGTCTATTAATTTTTCTTGAATCACAGACATTTTGAAATTATGCTACACAGACCATGAATTCTACTAGATCTGGATAGCCCTGATTTAGGGTATTAGCTGACAGCTAACTTAAATGTGATTTTGAATGTGAAAGTCGCTCAGTCGTGTCCGACTCTTTGCAACCCCATGGACTATACAGTCCATGGAGTTCTCCAGGCCAGAATACTGGAGTAGGTAGCCTTTCCCTTCTCCAGGGGACCTTCCTAACCCAGGGATCGAATCCAGGTCTCCTGCATTGCAGGCAGATTCTCTATCAGCTGAGCCACAAGGGGATGAAAGCAAATTTAAAACTCTGCCTCCCCTACACGGATAATACCTGTTACACATGTCCGGTTCTTTTTTACTTAGCTGAGCTCCTTGAATTGTACCACACACACATATTTAATAGTTTAGGAGTGAGACTAGAGATACATTTTATTTTTTATGTGGACACCTGAACTACTCTCTGTAGTTCTTTTTATTCTGGGATATCTCGCCTCATTTTCCTCTGGCTGTGGTACCCCTAAGCACTGTCACGTGATTTCTGAAATTCTTGTCACTTTCTATCCAATTTCCATCTTTTCCATATGATGGAGCTCCCTGGAGATGATACTTGGATAAAAACAGCAGCAAAAAGGCAAACAAAAGCGAAGATGACCCTCTCACTCACAACCATTTACTTCATTCAAGTGTCAACTCCATTCCAGTCTCTTCCTGATCTTGATCTCTCTCCGGCGACTTCAGACAGCTGTTTTTCATCTTTTCCCCTAGAGTTTAACGTTATGTGTGGAGGAGTTGTCAGACATGAGATAATCTACCATTTCTGTAAGTGGGGATTCCTTCATTTTTTATGTCTCTTGAGGATCACATCAGAAGTAAAACATCAATTCCTGTGCTGTACACAACACAATATATTTCGTAGAGCTAAGAATCCATCCATGTTGGGTGCTAAGAATTGACATCCAGTGGAAGCAAAATGTACCACTTAGAGAACGTTAGTGTTGGGATTTTACAGTTCGTTCCCTCCCACTTTCCTCCTCAACCCCACTCCTTCTTGACCATAGCCAGGGCTTCACTTCCCGCCATATCTTCTATTTTTAATTTTTTGATTTATATAAATATGTACAATATGTATGTACACATACAAATATTAGAGAGATTGATTCCAGACCTCCAGACATAATGTAACTCTAAAAGTGAAGGGGAAAATAAATCAAAATACACCATGAAAAGCATTGAACAATAAAGAAATTGTTGATGGATTATTTTCAAACACACCATAAAGAGAAATGCAGTGTATATGCATGTTATTTAGTGGACCTTGATCAGGATTGCAAAATATATACAAGTTAGCTTGGAGAGAGCGGAATCTTTATAACATTGAATCTGAGAGCCACGGTACGGTGTATTAGCCCATTGTAGTTGCTGTGCAGTCAGTCCATCAGGTCAATTCCTTGTGACCCCGTGGACTGCAGCACGCCAGGCTTCCCTGTCCTTCACCATCCGTATTACTCCATATACTTACACAAAGCCATGCCTTCTTTCTTTTTATTGACAGTTATTATGGACTGACATCAAGAATTGGAAACCATCCCATTTCCGTCTCCCTGGTCCAGTGGAGACCTGTTTCTCAGTTGGGCAAACAGCGTCTCAGGCCCGTGAGCGCATAGCAGAGGAGTGGTGGGTCAGCAGGCCTGCCCGGTAGCCTGGGGGAGCTGGTCTGTAATTCCCGGCCAGGGAAGAGCCAGGAGAGGGAAAGAGGTGGGGGGGGGGCGTGTCACAGGTTGAGATAAAAGCTACAGAGGGCTCACTCTGAGACCCATTGACTTTTGGTACACATCTTCAACGGTAGGTGCCCAGGACTGGAGAACTGTTGTTTTCATTGATTCAACTTCCTCTGGGTTTCCTATCATATCAAAGACCGATGGAAATCAGACTGTACGTGTAACTTCCTTCGAGGACCCAGATAAACAGATCAGAGATCATTACTTCTTCCTGTTGCATTGAGAGTGACACTGATGACTATTTAACCTGAATTATGTTAACTAGTGCAAAATTATTTCTAGTCATAGTATGTGGCTGTATGCTTAGTCACTTCAGTCGTATCTGACTCTTTGTGACCCTATGGACTGTAGCCCACCAGATTCCTCTGTCCATGAGATTCCCTGGGCCAGAATTCTGGAGTGGGTTGCCATGCCCACCTCCAGGGGGTCTTCCCAACCCAGGAAGAGAACCTTCATCTCATGTGTCTCCTGCATTGGCAGGCAGGCTCTTTACCACTGAGCCACCGGGAAAGCCCAGTCACAGCACACTTTTTGCTAAAAGATGATATATGCTGTCTCTCTAGATATTATCCCGGTGGCCTTGTTTTTACTTTACTCTAAGACTTAAATCGTCAACAGAGGGAGTTTCTACCCACTGGTGGAAATTTGCTTCATCCTGTTCACTTCACATCCTCTGTAATTACTACCCCCTGATTAAAACCAAGTCTCTCTCAGCTTTGCCATTGCCAGGAACACTGCAAATTTCAGAGACTTTTGCCTCCTTAGGAGAAAACATTAAATTCACTCACTCAGTTTATTTTCTTTTTCTTTTGGCACATGAAGAGTTAAGCATCAGATAACTTTAGAAAGTCAATTAAAAGAAGATAGTGTGGCTTAATCACAGGGCTTTTCCTATCTGTTATTTCCAGTAGTTCCTTTAAAACTGCTAACTTGAAATCACAGTCCTGTGCCGTCTTCAGAAGTTCACTCAATCAAAAGCCAAGTGCTGAGTAATCAAAGATCTTAATAACTGGAAGTTCTAACCCTAACCACAAGAGGATTAAAAATCCAGTAGCCAGAACGCAGTCCTTCGATCCGGCAAGCTCCTGTGCATAATGAGAAACCCCTAAAGCCCCAGATCACAGCCATGTCCTTGCCCACTATAGAACTAAGTGGAAGCCCTCTTTAATTCCTTGAGAGATCCTATCTGCCTGATGAAAATAGATATTGGCTTCTGTGTAGCATGATTAGAAGAATGGAAGAGGATTAGCAAGGATGCTGGGAGAAGCTCAGCCCTGCTCATTTACATGGTATTACGCTGACAGGTGATGCTAAAAGAATGCAGGGGCCCAAAGGCAAAAAGCCCCAGAATTAAGGCAGCCTTTATTACTCAACTTATACAGGGATTATGGTCCATTTATTTTCCATATCCAATTTTATAAATCTACTAAGCACTTTGACGCTTCCTTTTAAAATTTTCTGTAGCAAACAATCGAACTATTTGGAGAGATGTTTATTTTCATTCAGAACAACCTATCAACAGATTGTAAGAAGTGTAAGTGGTTGTAGCAATCTTCTTTCCCTTTGTGTTGGGATGAATGAAAATCATTCCTGTTTATTTAGAGTATAAATATTTCAAAGCCACATTCTTTAACACTATGTTATTGCTTACTTACTGCTACATAATGTGTATATATGGTATACCATAGTACATACACAATATGCTGTATCATGCTAAATATTTATACCATATGTTGTATAGCATAGCAATATTTCATATTAGATAATTTATTAAAATGATTCTCCACTTTGAAATACCATATCTTTGATAAATCTACGTATTTTCTATCATATCAGCATAAAATTTGAAATTAAAATCCACCAGAGATAGTAAATATTCAGAAAGATCTTTGAATCCCTTAGAATCTCTTCCATAGAACTTAGAATTTTGCAGTATATTTTTCTAATTTCAGTGCTCCTATAATATCTCCCTTTGAAAAAGTAAAAAAGAAGTCAATTTTGTGAATAATTGAAAAATGGAAAATTGCTTTAATAATATCTCCTAGCTGAAATATTACTTAATTGCTTCACATTACTATAAAACCAAAATACTTATATGTTTAGGGTTCTTATTCAGCTCATCATTATTTCAAAAACACAGTCTATTTTATACCCACTCTGTTACCTCTAAATTCAGTGTTTCAAGATAGTATAAGAATGTCATTCTATGTGAAGGTTTCGAGAGTCACATCTTTAAAAATTATGTATTAAAACAAAGGTTACAAAACTTTTCTCCTGTGTTTTCTGCTGTATATTTTATAGTTGTACATTTTACATTTAAGTGGTTGATTCATTTTGAATTAATTTTGTGACTACTTTGTGGTATAGATTGAAAGGTTTTTGTGTGGTCTTGTTCTGATTTGTGCCTGTTAATATCTACGTTCATCTTCGAGTGCTACCACAGCAGAGGGCCATAGGCTGGCTGTCTCAAACAGCAGAAATGTGTTTCATCCAGCCCTGGAGACTGGGGAGCCCATGATCGAGGTGCTGGCGGGTTTGGCTTCTCCTGAGGCTTCTCTCCTTGGCTTGTAGAGAGTGTCTCCTTGCGGTGTCTCACATGGACCCCTTAGGTCTGTGTTGTCTGAGCCCTTATCTCCTCTTCCTACAATGCCAGTGTCATAAGATCATGGTCACCCATATGAGCTCATCTTACCTCAATTACTTATTTAAAGGCCCCATCTCCAAATGCAGTCACATCCTGGGCAGTGAGAGCTAGGACTTTGACATATGAATGAGGAGATGTAAAGAAATGCATAATTATATTCAGGAGCTCCAACACCCTTCTTCAACAGTGATAAAGCAAATAGACAGAAACCATATACGGTCTCAATAGAAATAGAAAAATTATTTGCCAATATTTAATATTCATTACTGATAAATAATCCTAGCAAACTAGAAGGAGAAGGTGACATTCTGAACTTGAAATGACATCTACAGAAAACTTACAGCTAACAGCATACTTAATGCTGGAAGTTTTGTGCTTTCTCTCTGAGATCAGGAGCAAGAAAACATTGTCAGCTTTCATCATTTCTATTCAAACTTACACTGAATGTTTTGCCTAGTACCATAAGAAAAAGAATAAATAAATTAGACAGCCACATTGGAAAGGAAAAGGTAAATTATGTTCATTCTCAAATGTCATGACTGTCAACATAGGAATCTAATGGAATCTACAAAAAATAAAAAATAAGAGAACTAATAACTGAGTTTATCAAAGTCATTGCATACAAGAAAAATATATAAAAATACTTGGGATTTCTATATTCTAGCCAAAAACCATTTGAAATTTTAAAAATAGTTTTTTACAATATTGTAAGAATATGAAATACTTAGTGATAAAACTACAGAAGATTTGCAAGTCCTGTATACTAAATTCTATAAAAATGTGGTGAGAAAAATTAAAGGAGACATAAATGGATACCAGATATGCTTTGCTTATGGATTTGAAAGACCTATGATATTTCACTAGGTGGCCATGCTGTGCTGCATTCAGGATAGACTATAATGTGACAGAGAAGAACCACCCAGAGAAGGGACTATGATTCAAGGGCACTGAGAATGAAGCACTATGGTGTTTGCTCACAGCAAAGCGGAGAGAAAGTCCTCAAGATGCAGCCCTTTGCAGTGAGTCTGCCCCGTGGCAACTGCATCCATTCTGTAGCTGATGCTGGCAGCACGCCTCTGCACACTCCACTGGGTACTAAGGTAGATTGATTCACGCCCCTGCCTGGTGGTTCAGTTCAGTTCAGTCACTCAGTTGTGTCCGACTCTTGGCGACCCCATGGACTGCAGCACACCAGGCTTCCCTGTCCACCGCCAATTCCCAGAGCTTACCCAAACTCACATCCATTGAGTCGGTGATAGCATCCAACCATCACATTCTCTGCCATCCCCTTCTCCTCCCACCTTAAGACTTTCCCAGCATCACGGTCTTTTCCAATGAATTAGTTCCTCATATCAGTTGGCCAAAGTATTGGAGTTTCAGCTTCAGCATCCAGTGAATCAGTTTCAGTCCTTCCAATGAACACCCAGGACTGATTTGCTTTAGGATTGACTGGCTTGATCTCCTTGCGGTCCAAAGGACTCTCAAAAGTCTTCTCCCATACCATAGCTCAAAAACATCAGTTTTTGGTGCTCAGCTTTCTTTACAGTCCAACTCTCCCATTCATCCATGACTACTGGAAAAACCATAGCCTTGACTAGATGGAACTTTGTTGGAAAAGTAATGTCTCTGCTTTTCAATATGCTGTCTAGGTTGGCATAGCTTTTCTTCCAAGGAGCAAGTGTCTTTTAATTTCATAGCTGCAGTCACCATCTGCAGTGTTTTTGGAGCCCCCCAAAATAAAGTCTCTCACTGTTTTCATTGTTTCTGCATCTATTTACCATGAAGTGATGGGTCCAGATGCCATGATCTTAGTTTTCTGAATGTTGAGTTTTAAGCCAGCTTTTTCACTCTCCTCTTTCACTTTCATCAAGAGGCTCTTTAGTTCTTCTTTGATTTCTGCCATAAGGGTGGTGTCATCTGCGTATCTGAGGTTATTGATAACCTGGTGGGCTCCAAGACAAAAAGTTGGTTGAGGGGGGATGCCTGAGGGCCACTGATACATGCATAGTTAAGTAAGTCTTAAAATATTTACATGCTCTGAATGCAGAGGGAGAAAGTAAAAGATGCTTTTTCTTTGGACAAAAAGCTATGACAAAGATGCTTTCAAACTGTGGTGCTGCAGAAGGCTCTTGAGAGTAACTTAGACTGCAAGGAGATCAAACCAGTCAATCCTAAAAGAAATTAACCATGAATATTCATTGGAAGGGCTAATGCTGAAGCTGAAGTTTCAATCCTTTTGCCACCTGATGCAGAGGCAAGTCATTGGAAAAGACCCTGATGCTAGGAAAAGATTGAGGGCAAGAGGAGAAGGGAGCGACAGAGGGTGAGATGATTGGATGGCATCAGTGACTCAAAGGACAAGAATTTGAGCAAACTGCAGGAGAGAGTGAAGGACAGGGAAGCCTGGTGGGCTGCAGTTCATGGGGCTGCAAAGAGTCAGAAACAAGTGGTTAAACAACATAAAACCTACCCAACATTTTTATTATTGTAATTTAAGAGTTAAATTGAATAAAGGGACAAAATATGCATTTGCTCATATAATTATGATTTCCACTCTTCATCTCTTTGTGTGAATTTGTGTTTCATTGGATATGACTTTTCTTCTGCCTGAAGGCCTCCTTGTAACATTTCTTGTGGTGGGCACTTTCAGGTGATGAATTCCTTCATCCTTGCTGTATGTGGCAAAGGCTTCTTTCCCCCTTTTTACATAATTTGCACTTCACTCTTTCCTCTAATTATTTAAATTTGTTGGTCTCCTTACTGGCATTGGTTCCAGACTTCTTTATGTTTCTGTGTAGTATTTTGTTTTTCTCCTTTGGCTGTTGTAAGTTGTTATCGCTGGCTTGGAGAAACTGGATCATTCTGTGCATTCACGTTCTTTCCCTCATGTTTCTTGAACTCGATGTTGACCGAGATTCTTGTATGTGGTGGACCTTGTACATATTTTGTTGGACTTGTACCTATTTCACTTTTTGTTGAAAAGTCCTATTGCTTTTCAAAGTTCAAATTCAAGCTGTTTATATCTGATATATAGGAAGCAATCACCTCTTGTCCAATAACGTCATATTCTGTGGTCTTGTCCTGTTTTCTTACTTCTACCAGAAAGGTTTCTTTTGTTGTTGAGGATTATTTGGGTGTTCCTCCATACACAATTATGTCATCTGCAAATAAAGATTTATTTCTTCCTTTCTAAGTATGTATATGTATACTTTTTCTTTTTTTCTATCTAACTGCAGTAGTTAAGACTTCCAGAAAAATTGTACATGGAAGTGGTGAGAAAGAGAATCTTTGCCTTGTTCCCATCTGAAATGTAAGCATCTGACTTTTCAACTGTAATTATGATGTTAACTATAGTCTCTTTTGTAGATATTCTTTATTAAAATGAGAAAAGTCCTCTCTATTCCCAGTGCAGAGTTTCATCATGAATGTGTTTTAATTTTTCTGCATTAATACAAACATATGATTACTCTTCTTTAGCTTGTTGATGTAGAGAGATCATATTGAAAGTTTTTCAAATGATGAGTCATCCTTGGGAATTTGAATACATTCCAGTTGGTTGCAGTGTATATTTTTAGTTCATTTTTATATTCGATTTGCTAATATTTTGTGGACAGTTTTTGGCCTGCACATCCAGGCCTAGTGCTTTCTTTTGGGGAGTTTCTTATTAATTTGATTTCCTAAATAGATACTGACATATTCAGATATCCATTTTTCCTCATGTGTATTTTAGTAATTTGTATCTTTCAAGGGATTTATCCATTTAATCTAAGTTATCAAATTGTGGGCACACAATTATTTATAGGACTTCTTTATTATCCTTTCAATATCTATGAGATAAGTTGTGACAGCTAATATTTCAGTTCTGATATTTGTAACTGTCTCCTCTTTAGTTTGTTTGTGGCTGGACTGGCCTGGATTGAGGTTTATCAATTTTACTAATCTTTTCAAATAATAGGATTTTAGTTTTGCTGGGTTTTCCCTATTGTTTTCCGGTGTTCTGTTTCAATGCTTTTTTCTCTGACTTTTACTTTGTATTTCATTCTGCTTATTTTAGGTTTAAATTGGTGTTTTTTTCTCTGCTTTCTCAAGATGGAAGCTTAGATAATTTATTCTAGATATTTATTATTTTCCAACATATGCATTTAATACTACAGATCCCCCTCTAAACACCACTGTTACTGAATCTCACACGCGAGTATATGTGCTAAGTCACTTCAGCCATGTCCGACTTTCTGTGAGGCCATGGACTGCAGTCCACCAGGCTCCTCTGTCCATGGGATTCTCCAGGCAAGAATATTGGAGTGGGTTGCCACCCCCTCCTCCATGGGATCTTCCTGACCCAGGAATCGAACCTACGTCTCTTGGGTCTCCAGCATTGGCAGGTGGGTTCTATACCACTAGCGCTACCTAAGAAGCCCAAAATCTCACAGATCTGGACACTGTTTTCTAAATTAATTTAGTTCAATACATTTAGAAATCAATTTTGAGTTTTCCTCTTTAATTCATGTGCTATTTAGAAGTGTGTTATTTAATATTAACATACTCAAGGATTTTCTAGCTCTATCTCTATTATTGACTTTGGTCCAATCTCGTGTTCTGAGGACATAATTTGTATGATTTCTATTCTTCCAAATTTGTTCAGGTGGAGTTTGTGGACATAATGTGGCTTACTTTTGTGAAAATTCCATGAGAGTTTGAGAAGAATATGAATTCTACTCTTGTGGCAGAGTGTTCTATAAATGTTAGTTGCATCAAGTTGTTGATACTACTGCTCAGCTATTGCTGATAGCGAGTCAAATATTGATTTTTTTAAATCAATTACTAAAAGGGGGGGTGTTAAAGTTTCCAACCATAATTATGAATTTATCTATTTATCTGATCAGTACAGTGTGTTTTGGGGTCATGTCTGTCAACACTATTGTTAAATTCACAATGAAAGGATTGCTTTGCTTTATTTTGTTGAGAGTTGACCTCCTTTATCATTATCTAATAGCACTCTTTATCCCTGGTAAATTTCCTTGATTTAAAATCTACTTCATTTGAAATTAATGTAGTTACTCAAGCACTTTTTTTTGGAAATTTACATATTGGATAGCCTCTGTTAATTCATTTTCTGTAGAAAACAGGTGATTTTGGTCTTTGTTTTTGAGACAGCACTGGGATTATTTCACAGAAATTATTATTTTCTTCACCCTGCCAGACTCATGTGAGGGCCTTTCTCAGATCTGTACCATAAACTGCAGAGTTCCTAGAGGCAAAGTACAAGAAGGAGTGTTTCTCCAAGACTGTAGCCCACACTCATTCTCATCTATTTTTCAGAATCACCATCTACACCCGCCTACGAGTGTATGAGTCCAACAGCTTCCACCCCAAGTGGGAAGGTCCCAGATGTCACTCTGGAGTCTCCTTTCTCTCCAGAGTTCATGGTGGTGGTTTGCCCTGAAACCTCAGTTCTCTGTTGGGCCCAGAGAAAGTAGCTGAATTTTAGTTTGTCCAAGTTTTTTGTTATTGTTAAGGAATAAAGTGACAACTTCCAAACTCTTACATTTTGTTGCTGAAGTCATGAATCTATAATAACTTTCTAAATGTCTTGTTTGAAAATCCTACTATCCTTTTTGGAGCTTCCCAAGTGGTGCAGCTGTAAAGAATATGCCTGCCAATGCAAGGGACGCCAGAGACCCAGGTTCAATCCCCAGGTCAGAAAGACTGCCTGGAGTAGGAAATGGCAACCCACTCCAGTATTCTTGCCTGGAAAATTCCATGGACAGAGAACTCTGCCAGACTACCATCCATGGGTTCACAAAGAGTCGGACATGACTGAGCACACTTGCACACTATCCTTGTTAATTCTGGGTTGGTTTTCATTTATTGAATTATCTCCTCATTATGGGTTGTATTTTAATAATCTTTGCATGTGGGCATCATAGATGCGTATTTTACTTTATAAGATGTTGGATATTTTTCTAGTCTTACAAACACATTCTATTTTCTTTTTTTCCTGAATTGTACCTAAATTCCTTGGAAATTATTTGATCCTTCCATCTCTTGCTTTCAAAAGGTGTTGAACTAGACCAGAGAGTATGGAGTACAGGATTAATTTTTCTCCACTACAAAGGCAACAAACCTCTGAATAGTCTAGTTGATGACTTTTGATTTAGCAGGTTTTACAGTCTGTCTGCAGGATCAGGTACTGTTTCTTACCCCGTTCGGGTGTCGCACACTTTTCCTTCTAAACCTTCATCTTGGTGCAGTTTCTTCACACCCAGACCCTGACAATTCAGCCTCTGAGTATCTAAGGATGACTGCACCGAACTTCTCTTTCTGGAGGCTCTCTTGTCTCCAGGACTCTGACAAGAGAATTCTATCTGCCTTGGAATTCCTAGATTTACAGGTTGATCCACTGAGTTCAGAGAGTCCACCTGGTTCCTGCTAGGTCCTCTTCAACTCACTGTGGTCTGGAAATCTAAAGCAGCCACTGAGCCAAGGATAGGACTCACCTCATTCATTTACCAGCTCTTGGGAATCACTGTTCTTTGTTTTCTGTTGCCCTGTGTCTTGAATGCTACTGTTTTAAGGGTTGTATACACTTTGTCCAATTTGTGTTGCTTTGGAAGAAGGAAAACATTTCTGATACTCTATCTTGGATGGAAGCATAATCTTCACTTGTACACATTTAGATCTAATTTTGGAAGCTGGATACAAGCCCTTTTTAAGAATAAGTATTAAAGGAGAAAAAAAATTGTCTGTTCTGTTCCTGAGTCTTAGCATCGGAGCAATGGTGCATAGGAAAGATTTGCCGAATAAATTGAGTGTTTGAAGTTGGTGATGGCTTAACAACGTCCCAATACAACTGGTTAAGGCCACTGGGAAAAATGATCAATTCTGTATATCCAAACTCGATGGTAAGCAGAATATTTTTACTAAATAGTTGAAGAAAAGCTTTTTCAGATACAGAAAATACAGAAAAGCAATTTCACAGCCTGAGTTCAGCATTTACCATATGGTTGGCCCAAGAAAGAGAAACCGAGAGAGAGAGAAATAGAGATGTCATCCCTACAGTTGGCTTCCTGGACATTTCTTTAAGCCACATTTCTAATGAAGCAGGTGCTCGGTGTCACTTTTCCTTATTTTTTCCTTCACATTACTACCTGATCCATAAAAAAGTCTACATAATGGAATCCCCAACTGATTTTGTTTTTCTTCATGAATCTTAAGTGCGATCAGTTGTCAGAGATGCCTGCCTGGCACCTATTGATGTTGGACGCAAAGTTAGTTAGTTAATTTTTTGGCCTGAATCCTGTCCCCTCAAAAACAATACCATGAAGTCCCAGCCCTTAGTGTAATGGTATTTGGGTATGGGGCTTTTAAAGGAGTTAAGACTAGATGAAGTCATCAGGATGGGCCCCTGATGGGATTTGTGTGCTCATAAGAGAGCAGACACCTGGATGCCTCTCGTGGCCACATGAGGACAGGGAGAAGGTGGTCATCTGCAAGTCTTGAAGACAGTTCTCACGAGAATCTAAGGTATCACCCAGTTCTCGGACTTCAAGCCTCCTAAACCATGAGAAAATAAATTTCTGTTGTGTAAGCTACCCCAGACTGCAGCATTTAGCTATAGCAGCCCACACCACATAAACCCTGAACGCTATGCTCCCACTATAAAAAGTAAGACCAGTTCCTCAGTTCAGTTCAGTCACTCAGCCATGTCAGACTCTTTGCGACGACATGGACTGCAGCACACCAGGCTTCCCTGTCCATCACCAGCTCCCGGAGTTCACTCAAACTCATGTCCATTGAATCAATGATGCCATCCAAACATCTCATCCTCTGCTGTCCTCTTCTCCTCCTGCCTCAATCCTTCCCAGGCTCAGGGTCTTTTCCAATGAGACAGTTCTTTGCATCAGGTGGCCAAAGTATTGGAGTTTCAGCTTCAACATCAGTCCTTCCAATGAATATTCAGGACTGATTTCCTTTGGAAAGGACTGGTTGGATCTCCTTGCAGTCCAAAGGACTCTCAAGAGTCTTGTCCAACACCACAGTTCAAAAGCATCAGTTCTTCAGCACTCAGTTTTCTTTATAGCCCAACTCTCACACCCATACATGACCACTGGAAAAACTACAGTTTTGACTAGACAGACCTTTGTTGGCAAAGTAATGTCTCTGCTTTTTAATATGCTCTCTAGGTTGGTCATAGCTTTTCTTCCAAGAGAAAGTGTCTTTTAATTTCATGGCTGCAGTCACCATCTGCAGTGATTTTGGAGCCCCAAAATATAAAGTCTCTCACTGTTTCTATTGTTTCCCCCATCTATTTGCCATGAAGTGATGGTTCTTGTATGCCAAGATCTTAGTTTTCTAAATGTTGAGCTTTAAGCCAACTCTTTCACTCTTCTCTTTCACTTTCATCAAGAGGCTCTTTAGATCTTCCTCACTTTCTGCCACAAATGTTCTATTGTCTGCATATCTGAGGTTACTGATATTTCTCCCAGCAATCTTGATTCCAGCTTGTGCTTCATCCAGCCTGGCTTTTCACATGATGTAGTCTGCATATAAGTTAAATAAGCAGGGTGACAGTATACAGCCTTGACGTACTCCTTTCCCAATTTGGAACCAGTCTGTTCTTTCATGTCCATTTCTAACTGTTGCTTCTTGAACGGGATACAGATTTCTCGGGATGTAGGTCAGGTGGTCTGATATTCCCAACTCTTTCATAATTTTCCACAGTTTATTGTGATCCACACAGTCAAAGGCTTTGACATAGTCAATAAAGCAAAAGTGGATGTTTTTCTGGAACTCTCTTGCTTTTTCAATGATCCAATGGATGTTGGCAATTTGATCTCTGGTTCCTCTGCTTTTTTAAAATCCAGCTTGAACATCTGGAAGTTCACAGTTTACATATTGTTGAAGCCTGACTTGGAGAATTTTAAGCACTACTTTACTAGCATGTGAGATGAGTGGAATTGTGCAGTAGTTCGAACATTCTTTGGCATGTCCTTTCTTTGGGATTGGAATGAAAACTGACATTTTCCAATCCTGTGGCCACGGCTGAGTTTTCCAAATATGCTGGCATATTGAGTGCAGCACTTTCACAGCATCATCATTTAGGCTTTGAAATGGCTCAACTGCAGTTCCATCACCTCCACTAGCTTTGTTTATAGCCATTCTTCCTAAGGCCCACTTGACTTCACTTTCCAGGATGTCTGGCTCTAGGTGAGTGATCACACCATTGTTGTTATCTGGGTCATGAAGATCTTTTTTGTACAGTTCTTCTGTGTATTGTCGCCACCTCTTCTTATTATATTCTGCTTATGTTAGATCCATACCATTTCTGTCCTTTATTGTGCCCATCTTTGCATGAAATATTCCTTTGGTATTTCTAATTTTCTTGAAGAGATCTCTAGTCTTTCCCATTCTTTTGGTTTTCTCTATTTCTTTGCACTGACCACTGAGGAAGGCTTTCTTATATCTCCTTATTATCCTTTGGAACTCTGCATTCAGTTGGGTGCATCTTTTCTTTTCTCCTTTGCTTTTGGCTTCTCTTCTTTTTACAGCTATTTGTAAGGCCTTCTCAGATAACCATTTTGCCTTCCTTTTTATTGGGGATGGTCTCAATCACTGCCTCCGGTACAATGTCATGAACCTCCATCCATTGTTCTTCAGGCACTCTGTCTATCAGATCTAATCCCTTGAATCTATTTGTCACTCCCACTGTATAATCATAGGGTGCAATTTAGGTCATACCTGAATGGCCTACTGGTTTCCCCTACTTTCCTCAATTTAAGTCTGAATTTTGTAATAAGGAGTTCATGATCTGAGCCACAGTCAGCTCCCAGTCTTGTTTTTGCTGACTTTATAGAGCTTCTCCATCTTTGGCTGCAAAGAATATAATCAATCTGATTTTGGTGTTGACCATCTGGTGATGTCCATGTGTAGAGTCTTCTCTTGTGTTGTTGGAAGAGGGTGTTTGCTATGACCAGTGCGTTCTCTTGGAAAAACTCTGTTAGCCTTTGCCCTGCTTCATTCTGTACTCCAAGGCCAAATTTGCCTGTTATTCCAGGTATCTCTTGACTTGCTACTTTTGCATTCCCATCCCTTATAATGAAAAGAACACCTATCTGGGGTCTTAGTACTAAGAGATCTTCATAGAACCATTCAACTTCAGCTTCTTCACATTAGTGGTTGGGACATAGACTTGGATTACTGTGATATTGAATGGTTTGCCCTGGAAACGAACATAGATCATTCTGTCGTTTTTGAGACTGCACCCAAGCACTGCATTTTGGACTCTAGTTGACTATGACTCAAATTGTTTGCATTCTATTAAAGGATGAAATCCTCTGCTGGCTTACTCACAGGGGAAGCAGAAACGGTGAATTTCCACATCCTGGAAGTGGGCCTGTGTGGTGTTCTCTTGCTTCAGCAGGAAATGTGGGTGCAGAGTGGGAACACTATCCTTAGACTTGTCTCCTAGGGATGCTTGTTGGCACTTGTGGACTCAGGACCTGAGGAGCATCAGGCTGGATGAAGTGCTACCTTTCAACTCTGTCTCCAATAGCACAGATAATTTAGGATACGACATGTGGGATGGAGAGGAACACCTGGATGCTTTGCTCTGTGGCGAACCTTATCTCTGTGGGCAGCGGTGACCCTGAAAACACCAAAGCAGTCCTTCCTGTCACCCTTCTTACACCTGGGGGCATAGACTTGCCTCCAACAGGTCCTGACATATACACCTCTTCTTTTCCTGCTGGCCACTCTGTCTTCTAAAAATGTCTATAGTTTCTTGACTTCACCTTGTGTAATCCAAGTTTCACCTTACAGGTAAGGTGAAATGCTCTTCAAAAATTCACAGCCGTGGTGTTTTAATTTCCAAGTTACAAACCCTCCAACATTATCATAGACAAATACCACTTCTAAAATTGCCATTAAATATTGATTCACTTACTTCACTGAGAAAACTGCCCTACCCACATATTAATTCTGAAGAGGATTTTTTTTTCTACAAATGCTAATGTTAACAAGCAAACAAATTAACAGATAAACATCTCAGCCTCTGGGGGAGAGTTTTCAGAAGTAAACAGTGTCCCTCCCCAATCTGAGACAGGTCACTGGTTGAGGGCCCAAGGCTTGGTGTTCTTTTTCGTAATTAAAGTGGGAAGAGAGAGCCAGGACAGTGCATTCTCTCTGTATGTGTGTAGGTTGGGGTGTGAAGGGAGGAACTCTTAGAGAAAACTCCACTACAAACAAAACATATATTTTGGGGAACTCCAAAATCACTGCAGATGGTGATTGCAGCCTTGAAATTAAAAGACACTTACTCCTTGGAAGGAAAGTTATGACCAACCTGGACAGCATCTTTAAAAGCAGAGACATTACTTTGCCAACAAAGGTCCGTCTAGTCAAGGCTGTGGTTTTTCCAGTGGTCATGTATGGATGTGAGAGTTGGACAGTGAAGAAAGCTGAGCGCCGAAGAATTGATGCTTTTGAACTGTAGTGTTGGAGAAGACTATTGAGAGTCCCTTGGACTGCAAGGAGATCCAACCAGTCCATCCTGAAGGAGATAAGTCCTGGGTGTTCATTGGAGGGACTGATGTTGAAGCTGAAACTCCAGTACTTTGGCCACCTCATGAGAAGAGTTGACTCATTGGAAAAGACTCTGATGCTGAGAAAGATTGAAGGCAGGAGGAGACGGGGACGACAGAGGATGAGATGGCTGGATGGCATCACTGACTCAATGGACATGAGTTTGAGTGAACTCCGGGAGTTGGTAATGGACAGGGAGGCCTGGCGTGCTGCGATTCATGGGGTCACAAAGAGTTGGATATGACTGAGCAACTGAACTGAACTGAAATCATTCCACTGAGGATGATTTTGGACATCTGATGACAACATTCCACTGAGGATGATTTTGGACATCTGATGACAAAGGGTAGGAACCACCGTTTTTGAGTTTCTGTCTCTGTTTATGTCATTATTTTCCTTATAGTTTTTTAACAATATGACAATGTTTCTGTTTTATTCCTACTGAGATGCAGGCTGAAACATGACTGAAAGGTGCCGCCTACCTTGCTGACATTAATTAGTGTATACACAGAGGCAATTGGATGCCAATCACAGCAAATGGACAGTAGGAACTAACTTGGTCTAAGCATCCTGTAGCTGAGAGGAGGGCAGGATCAGGAAAAGCTTCACAAAGAAGAGATCAGGCAAGGTCGCAAAAGGTGATCTGTGTAGAGAAGAAAGTGCTGATCTCCCACACAGAGGGAGCAGCAGGCACAGGAATGAGACCTGAAAGATGACTCCTGGAAAGGCTTGTAATCAGATCCTCGTTCCTTTTTGGAGCAGTGATGGAAGAGGAGTCTGGAGAGAGAGCTCAAAGCTTCAGTGGCTGCTAAGTTGACTTTGTTTTGTGGGTCATTGCATTTGCAAATGATCTTTCTTTCTTCTTCTCTTTTTGTTAAATAGTGGGGCCTTTTCTTTAAGACCTGGGGATCTTGTCTTTTAGAGCAGTTTTAGGTGCTCTAAATCAGGAGGAAGGTAGGTATTCCTCGTGTAACTCCCACCCTGGTACATGCACAGTCTCCCCCATTATCAATGTCCTTCACCAGATGGTGCATTTCCTACAATCAATGATCCTACATGGACACTTGTAGGATCAAACCAAAGTTCATGGTTTACATTATTGTTCTCTCTTAGTGGTGGCATTACTTGAGTTTGGACAAATGTAATAAGATATATCTATCACTATAGCATCATATAAGGTATTTTCACTGCCTGCATCACTTTCCCGACAAAGGTCCTTAGAGTCAAAACTGTGGTTTTTCCAATAGTCATGTATGGATGTTAGGGTTGGATCATAAAGAAGGCTAGGTACTGAAGAATTGGTGCTTTCAAACTGTGGTATTAGAGAAGATTCTTGAGAGTCCCTTGGATTGCAAGGAAATCAAACCAGTCGACCCTAAAGGAAATTAATTCTGAATATTAATTGGAAGGACTGATACTAAAGCTGAAGTTCTAATACTTTGGCCACCTGATGTAAAGAACTGACTCATTGAAAAAGACCCTGATGCTGGGAAAGATTGAAGGCAGGAGGAGAAGCAGTTGACAGAGGATGTGATGGTTGGATGGCATCACTGACTCAGTGGACATGAGTTTAAGCAAGCTCCGGGAGGTAATGAAGAACAGGGAACCCTGGTGTGCCACAGTTCATAGGGTTGCAAAGAGTCAGACATGACTTAGCGACTGAACAGCAACGAGAGCTTCACTGCCTGAGAATCCTCTGCCTGCCTATACATTTCTCCCAACCAGAGATTGAACCCTTCCCCCTCCCCCCCAACGAAGTCTAAATCTTGGGACTATCAGGGAAGTGTCTTTGGCCTATTTTTCAATCAGGCTGTTTCTATTCTCATTGTTGAGCTTTCAGATTTCTTTGTATATTTTATGTAATAATCCCTATCAAATGTATTACTGTCAATATTTTTTCCTTATCAGTGACTTATCTTTCCATTCTCTTGACACCATCTTTCACAGAACAGAAGTTTGTAAGTTTAATAAATTTTAATGAAGTCTAGATTATCGATTATTTCCTTCATGAGTCATGCTCACATTGTATCTAGAAAGTCATGACCATATCCTAGGTCATCTAGGTTTCAGTTACATTATCATCTATGAATTATATAGTTTTATATTTTATACCTAAGTCTATGATTCATTTTGAGTTAGTTTTTGTGAAAGTTGTAAGATCTGTATCTAGATTATTTTTTTTTTGCAAGTGGACACACAGTTGTTCCAGCATCACTTGTTGAAAAGACTATCTTTGCTGCATCAGTGGGGCCTTTGTTCAAGTAAACTCTGCAAGATTCCACTAGAAACCATGTAGGAGACTTGATGTTAGGATACATTCTACGTGACTCTAGAAGCTCCCTAAGTCTTCTCCCCATGAAGGTCCAAGGCCATGTAGGAAAGGACATAACTTCCAGAAATCTTTGGAAAGTTACTGCAGTGGGTAACAGGTAGCAACAAAATATTGACAAGATGAGGGTTTCCCAGGTGACTCAGTGTTAAAAAAAAAAAAAAAAAAAAAACTGCCTGCCAATGCAGAAGACATGGGTCAATACCTGAGTCAAGAAGATCCCTTGGAGAAGGAAATGGAAACCCACTCCAGTATTCTTGCCTGGGAAATCCCATTGACAGAGGGGCCTGGTGGACTACAGTCCATGGACTGGCAAAGAGTCGGACAGAACTGAGTGACTAAACAATGACAGCAATTGACAAGATGATCATGGTGCTGGTGAGGAGTCAGTGAAGCAGGAAACAATGGTGATAAACAGCAAAGAAAGATGAGCGGCTGTGAGCTAGCTCAGAGGCCACACTGACTCAGAGAACTGGAAAGTGGAATTGTTGGTCTCTCAGTCATATCCAACTCTTTGTAACTCCATGGACTCTATCCCACCAGGCTCCTCTGTCCATGAGATTCTCCAGGCAAGAATACCAGAGTGGGTTGCCATTTCCTCCTCCAGAGGATTTTCCTGACCCAGGGACTGAACCCAGGTCTCCTGCATTGCAGGTGGATTCTTTACTGCCTAAGCCAGCAGACAGTGGAAACACACAGTCTTTTGTTTGAAATGGAAATGCCATTAATTCACAAGGATGCACGTGGAGGAGCAGGTTGGGTTCACAAAGTGGGCCACGAGATCCTGATAGATGGATGATTAAGGCCAGGATGTCCAGTGTGAAATCCATCTCTGCACGCCAACCGAGGGAGGGCTTGCTAGTGGCAGATGCTCAGCCTGTGGGCCTGAAAGGTACCCAGGGAAAAGCAGGAAGAGGACAGGGTTGAGATCTAAAGTTGGGATGCTGGAGAGGCAGGAAGAAAATCCCTTCTTCCAGTGAATGGTTCGATTATTTCACGCTTTCTTTGTAAAATGGTTCTTACTTGGGAGCAGGATACCATACTCGAACTAACTGAAAGCCATGACCAGCACACTGTCTCCTTCATCTCCAAACTGCTCAGATGGACTGGAGAAACACCTTGAAAAGGGAATACTGACCTCCCTGACCCTAGCAAGAAGGCTGGGTGCCACAGCCACACCTGATGTACCCAGTAGGTACTTCCTGTGGGCCTTTTGGTTGCTCCCCTGAGAGTAAGAATTTTAGGTGCTGTAGAAAACAGTATTTCTTACACTCGAATACTTTGGCCATCTGATGTGAAGACCTGCCTCACTGGAAAAGACCCTGCTACTGGGAAATATTGAAGGTGGGAGGAGAGGGGGGGAACAGAGAATGAGATGGTTAGATAGCATTGCTGGCTCAATGAACATGAGTTTGGGCAAACTCCAGGAGATAATGAAGGTCAGGGAAGCCTGGCATGCTGCAGCCCCAGGGGTTGCAAAGAATTGGACATGACTTAGCAACTATACAGCAACAATAAAACTGAAGCATTGGTTTTCTCCTGGTTTTCACTGACCAGATCCTGGGTCATCAGTTTACGTTGTCTGCCTGGAAGTACTGGCGTCCTGCTGGAATTCCATCTCACACATGGTGTTCACCTCACATAGATTCCCAGTGTCACAGGTTTCCACTGGGCAACTTGACAAATAAATCTCTTTGTTCAGCAAAGTTCTGTGCTTAATGGCATTTGCATTTCAGGAAAAGAAACCATAATGTGTTTTGTGTGTTCCTGTTTTTTAATCTGCAGTGGAGCTCTTGAGCATAATCACAGTGGAAGAAGCAATAACTGTCTTGTATCTGACACAGGTGTCTAAACTCAGTGACATACCTAGCTACTAATTGCACCAGTGAATGTGCAAATTAAGGCTAAACACAAGCTCACAGTTGTCTGAACTTCCAAGAAGAAGTCTAATTTATTAAAAAAAAAAAAAAAGGAGGGAGGAATCAACTTTTTATAATGGAAAAGTCGATTTTATTTGATTATCTAAATTAAAGGCACCAAAAGAAATAATCAGATTCTTCCCGGGGAAAACTAGGAAAGCTGCTGTGTTCTATAATGGTTCTAGATGGATTTTAGCTTAAAATTGCTGAGAAAAAAATAGGAAAATAAGTATACCCCAGTGCATCCTTGCTCGGTCATGTCTGTTTGCAGCCCTCCAGGTCCTCCATCCAGGAGATTCTCCAGGCAAGAATATTGGAGGGGGTTGCCGTTTCCTCCTGCAGGGGATCTTTCCAATCCAGGGACTGAACCCATGTCTTCTGCATTGGCAGGCATATTCTTTACCACTGAACCACCAAGGACGCCCCAGGAAACTGGATACCCATATGAAAATATGTGAACATGATGAACTAGCAAAGTCATTTCTTTACATTTTCCATATCCCAGAATCTGAGGACTCACACTGTGACTGCTGCAGGTTGATGCCGATAGGGAAGACAAAGGCTTTGCTTTATTAACTGAAGAAACTCCTGGGAAATCAATGGTCACAAAGCCACCGAAATTCACAACTTGCTTTCACTGGAGACTCAAACAGAGGTATGTTCTGTAAGTTCTGTCATACATAAAATAAAGGCTGTTTTGTTTGCAGTGTTGCTTTTCTTCTCTTTCCTTTTATATATGTTGTAAACACTGAGTATAAAATACACCTGGCTTCCACAGCTGAAGAACTACCATTTTCCAAGAGCAATACCCAACGTGCAGACAGCACTTAAAACCCCAAGCTTTGGAAAACGTTTCCCTCTCCTTTTCTTGCCAAAGCAAAATGGTTGCAGCCTGACATTCCAGCCACTTCCTCCTTCTGATTCCATTTCACATTCCTGGCAAACAACTCAGCTTCTAGCACAGACCTCATCTCCCCAGCGTCTCCCTCACACATGAACACTCTTCACCAACTACTTCAAGAAACATGTTTCAGGCAATGCCACGTGACTGGCCCACACTTGAGTGTGTTATCTGAAACTAGGATAATCACATAATTTACCATCAAAACAGGACACATTTGAGAGTGAATGGTGCTGACATTAATATTTTTCCAGGATGACATACACGTTCTAAATGTTGATAACAAAACCTATGACCAGATTGAAAGTTCTTTACATTTAAGGACTTTGAATAACAAGTCTCTTAGCTTCTACGCATTTACGCTATCCTGTGTGCTTGTATGCAATGTAGCACAGAGTAAATGCTTAATTTGATTCATTATCACCATGCCCTGCACTCTGTAAGCCAGAAACACACGCCAGGCGACGTCAAAGCGCCCTGTTCAGCTGACAGGACTAGCAAACAGGGCTTACAGGAAGGGGTGAGTGGCAAACACCAAGTGGATCATACAAATTTAATCCTTCACTTGATTCCAGGGTAATTTCCCCATCAGCAGCGGAGGGTGTAGAAGAAAAACCTCTCACTCAACAGTTCATGCTCCTCTTGTCTTCGTATTGATATTAATGCCAACAAAATTAGTAATTTGACAATTAGTTCTCCACTTACCTGAGAAGACATGAAAAGGAGAAAGAAAGTATTTTAACTAGATTATAATGTGGCTATGACAAGTCAGGATCCTGTCATGTTATAGCCTTCCAACTTTAACATTTTCATGTCTGCTTGGCAGGTTATTAAAATAAATGAGGGTGCATTGGGCTGCAGCTCCTCTCCTCTAATGGGAGTTGAGGAATTTGCAAGCCACCAATGTAAATTGACCGATCTCAGAGACTGAAAGGATTTAGCTAAAGTGGACAATTAGGATCATTTCTGCACAGCTGAGTGAAATATTCCTTGTTATTTTAATAATTCAGGCCCAGGGTAATTTTCGGAGGCTGAGTTTGTCAAGATAATGTGCCTGTGCTTGTCTGCTTGTCATTTTTAACTCAATCCCACATGTTACAGGTGCAGTCTAGCTTACAAAACAGGAAAATCATTCACTGGAGGATTTGCATATGGAATACAGATACAGCAGGCTGAGGGGAAGCAGATCAGGAGATTGACGGGTCCTGCAGTGTGAGTGTCTCGTGATGGCGTAAACCCTGGCTGATGGATGCTGCCTCGCTTTGGTGATACAATTATGTGTCACTGGGCAATATGCATATGCAAATGTGGACTACGTACAACACCATTTAGCTCGTGTAGTCTACACTGTTTTGGTTAGGAAATGTGTGAAGGCAAGGTATTCCCTTGCGGTAGACTCAATGCTTGCTTTCGGCTCAGCTTTATCTCACCGAGTGATGGAATAATATCTTTAACTGTTGGTAGCCAGACACATTTAGAGAATTATACATGAGTTAAGATCAAGAAATTCTGATACTAGAGAGATCATCAGTGTGTTTCTGCAGATAGAAGCTTGTTTGGCCAGATGATGTGGTCCCAACAGATTAGAACATTACTAGCGATTACAATGACTGGTTTAAAAACCAGAAGTGACCACTGCCATGTGTAAGGCTAGCACTAGATGGAAAGTCACATTAACTTGAAATCTAGAACTCTTAAAATACAATTCTGCTTGAAGATCCACAATTGCCAGCCCTGCACTCTGGCTCCCTTGGGTGATGTCTTTTGGTTGATGAGTGACCTTAGTTCAGGAGTGTTTACACTTCAGTCTCCTCAGGCGTTACACACAATCTGAGCTGGCCTTCATCAGGGCAGCTCAGATTCTGTCTGGTTCATTTTCAGACTTCCATGCAATAATTTATAGGAAAATAGAACTTTACACTAAAAATACCATCAAGAAAAAAAAGTATTAAAATCATTGTTTTTGTAAAAAGAGATTTTGCAATGCCTGTTAACCTAAGAATGAAAACACAGTCAGTGTTACTGGCGAAATATTCCTTAACATAAATTATTGTACTATAGTAATGTGTCTCTGTAACTACCTCAGGAGACTTACTAATACACTTTTAAAAAGAGGTGAGAATATAGCTAATACAATGTGATGTAAGCTGGGGAGATTTAAAACAAGTGAGTCACATCAAACAATTAATTTGCATTGCACAAAAATTCCAACAACTCCATCCATTTCGACGTCCTTGTAACATCAACAGTCTTTGCCCCTGAACTCTCATAGATGTCTTGTCCTTCAGAGACTGTAGATTTGTTGTTGTTTACTCGCTTCGGTTGTGTCCAACATTTTGCGGCCCCGTGGACTATAGCCAGCCAGGCTCCTCTGTCCTTGAGAGTTCCCAGACAAGAACACTGGAGCGGGTTGCCGTTTTCTTCTCCAGGGGATCTTCCTGATGCAGGGATCAAGCCCACGTCTTCTGCCTTGGCAGGTGGATTCTTCGTCAATGAGCCACCTGGAAAGCTCAGACTGTAGACTTCTTCTGCCCTAAATCAAATCTCCTTTTGACTCTGACAAATGTTAAGCCCTCAAGTTGTGCTTCTAGTGCATCACCCAGCGTGAACCCCATGTTCAAGAGGACAGAGGAATCTTCCACTTGCGTCTCATCACCCTTCAGCTGAGGCGCTGAAGCGGGAGGAGAAAGCATGTTTCCAGTGGTGCTTTTTAATCCTCTCCAATGCAAAATTTCCAAGCACAAGAGTGAGATGTGGGAAAGGCCACTCTACTGATCTGTTGACGGAGGAATTCCACATACTGAACCAGGAGCAAACAAGAGCAGAGGAAGGCCACCCAGCACACCGCTGGCAGGCCCCACTCCACACCATCCCCGGAACCGCCCCGTCACCCAGACCCCAGCGGACGCCTCACCGCCCACAGCCCAGACACACAGTTTAGTGTCTTATCATGAGACTAGAGACTTCTGGGTGAACCAGGTGGAAGCAAAAGTGTAATGGACAGGCTTCAGCAGGCTTGCTTCTCATTCAAACCCTGAGCAGACTGAGGGAACTCCCTGGGGCATCTCCACGTTCACAATTCCTCCCATGGCGTGGCTCTGCCCTCTCAGGCTGCATCTCTTCCCGGCTGTGTTCAGATGATGGAGGGTGAGCTGGGACTGTTAGGGGCCAGGCCCCAAAAGTGCACGAATGACCCATTGCCCCAGCGCGACTGAAAGGGTGTCTGGGAAACAAAGCGTCCCCGAGGGCCCAGAAGGTTGGTGAACATCTAGCTGGTGTCTGTCACATGGACCAATATGGTGGAAAACAATGACATTTCAGAACTGAACACCAGCCATGGTGGTGAATGGGGAAATTAACAAGAACACAGAGCCGTGTATTAAAATGCACGCAGCCAACACACGCGGTGACTCCTGACACCCCACCCAAGCGAGCTGTCCACAGATGGTCTGTAAGCAGCCTCATGGATGGTTTGGTGGCATCGTGAAAAAGCAGCACGCTTAAATAAAAGCTTTGGAATTTCAAGAATTTACTTCAATGCCTCTTTTCAGGTGCTTCTTCACTTGGCAAACCACCGTAACTGACTGTTGTTATTTATTCTCCACATCATCGCTTTCTACAGGAAGGGGGCTTGGCACATCAGGTGTGTAACATATATCATATATTTGGATCACTACAGCCCCTAGCATCTGGGTAAGACCATTAGTGTAATAGATGCTCAAATTTAGAGTGCATTAAGTTAGAGTATTAGGCTGTAGTGGGTGATCAATAAGTGCGTAAAAGTGAATTACAATTGATTAGGAGAAGTCTGGCACTATCATCTCTGTAAGTTTAATAATTAAAACGTGTTGCACTACTTTGTATTTGGTCAGCTGTGACATAGGTGATGGGCCTCGTGGAAATAAATATGTTTTGCAAACCGCCCTGGATTGAATAGAATTACCACGATTACAGTTAACTATGATTGTAGTTAACCAATGTTGTGATTATTTATGACTTTCTCTTCAATTAAACAAACTCCCACTGGGAGTCTTCTCTTTTTAATTTGTTGGAAAGAACTAAATATTCCTTCTGATTTGAAAATGTATAGTAAATTGGAGCCATCGCTTTCAATGTTCGCCTGTCCAGGGAGGTGGACGAGCATCTCAGTGAAAAGAAGGAAATGAAAGAACCAGTCTGTGATCACCAATCACTTTAGAGTCTGGCCTAATTGTCTCACATTGGTTTCCTTTTTCCTCTGGTCCCCAAAACAGCACTAGTTTATGACTGAGAAATGCACATCATACACAAAATAATCTTTCCCTTAATGTATTTTATGCAAGTGTTGTGTTAATAAATGCTATACAGCAGAGGATTCAGTTATACGTATAAACGCATTTCTTTTCATATTCTTTTCCATTACAGTTCATCACAGGGTACTGAATATAATTCCCTGTGCGGAGATCAGTCCTGGGTGTTCACTGCAAGGACTGATGTTGAAGCTGAAACTCCAATACATTGGCCACTTGATGCAAAGAACTGAGTCGTTTGAAAAGACCCTGGGATAAGGAAGCTGTGGTACATATACACCATGGAATATTACTCAGCCATTAAAAAGAATTCATTTGAATCAGTTCTAATGAGATGGATGAAACTGGAGCCCATTATACAGAGTGAAGTAAGCCAGAAAGATAAAGAACATTACAGTATACTAACACATATATATGGAATTTAGAAAGATGGTAACGATAACCCTATATGCAAAACAGAAAAAGAGACTCAGTTGTACAGAACAGACTTTTGGACTCTGTGGGAGAAGGCGAGGGTGGGATGTTTCGAGAGAACAGCATCGAAACATGTATATTATCTAGGGTGAAACAGATCACCAGCCCAGTTTGGATGCATGAGACAAGTGCTTGGGCCTGGTGCACTGGGAAGACCCAGAGGAATTGGGTGGAGAGGGAGGTGGGAGGGGGGATCGGGATGGGGAATACATGTAACTCCATGACTGATTCATGTCAATGTATGACAAAACCCACTACAATATTGTAAAGTAATTAGCCTCCAACTAATAAAAATAAATGAAAAAAAATTAAAAAAAAATAAATAAAGACCCTGATGCTAGGAAAGATTGAAGGTAAAAGGAGAAGGGGGATGCAGAGGTTGAGATCGTTAGGTAGCATTACCTACTCAATGGACATGAATCTGAGCAAACTCTGGGAGAGAGTGAAGGACAGGCCAGCCTGGCGTGCTGCAGTTCGTGGGGTCTCACAGAGTCAGACACGACTGAGCGACTGAACTGAACTGAACTGAACTGCTCTATACAGCAGGACCTTGTTGTTTATCTGTCCTGTATATAACAGTTTGCATCTGCTAATCCCAACTCTGATCTGTCACTCCCCCACGGAAAAAGTATTTTTTAAGTTTTTTCGAAATGACACTTTCAATTAAGATCTTCAAAGGAACTCTGGTAGTATACTACCTAGTGATGCTCAAGTGTCTTTGTGTGTGGATATCTACCTAAGTCAGAGTGCTGCTGGCCTTCTCATGGTTACCGCTGACTTCCCTGGCCCTCGCTGGTGGAGGGGCTGGTAACTAGCACTTGTGTTCTACGTGCAAAGTCGCTTCAGTCCTGTCTGAGTCTCTGTGACCCCATGGACCGTAGCCCACCAGGCTCCTCTGTCCTTGGAATTTTCCAGGCAAGAATACTGGAGTGGGTTGTCACTTCCTCCAGGGGAACTTCCCAACCCAGGGATGGAACCCATGCCTCCTGCATCTCCTACATTAGCAGGCAAAATCTTTACCTTTGTGCCACTTGGGAGGCCCTGGTAACTAGCATGAGACACAAAATCATGACAACGCATTTCCTTGTCTCACCACATACTCCAAAATATATTTTATATTTGCAAGCAAAAGTCTTGCAACCATATAGAAACTGCAAAACTAACTCTGAAATATGTTTTAAGTTTCCTTAGATTAAAATCTTAATAGCACCTTTGTTAATATTAGACTACCCAGGTTCTGAGGATCTTACAAGCTGAATTTGACATTCTCTTTATGTATCCACCACTCAGCTAGGCAGCTTTTCCTCTTCACACTACACTGACATAAAGGTAGAAAAAACATCATAAACAACAAGATGGCTCGGGGATGGAGGTCCATGCTAATCAGTTTTCTCCTCTTGTTTGAGTTTGCTGTCTTCACTTTGTGTTGGTTTAAGGGAGGAAACTTGGTATTCAAGGCAAATACTTATCAGAACACAATTTATTCAGAATGGCTTTCAAATGTAGGTTCAGAATATTTGCCTGAATAATCACTCAAGCTAAAATACAGAGGAGCTTAAATTTTTTCCTCTACTTATGACGAACTTAATTCTGGCATTTTCAAATACATTTTAATTAAAATTATATCTGGTATGTTTCATTTGTGTATCTAGGTTTTCTTCCACGGTGTATCTTATTTAAAACTTAACCTTTAAGGTTTTTGGCATAATTCTCAGCCCTCTGGCATGCACAGTCAGCCTTGCAGCCTCAGACAGCAGCCTTTCAGCCACTGTCCACACTGGAGCTGTTCAAATGAACACACTCTAGACACTCATGCTCACCTAACCCTCTGCGGCCAAAGCAGAAACCTGTGAACATAACGGCGCCATCTGATTCTTCAGTTAAATTGGATTAGATGTGATAAAAAGCAGCCCTTGGACAGGCAGGGGAACTATTTTCCTCTCTTAACCCCCAATCTCTTAAAAACACTAGTCATTCTCATTTAATCTTTCCTCTGACCACAGAGCACCATGTGGTGAGTATTCAGCATGCAAAAGAAAAACAAACAAACAAACAAAAGCATCGTCCCAATGCTCAATCAGTTTTCAGGTAAATTCTAACATTTATCAATAAAGGAAATGTCTCTTTTCTGAGAAAAGCAGAAGTGCTTCAAGATATTTGATGATGGTATTGATCTGCGTTTTGCTGTGTGTGTAGGATTTGGACAGGGAGAGTTGGAGGTAGGGTAGCTATGGGAAGCCTGGGGCCATTTTTGGGAGACACACATACCATGTGACTTTACCTGAATGAATGTAGAGGAGAAGTGGGTATCACTTATGAATATTTAGTGAAGGAAAAACCATGGAGAGACTTGAATACCAGGATAAGAGTTTTAGAATTATCTGGTAGGCAATATGCTGCTGTTACACGTTTTTTAGCAAGAAAAAAATATAATTATTTGCATGTTTTAGAAATTTTAATGCTCAAAAATCCCCTCAGTTCTAAGTGAAGAGAAGGGGAATATGGGGCAACTTAGAAAGCAATCCTGTTATCAATGTTGCCATTTTTGTTTTTGTCAGAATTCGTGGAATGAGGGCTACCAGTGGCTTGGAGACAGTGACAACACATGGAAATGAATCAAGCAGGGAAACTTGTCCATCAGGCCTTGGTGATGAAGAGCGGAGTCTGGCCGGGGGTGCGATTGGCCACACCCCACTGACCTGAGCTCTGTCTGTGCTTCCACGTGCAAACAATCACTGTACAGTTTCACCCACTTTAGCCATCTTATATTAAAAATTCAGAGTAGAGGAAAGTCACAAAAAAGATATGAGGAAACTAAACGGGATGGATTGCTCCCACTGCCCACTGAGTGAGTCACAGTGAAAGACAAGGAACCTATGCCTGAAGCTCCTGGAGTGTGTCCTTCTGTGGATGCACTACGGGAGGACTGTGCTCTGCATGCAGCACCGTGTGGGAGTACTGTGCTCCATGGCAGCACCCCTACAAGAGTACTGTGTGCAGCACCCCTGTGGGAGTACTGTGTTCTGTGTGCAGCACTCTGCAGGGGGACTGTGCTCTGTGTGCAGCACCCTGTGAGGGGACTGTGCACTGCATGCAGCACATTGTGGGAGTACTGTGCTCTGTGTGCAGCACCCCTGTGAGAGTACTGTGTGCAGCACCCCTGTGGGAGTACTGTGCTCTGTGTGCAGCCCCCTGTGGGAGTACTGTGCTCTGTGTGCAGCCCCCTGTGGGAGTACTGTGCTCTGTGTGCAGCCCCCTGTGGGAGTACTGTGCTCTGTGTGCAGCACTCTGCAGGGGGACTGTGCTCTGTGTGCAGCACCCTATGAGGGGACTGTGCGCTGCATGCAGCACATTGTGGGAGTACTGTGCTCTATGGCAGCACCCCTGTGAGAGTACTGTGTGCAGCACCCCTGTGGGAGTACTGTGCTCTGTGTGCAGCCCCCTGTGGGAGTACTGTGCTCTGTGTGCAGCACCCCGTGGGAGTACTGTGTTTTGTGTGCAGCACCCTGTGGGAGTACTGTGCTCTGTGTGCAGCACCCTGTGGGAGTACTGTGTTCTGTGTGCAGCACCCTGTGAGAACACTATACTCCATATCCAGCACTCCTGTGGGAGTACCATGTTCCATGTGCAGCACCCCTTGTGTGTACTGTGCTCTGTGTGAAGCACCCTATAAGAACGCTGTACTCCCTGTCCAGCACCCCTCTAGGAGTACTGTGCTCTGCGTGCAGCACCACTGCAGATGCAGGTGTATCATACTTCATGTGTGTATCATACTCTATTAACTGGGCCCTGCATAGAGCATCTGATTTTCAAGCCACCTATAAGGATAAAGCATGCTTTTTCCTCTTTCAGGGATAAAATAATCAAAACACAATGGCTTTATCTGGAGTATAAGAGTGCTAGTATTTCCACCTTCATCTTGCCCCTGCCCCAAAGGCCGCCAGCTTTTCAACAATAACCGTTCTGGGTTGTGTTACTAGTGGGCAGGTAGAGAGGAGCCTGCAGAGAGGAGCCTGGTGTGGCTTTGAGGACTTCTAGCTGCACAGAGGTCTTCATGCATAGCTCCATCTCCCCATTCTGTGCCTGGAACACCTCATCACAGTGGTTTCTGCTTCTGTTAGCCCAAACCTTCTGTGCTAACACTGAATAGAAAATCTGGTAACAGAACAATTCTAAAGTGAAAAGTATGGAGCAAGAGAAAAAAATGTACCTTTTTATTATTTTAAAAACAGTGACAAGAGTGTCTGTATCGTGAGTCATCAGGGGAAAACTCAACTAATACATCAAAACCTCAGAGGCACGGATGCCTCAGAAATGTCGCCTTCTTCTTCGAATCCTGTCTTGTCAACTGGTCAGAAGGTTTCAGTGTTTCAACAACCTCGCGGCTAATCTGACATTGATATAAAACTTGCCATTTACATGGAAATGCCAGCCCTCACCCAGGACCTGATGTGGCTTCTCTGTGCAGGGAGCAGCCTTCGCATAACTTTGCAGAAATGGAAAGAATAGCACGTGTGCTTCATGTAAAGTAGCTTTAAAACAGAGGGGGCTGTTGATGGAGGGGTTAAGATGACAATATGTGACTAAGTAGCCAAAGTTGTATTAATAAAGTTAATCTTCAGGTGACCGGAAAGAGTCCTTGAACCAAGAAAGCCTAGCTAAAGACCATGATAGACAGCGCTCTTGGTCTCTTTCCATCAACTAGCAGAGAGGGATCTCTTCAGAGGCGGGGCAGATGAAGAGCTAAAACCTGGTGCTTGGCTCCTCCGTGACTCTCTTGTAAGGCGTCTGCTCATAAAACCCACGCCCTCCTAGGCTGTGATGTTCATTAAGGTGGAAAATAAGATAAGGGGAATAGCAATAAAACCCGGGAAATAAAACTACCTGGAGTAGCTTATTGGGATCACAACATATGTGTTGGGCATCAGAGTCAGGGACAGGCTGCCTGCTCTGAGACACACCTCAGGGCTAAACCACCCAGGATGAGGCTGATCTGGGTACATGGGTTAGCCTCCTGCTTGTCATCATCATGTGTGCATTTGGGGACATCTTAAGCTTTTATAACAGCAATAATCTTCCAGCTTTCTCTTCCATAACTCCTGACCCCTCCTTAATCATTCAGAAGCATTCCTGTGGCCTGGACAAGAAGTAGGCTGTTTGGGCAGAAATGCAAAGAGGTTTTACCAGGTAATACTGCTTTAGTTTCCTTTTTTTTTTTTTAAACTGGCTTTTGAGAATCAGAAGAGATGAGCTTCAGGACAGCAGGATAAGGTAAGCAGAGCAAGGTGGGTAACGGTGGGTGTGGATCAGAGCCAGGAAGGTCAGAGGGCAGAGGGGGCGTGGGGGGCCACAGAGAGAGGCTCTGCTCCTGGGAGGGGAGGCAGGGTCGATGCGGAGTGACCTCTGCACTCAGGCGCTGTGACTCGTGGTCTGAGGAGGCGGTGGAACTAGTCAGACTTGACACTCACCACCCAGGCCCCCGGGTTCTGCTCCTCAACACCCGCCCATTCAATGTGCTCCACCATCTACCAGGGCCTCCAAGCCTGAGGACCTCACACACCGTCCCGTGTGGACGCTGCTTCGTGAAGAGACCCAGGCATCGGCAGGGCCCCCCATTCCCTGACACACACACAGCACGACTGGGATAATAACGGGAAAAGAAGCAGGCTAAGTGGCATGCTTAGTAAAGCCAGTGTTCCGATGTTTCATAAAAGGGAGTGTTTATTCCCATCTGCTTATAATGGTGATCCTCATTTTAGAGCCTATAGATGATATCATGCTTCCAGGCTCTTTTAAATGTTTCAACAGCTGAATTACTGTTCAGTTACTATTCCTATTCCACAGATGCAGCAACTGAGATTCAGAGAGGCTGGGGGACATAGTCAGTTATGAGTTTCTTCGATTTCACTGAGTAAGAAAATATTATTGAAAATGGTGGTGGGGGGAGGGAAATGGTGAAAATACACACATAGATGTCTGGGGAAGGAGTCAGAAGTGTGCTTGGGGATCAGCCAAACTTGATCAGATGTCTGGGAAAGGAGTCAGGAGTGTGCTTGGGGATCAGCCAAACTTGATCAATGGGTCAGGATGGAGCACGGTCCTAAGAAACAGGTCTGCTTACCTATCAGAGGCTCCTGGAGCCCCGGACTGTGGACCACAATGAGAACTTTGTATCCCCAACATGATGGAGTAAGAACAGCCAACGGGGCCTCAGAGAGCGTATAATTCCAGCCTCTCTCAATCCGTCTAGTGTCTCCATGGACCGTCTCTTAGCAGACAGACAGAGGAACAGGAGAGGGGGAATAGGTTGCCACTACAGACATGGTGCTCAGCTTCATGGGCCTTGGACACCGGCATACCTGAGGAACCCCACGCTGGCCCACTGCAAGGATGACGGGTGCAAAGGGCAGTGACCAAGCGATGTCCACTATGCTGATGATCTCAGTAACGCACGTGCATTCCAAAGGGTGAGAAGCAGACTCTGGAGATTTAGGGAGCCATATCTTAGATAAAGCGTCATGGGTCCAGTGGGCAGAGTCATGCCAGCATAGTCCCTCCAAAGTAAAATAAAATGATGATATCTTCCTTTCCCTAGTACAAAGAAGAGCAATGCATGGGAAGCCCTTACATTGGGTGACATAGAAGGTTGACAGAGTGTGCCCGGGTCAAAAGTGGTGTTTTCAGAAGGCCATGCTTCAGATCAAGCAGCCCTTCCATTTTGACCCCATGATACAGCAGATACTATGGATTAGAGACATTGGTAGTGGGGAAAATGAAGGTGAAGCTTATGAAAAGCCCCGCTGGGAGAATAAAAATGTGGACCTGATATTCTGAAAAAGAGCTGCAGCATCTGCAATAGAGAACCATATGCCTCTCGAGAGAGAGTTCCTGCCCTGTTACGGGCTCTGGCACATGGAACAGTAGACCATGGTGTAGAATGAAGCTATGAATCCAGCCCACCCCCTGTAAGAAGCCATCTGTCAGCCCTCCAAATCACAAGACCACATGGATGTCACAACAATCTGTTGTAAGATAAGAACGGAACATCTGGGACTGAGCAAAGCGTGATGAGAAGGCATGAGTGAGCTGCGTGACCACATAGGCTGGAACAAGCTGCCGCCCACCGCGACTGCAGCATCACCTGCCCCCAGCTCTTCCTGCAGCTCTGGAGGGGGCTCCATGTTATCAGCTGAAGGACAGGCTAGGTGGGATACAGACACAGATGAAAGGGAATGGCAGCCTCAGTAGGGACATCTGAGGATGTCCATGACACCAGCAAAGGAAGAAAGTCTCCCCAGAGGGCATAACCCCTCATGATGATGTACCTGGCCACCTACTCTGTGTGAAAAGAGAAGTAGACCAAAGTGAGAATGTACACATATTTCTAGACAATTGCCAGTATCCTGGCCAGTTGATTAGGGACCTGGAATAAAAGTTAAAAAAAAGAACTGAGGTATTACAGGCAAGGAGCTCTTTAAGGGAAATAGATGCATATAAAGGAGTAGGAACAAGGTGTGATGATATTTGGATCAGAGGCTAACGCCCACTAGAAGGCATGGAAGTCTTTCAGTCACCATGAAAGAAACACTGAACAAGCAAACAGACAAAATAATTCTGCCAATCAACATTAACCAGGCATCATCCTTGCCCAACAGGGAATTTGCATAATAGGCATATGAATAGAGTGAATGATGATAGGTGACTTGAAGGTATACCTGGTCACAGCATGGAATAGCGCTTATCAAAGCTTCGCATTCAAGGTAAAAAGACCAATATTGAGCCTCCCAAGTATGACTCGATCCCTTGAGGAGACCAACCAGTCACAGTATAATATTGGCAGAGAGACATCATTAAACCATTCAGCAATGGCCAGGGGTTTGTCCTCACAGAAATAGCTATTAAGGGCATGAATTTGTCTTTCCAATCAGCAGAGCCTCAATCAGCCCCACTCCCCAAGTACTGAATCCCACAAAACAAGGAATCTGACCACACTTCACAACACAGCAATGTGGCAGGGAGCCTGGGACCGCAGAATCTGGTGGGATTTTCATACACCAAGCCTTTCAGGAGCAGCCCGGCTCTTGTGATTCTGGAATGGCTCTGCCTGTCCTCAGCTCATGCTACTGCTATGTCCTGCTCCACAGAAAGACACTTGCTGCTTGAAGGATGGTCACTTTCATCACAAGGAACGGGGGTTACATTTCTTTCTTCTTTGTTGTTGGGAAAAAATGTTTAATCATCTTAGTTTATGAAAAAATACATTATAGTATGATAAATGCAGGATTAAAGTTAAAAGTGTCCTCTAGGAGAAGGACTGCCAAGAGATCAAAGCAATCAATCCCAAGGGAAATCAACCCTGAATATTCTTTGGGAGGACTAATGCTGAAGCTCCAATACTTTGGCCACCTGGTGCAAAGAACCAACTCATTGGAAAAGACCCTGATGCTGGGAAAGACTGAAGGCAGGAAGAGAAGGGGATGACAGAGGATGAGATGGTTGGATGGCACAACCAACTCAATGGACATGAGTTTGAGCAAGCTCTGGGAGATGGTGAAGGACAGGGAGGCCTGGTGTGCTGCAGTCCATAGGGTCGCAAAGAGTCGGACACGACTGGGCAACAGGCAAACAACAAGGAGATGGACTTTCAAATGTACCACCCATCGCGGTCACCAGAGGGTTTATTTTGGGCCCAGTTCTGAGTTTCTGATCTGTAATTTCTGGAGTAGGGCTCAGTAATTCACATCTGTCATGCATTCCTGGTGGTGGTGATGACACTGTCGCTTGAGCACCATACTTTGAGAGCCGCTGACCTAAGAGATGTTGTAAGGATACCTTCGTGACTTGCACTGAATTGATATGATCATATAATTTTTCTTTCTTAGCCTATTAATGGATTATATTAATTGATTTTATAATGTTGAACCAGCCTAACATAACTGGAATAAATCCCTTTTTTTGATGGTACATACTTATTTTTATAAATGCTGCATTTAATCTGCTATTATTTTGTTGAAAATTTCTGTATCTGGATTTATTAGACATATCAGTCTGTGGTTGTCCTTTTTGTGATTGTTTATATGGCTTTGGCATTAAGGTAATGGTGACCCCATGTAATGAGTTATAAAGTGTCCCCTTTGTTTCTATTTTTGGAAGGAGTTTGAGAAAATCAGTATGATTTCTACCTTACATTTTAGAAGAATTTACAAGTAAAATATTCAGGACCTGGTGATTTCTTTCTCTTTTTTTTGGAACGGTATTCATTATTGATCACTGTCTTCAATAGATAAAATCTATTCATATTATTCGTTATTATATATTCATTGGAAGCTGGAGCTCCTATACCTCGGCCAGCTGCTGCAAAGAGTCAGCTCATTGGAAAAGACCTTCATACTGGGAAAGATTAAAGGAGAAGAGGGCAGCCAAGGATGAGATGGTTAGCATCACCGACTCAGTGGACAGGAACTTAGGCGAACCCTGGAACATAGTGAAAGACTGGCCTGCCACAGTCCGCAGGGTCACAAAGAGCAGACACGACTTAGCAACTGAGCCACAGCCAGAGTTCACCCTTTCCCTTTCTCCTGTGCATGTGTTGATAGTTTATGATCTTCCAAAGTGTTTTTTCCATACAAATATCAAATTCGTAGACATAGAGTTTTTCCTAATTTTCATTTATCTTTTTTCTATCCATTAGCTCAATAATGATGAACACTTTTTAATTTTGATATTAATAAATTCTTTCATTTCTTTTTTTTTTTTTTTTTTTGGTTAACCTGGCTACAGTTTCATCAATTTTATTGACTATTTCAAAGAACCAGTTTGATTTTACTGATTTGCTATATTGTTTTCATGGTTAAAATTTTATTTATTTATGCTTTAATTTTGATTACTGTTTTTCTTGATTTAAGTTTAAAGTGTTTTCCTCTCCTTGGTAATGTGAACAATTAGCTTCTTGATTTTATAAATTTTCCCATGAATATGCATGCAATGCTATAAATTTCCCTCTAAACACTGCTTTCACTATATTACATAAATTTAAGCTTTTTATTTATTTTCATCTAGTTCAAATGTCTTAAGTGTCTCGAAGACTGCAATATCTTTAAAAAATATCAAGACTTTTTTTGACTCATGTGTTACTTAGATATGTTACATATAGTCTCCAAAACTTTTAGTAGTTACTCTAGAATTTGCAATACAGATTTATCACTAATCTATGTCTACTTCCAAATATCCTTTATTGTTTCACAGATAGTATAGGTAACATAGAACTGAGTATTCAAAATTCCTCCCTGTAATATTATAAGTAAACAATCTTGCTGCCATCCATTACATTCATCTATAGGTTATAATAACCCTGTGTATTTTTCTTTATTATTTTAGATATCTATTAGATCAATTAATAAGAAGAAAAAATAAAATGTTTTATTTTGCCTAAATTCTTTTTCTGATGCACTTCCTTTATGTAGATCTAACTCACCAGCATAAACAATTTTCCTTCTCTCTGAAGAACTTCTTTAAACATTTCTTGTAAGACAGCTCTACTAGCTCCTAAATTCTGGAGATTTGTTCCTGCCTGTGAAGCTGTTTCTTTCTTTTTTGGTTTGGAATAATAATTTTACTGTGTGCAAAATTGTCATTGCTTGAATTTTTCCATTTAATAAACATTTCACTCTATGCTTCTTGTTTGCATAATTTCTGGTGAAACGTCCCCATGTAATTCTTATCTTTGTTCCACTATAGGTAAAGTGTCTTTCCTCTGGTTTATTCTAAGATTTTCTGTTTGCTTTTTTTTTTTTCCACTATGACTAGTGATAGATTTTTTTTTTTTTAATTTACCCTGCTTGGTATTCTTTGAGCTTCCTGGGTCATAACAAATGTATTGTTACCAGAGGGTGAGAGGTGGGGAGGCATTAGTTGGGAGACTGGTACTGACATACACACGTCACTATATATAAAATTAAAAGGCTCTCATTAGTTACCTGTTTACGTATAGTAGTGTGTGTATGTCAATGCCAATCTCCCAACTGATCCTTTTCCCCCGACCCGCCCCCCCGTAACCATAAGTTTATTTTTACAGCTGTGTCCCTACTGTTTCATAAATAAGTCAGTGGTACCCTTTTTTAAGATTCCACATACAGCTGATATCATGTATTTGCCTTTCTCTGACTTACTTCGCTCAGTATGATACATTCCCATATGCCTCCATGGTTCCCACACGCCATCTTCCTGCCTGAAACCATCTATCCCAGTTTGCCACGTGAGTCATCCTTTCTCTCCCAAGTTCCTGCACCTACATAGAATGCTGCTGTTCTCTCTGTTTCAAGGAATAATAACAATAATAAAAACAGGGCTCCTCCTGAGTCCTCTTCTCCAGTCTGCAGGGAGTTTAGCAACGCGACTACAGAGCTGGGATTCGGATGTTACGTGGGTGGTCATGGGAAAGGGCCAGCTGAAGGGCATGTGACCTCTTTTATCTCCATAACTGGACTTTCACTCAGGTCTTTTATCTTTTGCTTGGCACATCTTGCACAAGACTTGGCTGCCAAAAGCCATGTCTCTCTTGATTTCATCTTGACAAGAATATTTCTTCCAAAAAAATACCTTTGCAAAAAAAAAGTTATAGTGAGTACCATATTCTCTATCTCCTTGTGCCTGCTTGTCTACTTCAAGGAAATAGAGGTCCTTGAGAAAACCACGTATGTCTGTCTTAAACAGGGTGTAGTGACTGAATATAGCACATGATAAATCAATATTTATTGAATGACACATAACTAGATCTCTTCTGTGAACTAATTTTGGATTATCCTGTTATACAATGTGACTCGTAAATTTTGCTTATATTCTTTCTTAATTGTCTCATACATGTTTTTGTATCCAATAGAAATGTGCATTCTTGAAGATATCCCCTAGGATGAGTAGCACATAATTAGGTAGAGAGAGAAAAATCGGTATACACATTTTATTTTACCAAATAGTAAATCAGATAGTTCTTTGTATAAGAAGTGATATTTTATGAAGAATTTCCCTGGTGGCTCAGCAGTAAAGAATCAGTCTGCAATGCAGAAGACTCGGTTTAGATCCCTGGGTCAAGAACTTCCCTTGGAGAAGGAAATGGCAACCCACGCCAGTATACTTGCCTGGAGAATCCCATGGACAGAGGAACCTGGAGGGCCATAGCCTCGCAAAGAATCAGACTTGACTTAGCGACAATACAACAACGAATATTAACATTTTATGAAAGCTAAGACCCAGAATAACTGCCTCTCATTATAACAAGAATCTAGAATCTGAAACCAGAATCAGTTTATAATGAGAGAATGAGAGAAAGGAGGAAGAGAGAGAAAAATAAGGAGGAAGGGTATTTAAATTCCAGTTTTTTTACATGAAGGATATCCTTTTCCTGGATATTTTTTAAGATGGATTGGGTACCTGCTACGCAATGTAGTATGCAAGATGTTATTCCCTCAAAAAGACTGGGCTAGTGGATAATTTTTCTTCTAACAGTTTCAATTTATTTTATAGGACAGATGTGATGAATACTCAAATTTCTATTTTAGTTCTCAATTTTGAATTTATTGACACATTCTAAATTGTCCTAAAGTAGGACCTAATTTCTTTTTTACCTTGCCTTTATTAAAGAAATATAACTTTCAGACACCCACATGAGTTATAGGCAAGTACTGAGGTGAAGGCAGGATGGTGGTCTACTTAGAAAAATAGATTAAAAATGGTTTTGTGTGTCCTGGGAGGATTAGAATGATAAAGGAAACCCCTGATTGGAAGACTGTAGAGCCAGAGAAAGAAAAGATATTTGCTCAGGAATATAGAGATTCCTTTATTTGTTTTCTCTTATTTTCAGACCCACTGTGTATATTATGCTTTGCCTTGGAGACCCTTAACCTGTCAAGATTATAAATGATTATTGAGTTTGCCTATCAAATATCCGGTGCCGATTGGCTCGTCTGAATAACTACACAGATTTGGAATTGTGGTAGAACTGACGGTAAACGGATACTTCCAAATTGCCCTCCCTAGAGCCCCCAGACGCTCACAGCCCATCTCTACCTGCTCTGGCCCCGGCAGCCTCTCTGGGACGGGACGACACCTCTCTCTGTGTGCAGGCAGAGCGGCAACAGCTTTCTGGGCTCTCGGGGCATTCACTAACAGCTTGTGCAATTTGATGCCTCACGCTAGGTTAACCCACATGCATGGACCCAGAACACCAAGCGAGACGCATGAGGTCCTGGGATGGAGCGTCAGAGAGGCAGTTTTCTCTCCGCTCGGGTCCCAGTTTGCTAAGAAGTCGAACGAGTTAGGGGAGCATCTCGTGTGGCTCGCCTGCCTTTGAAAATCTTCTCTTGTTTGTCAGGACGTCCTGTTCTGTTTTGAAAGCTTTACGTACCTTCAGCATTCTCCATGATTAAGGATGCACCCGTGCTAATCTTGTCTGTATCTATGTTTATCTGTTTCTACAGCAATATCTGTGTGGGTATCTATACCGTCATTCACTTCTATCTACCCAGCTGTGCTAATTGTACTGAATTGTGTGAATCCCATCTCGGTAGGCATATTCAGGAGATTTTATAATCACTTTGAAAGAAATGCTTCTGCTAGAAACATTGGGGAAAAATTTTTATAGGATACTTGTCACATTCTTTTGGTAACCTTTAGTTTTAAAATGTAGCCCAGTTTTCATCCATCTCCCATTCCAAGAAGACCGCTTCCCACTAAATATGGTTCATCTGCAACAGCTGTTTTCACCTTTCTTTATCTCAGGCTCTCTTTAAATTCCGCTTTTATTGGTTTGTTCAAACCCTGTGTATAAGTCCATTCAAATCAAACTAGGGCAAGCTTGCTAGCCTTTGCCTTGCATGAAATTACAAGCAGGTGAGAGTTGAACAATTAATACTTCTTTATTCTCAGTGGTGGTATGAGCAGTGCCAATTTAATGCTGTTTAAGCTTATTATCTAATTGCATGCTTGTGCTAGCTTCAGAGACGGCATGACGTGAAGGCAGGCTTGTGCTGTGTTCCCTCCGCGGTGGAATATTCAATTATTTGTTCTGACTCGTGTAATTCCCTGTATTCCAAGCTTGTTAATGTCATTACGGAGCTGAAATAAAGTGATTACTCTTAATGAGTATTTATCCGATAGGTAATGCAATTCCTGCACCCGCTAGCTGACAGTGGACGATTATGGATTTTTCTCCTTAGCCCTCCATGCCTCCCACTCCAAAGACACCAGCCCCCATCTCCTGACTTCCCTGTCAGGAAAGCAACACGGCATTGCAGGGTTCCGTGAAATACTGTCAGATGATGGGGAAAAAATAAAAACCTTAAAAAAAAAAAAGGAAAAGGAAGAATCATAGCATCCCCCGGCAGAGCTCCAGCTAATGACCACTGCTTCCACTGGCTGGCGGTGATGACAGCGTTTGCTAAATGATAATGGCATGCCTGCTGTTGAGTTTGCCCACTTACGTTATTTCTCTTGACATGGTTCTGGGGAAGGCCTAATTTTTTTGACATTTGACCATGCAAATTTGAGTCCTGATACATTATTCTGCATTTACATCCTCCCAGTGTTGCTGTTTAAAATGTGCTACAAGCTCCAGGAGTTCAGCTAATAAAGGCCACAGAATGAAAGAAGTTAAATATGAATGCAAGAGCAGACCTAATGAAGGGCCGGCGTGCATGTCTCAGAGATGACCTTCTCAAGACGAGCGCGTGGAAAGTCCTTTCTAAAGCACATGGTAAGGAATGTAGCGCCTGTTGTTGTTGTTGTTGTTGTTGTTGTTGGCTTTTTTTTTTTCCTTGGATAATTTTTTAAAAATTTAAATACATACCGATGGAGAGCAAAAAAGACCCTATTATATTTTACACGGGAGTTTCTTCCACTCAGCTTAGGAGTTAGCATATTACTAACAACTTTCCAGGTGTTATGCACTTCTCAAACTCTGAAACATGCTTCTGCAGGAAGTTGATCCTGATGAACTCAGGGCTGTGCAGACCCCACATTCAATGAGCACTTTCACGTCATCAAAATGCCACGCCTGTCGGATCGAAGAAAATCCTTCCATATCACAGATTTCTGTAGGTTTGGGAGTAAGTCACACTTGAGATTATATTTTTCTTTGCTCCTGACAAATTTGGCACTGGAAATAAAAATGAGGAAAATTTTTTAAATAGTTGGTAACGGTGGCAACTATATCAAATTGACAAAAGAACTACTAAAAATAAACTACTAATCATAATAATGATAAAAGCATTTGCAAATTTGTTACATACATCAAAATTAATACAGGTATTTCAAAAAACAGCCTTTATTTTGCTGTGTTAGCTGAAAGAAAAAATTTATTTCTTTTGAATTGCCCATCTTTATATTTTATTAAGAGTTCAGTTCATTAAATTGGAATTTATTTCTTCATACATTTTGAGGTGCTTCACTGTATATAAGCCCCGCTGTGGTTAAATGTGTTTAAATAAGTCATTCAATAAAGAGGAATAATTGGGCTTTAGGTTTGATAAGTATTGAGAATATTTCGGTGCTTGCCTCTGCGGCACATGCCCTAAAACTGGAATTATACAGAAGTTAGCATGACCCCTGTGCAAGGATGACACAAACATTTGTACTGCTTTCCATAGTTTTTATAACAAAAAAAGAAGCAGACTCACAGATATGGAGAAGAAATTAGGTGTTACCAGTGGGGCGGGGGGAGATATGACAGGGAGGAGAGTAAGAAGTCCAACTACTATGTATAAAATAATATGGTACACCTATAGCTTATATGATATTGTAAGACTGGAAACTATAAAACTCCTAGAGGAGAACATAGGCAAAACACTCTCTGGGCAAAACAGTCATGGGGTCACAGAGTTGCAAATAATTTGACTTTCACCTCTGGTAATAAGAATCTTGTGCAGTAAGAAGGAGTGATTAGACAAAGAAAGTAAGGTACTAAAGACTCTTTGCTTTATAGAAACATTCTTATTACCAAGAGGTTAAGTCACGTACTCGAGATCAAAGTCAGAAGATGTAACAGTCAACCTAACTTCCAGGAACGGACTGTCTTCCTCAGAGGCTGCAGGAGGGTGCATGCTCTTGCGTTCCATGCTGTTCCTGAATTAGTAGGCTTCCTAATCCCCACTTCTCTCGGCTCAGTGTCCTGGGAAGCAAGAGCGCAGAGACGAGATCCAAACTCCACGTAGCAGCCTTGCGTTCCGCTTCCTCCTGTTCTCACGACACATCCTCTACCAGGTTATTCCAGCAACCACGGCTTCAAATCCACCACGCAGGGGCGTCTAAGGTATGCAGTTAAGTGAGTACCAAATGTGGACTCCTGACTCAACGGAGGAAGTGCATCAAAGGACTTCTAAGAAATCTTCCTATTTCTTTTGGAGTTATGGACACATAGCAGAGTCCATGCATGTGGTCAGCACACATCTTGTTGAGTCACAAAAGTAAATATGAGACTGAATTTAGAATCTAGTTTTAAAGTCACAGTTTGTACTTAATTTAATGTTTTTTTAATCTAATAATAAACGAATTATCATTTAATAATAAGACTTATTTTTCCAACAAGATAAACTAAGGTCAAATACTATTTTCCATTCTGATGAAGGAGTCTAAGGTGGCATTGCTCCCACAGCACTTAGTAGGCTGCCTTCTGGGAGATCAGTTATGGAGACACATATCGGTGTCTCCCTGCTGTTCCCATCACATCACTCCTAGCTCTGAAAAAGACAAATGGACTATGCTTGTATTCCATAAGGAAAGGAGGTAGGAAGGAAGGATGGGAGGGAGGAAGGAAGAGGAGGAGGAAAGGAAAGAATGAAAACATAATGAGAGAAAAAAATACGTGAGAGAAAGTCCCAGGAAGCGTCAATCCTATTTGTGATGTTAAGGAAGGTCTCTCTGAGATGGTGACCCTGAAGCTATGTCTTGCAGGATCTGAAAAGGAAACAGCCTCCCATGCACACGTAGTTGAGTTTTCCTGTTGGTGGATCAGCCAACACAAAGGCCCCAAGACAAGGACGAAAGACATGCTGGTGCTGATGTGAGTAGAGCCTGGTGAACAAGCTACACCGCAGGATAAGAAAGAGGCAGGAGGGAACTGTGCTGTGGGGTCTGGATGTCACTGGGAAGGCAACAGAAAGCACTGTTTGCCTTGCTGGGCGTTACATGGATGGGCACAGAGAAATACCGTCCATCCTAGAAAGTCAGAGGGGAGAGTGACCGCAGGACGTGGGTTGTGGGACAATAAGAGGAGTCGGCCTGGGTGCATCCACATCCCCAAGGGCAAGTGATGAAAGGTCATCAGCTGAGAGTAAGATGCGTTCAAATGCTGAGAAGGTGGGAACTTGCTGTTTGGAAGAGTAGGAAAAAAACAAACTGAAGGATAGTCAAAATTGGAAGAGATCTGAGAGTCACTTTGAGAACTGTGTCATGAATTCAAGGTAATAGCAGTAAGCACAGTTAAGCATTTCTCTCTGGCCATGTTTCACTTCTGAACATGGAGAATAGTTGGGTTTTTGAGGATTCAGCTTTCTACACATAAGTGTGACCAAAGAAAAAGGAAGCGTCAAGGAAAATAAGGTGTTTTTAAGAGGATGTGATAGTGGTATATCCCAGAGAGTGATAGCTAGTGAAAAGAGCTGAAAATAGGATGGAGAGCGAAAATGTGAAAAACAGGTTGCGTCAATGCAAGGATATCTCATTCATAGGGAGTGCCCTCAGTGTGACGAGGAAGATACTTAAGTAGAGTGGGATAGTTGAATCTAAACTTCAGAGGCTGTGTTCTTATCGGGATTGACAAAGCCTTGAATGCAACTCTTAGAGGGAGTGACTGAAGTGAGACAGATGAAGAGAAGCTTACAGAATTCTGAGGTCCCGGTGGATATAGGCCATTGTTACAAATGTTGAATTCATCGAGGAATATGCCACAAGCAAGAATCAAGAGAGACACAGTAGTTTAGGGAGATTGTTTTTTAGTGAAATGAAAGGAGATCAAATAACTGGCAGCTACCGATAGATACATGTGAGAGCTGGACTACAAAGAAGGCTGAGCACTGAAGAATTGATGCTTTTGAACTGTGGTGTTGGAGAAGACTCTTGAGAGTCCCTTGGACTGCAAGGAGTTCCAACCAGTCCATCCTAAAGGAAATCAGTCCTGAATATTCATTGGAAGGACTGGTGCTGAAGCTGAAGCTACAATACTTGGGCCACCTGATGTGAAGAGCTGACTCGTTGGAAAAGACCCTGATTCTGGGAAAGACTAAAGGAAGGAAAAGGGGATGACAGAGGATGAGATGGTTGGATAGCATCACAGACTCAACGGACATGAGTTTGAACAAGCTCTGGGAGTTGGTGATGGACAGGGAAGCCTGGGGTGCTGCGGTCCATGGGGTCACAAAGAGTTGGACACGACTGAGAAACTGAACTGAACTGAATGGATAGAATATGTTCCTCTAAGGAATTGATTGTCAACAGCATTTATCTTTTTAGAAGTTGTACATGTGTATTGCAGAGAACTAGAAAATGCAGGCAAGCAAATTGAATAGTCATTTCCTCATCATTCCGAGATCATCACTAATCTTTTAAATGTTATAACCAATCATCTAGGACTTTTCCTATGTAAATACATGTACAAATACACACAAACACATGTATTTTAGCAAAATGTGATCTTTTAGTGTATGTTCTTATCAAAACTCTTGGTTTCTTTTTAGAAGGATGATCTTTTACCTTTCAAAACCCAGATTATATTTAAATTTACCTAATTGAGCTTAAAAGTGCTTTTTCCATTTGAGTTGTTAGAATCTAGGACAAGCTTTACATTTGTTATTTCCCATTAGTCATTTCTATTAAAATATATATGTATATAGCAGAACATTTAAAACAATAAAAACCACCTAATGTCAAAGAGGCTTTGTTTGATATCCTGCTGAAAGAGCCACAATTTTAATTTGTTTCTGCTTCCTCTTGGGGTCCATTAATTTGCTTTTCATTTCCTGTAATCCCATGAACTGAAAATTACACGTAAATGCTTAAAGTTAAGTGTTGTTTTTATAGGACAAAACATGGATGATATTGAATTATTGATGCTGAACCACAGCAGGAGCTGTGTAATATTCATGCTAACCAGCGAGTTAGGACGATAATAGCTTAGTCCCTTCCTTGCACAGTCTTCATCTCAGGGAGGGGGCAGTGCACGAATGCCCAGGGTACTAGTCTGTTTAGGCTGGCACAACAAATAGCATGCCCTGAGCAACCTAAACCACAGACGCTTGCTTTTCCTCGCAGTTCTGGGGGCTAGAAGTCCAAGATCAAGGCTCTCGTTGATTGGTTTCTGGTGAGAACTCTCTTCCTGGCTTGCAGATGGCACCCTCCCTCACTGTGTCTCACATGGTCTTTGCTTGGTGCGAAGAGAAAGCCAGAAAGAGACAGAGAGCCTCTGGTGTCTCTTCTTATAAGGACAGCAACCCAACAGACCAGGGGCCCATTGGTAAACCCTCTGCTGTTGTAGGTTGGTGGCTCCGTTGTGTCCGGCTCTTCAACCCTGTGGACCGCAGCCCCCCCAGGCTCCTCTGTCCATGTGATTTCCCAGGCAAGAATGCTGGAGTGAGGTGCCCTCTCCTTCTCCAGGGGATCTTCCCATAAGCCCTCGTTGAACATTAATTACTTCCTTAGAGGATCTATCTCCAAATACAGACACATTGGCGACTAGGGCTGCAGCCTCTGAGTTTGGCAGTGGGTGGGCTGATGGTGCTGGTGCACAATTTTGTCCATAGCAGCAAGGTTCACTTCAAGGCTTCCCTGATAGCTCAACTGGAAAAGAATCCATCTACAATGCAGGAGACCCTGGTTCAATTCCTGGGTCAGGAAGATCTGCTGGAGAAGGCATAGGCTACCCACTCCAGTATTCTTGGGCTCCCCTTGTGGCTCAACTGGTAAAGAATCCGCCTGCAATGTGAGAGACCTGGGTTTGATCCTTGGGTTGGGAAGATCCCCTGGAGAAGGGAAAGGCTACCCACTCCAGAATTCTGTCCTGGAGACTTCCATGGACCCTATAGTCCATGGGGTCGCAAAGAGTCAGACACAACTGAGTGACTTTCTCTTTCAAAGATTTTATCAGCAATCTGTCAGCACTGTCTCCAATTAACACTTTAAACAGCACTTATGAAATAACTTTTTAATTCTATCATTCTTTTTTTTTTTTTTATGTTTACTACCTGGAAAAATTTAAAGACTACTTTTCAAAAATATACCTGATTTTAATTCAAGATAAATTTGCTTTGCAAGTATAAGTAACATATGAACAAGAGGCAACATTGCCTCTCTTTTCCAGGCTTGTCATGTCATCCTTGTTATGATCATGCCAGTGTCACAGCCGAGCCAGCAGGCCAGGAATCGGCATCTTTCTGGGGATGCCCAGGCCACCTCTGTGTTTCAGTTTGGAGCGTTGGCCTTCGGCCCGAGGAGCATCCTTTAGCACTTCTAATAGTGCAGGCACGTAGCCACAGTTGTTTTTCTGAGACATTTTCATGGCTCTTGGAGTTATGAAGGAAATCTGCCGGATATAGAATAATAGCTTGGTTGTTTGCCATTTCTTCGCCTTCACTATTTTAAAAATGCTGTCCTCCTATCTTCTGGATTCCATTATCTCTATTCAGAAATCATCTGTCATTCTTATTATTGTTTTCTTGAAGGATACTGTCATATATATATATTTATATATATTTTATATAATATTTATATATTTTATATTTATTTATATTATTATATAACTATTATTTATATATTTATAATATATTATATATATTTATAAATTTATAATATATTTATATTATATATGACACATATAATATATAATAATATAATATTAATATAAATATTATATTATATATAAATAATATATATATATTTCTGTTGCTTTCAAATTATCTCTTTATCTACATTTTATGTTTGACTTTTGTATGCCTTGATGAGATTTGCTTTCTATTGATTCAGCTTGGTTTCACTGAATTTCTTGACTCTGTGGGTTGATATCTTTCACATGATTTAGAAATTGTTTAGGTTTCTTTGTTTTCAAATGAGGTTTGTTTTTCATTCTCTTTACTCTGAGAACTTATATACACGTTGGTTAATACTTGTTCGTACTGCACATTTCTTTTATGTTCTCTAGACTTTTATTTAATTTTTATCTCTAAATTTTAATTTTAAAAATTTCCATTGAACCATCTTCAACTATACTAATGTGTCTTTTACTGAGTCTGGTGTATTGTCTACATATCAATGAATTATTAACTTTGTTTTATATTTTGCACTAAAAAAGTCTGTTACATTTTTATGCAGTCATTATTGCTAAATTATGTGTGTGTGTGTATATGTATATATATATATATATATAATACACACATATATGTAGTTACATATACATAAACTTTGCTTTATTCCTGAATATGTTATGAATATAATTATTCATTACTGATTATAGTGATTATAATTAATCACTGTTATATAATGAATAATAATTCCTTCATTATTATGTTTTTATTTGTATAGTCATCTTTTTTCTCATTAAAACATTTGGACTTTAAAATGATTTGATTGCTCTTAATGCTGACACTATATTTCCTTCTGTTTGACATTTTCTTTGTCAAAGAAAATTTTTTTCTCTCCTTCACATCACCCACCTCCTCTTCCTCCTTCTCATCCTCCCTTTCTTTGGGAATGTGGGTATTTGAGTGTTTTGTTGCTCACTTGTGTCCGACTCTTTGCGACCCCGCCAGGCTCCTCTGTCCACGGGATTCTCCAGGCAAGAATCCTGGAGTGGGTTGCCATTCCCTTCTCCAGGGGAACTTCCCCACCCAGGGATTGAACCCGGATCTCCTCATTACAGGCCGATGCTTTACTGTCTAAGCTACTAGGGAAAGCCTCTTTAGGAATACAGTACCTGTATTTTTGCCAGTTTAGCTTAAATTTTAAGATCCAAAATGACATCATACATAATTTTATAAGGATGTAACATTTGCATTTTATTGCGTTTATTTAGTCTAATTTTACACATATTGTTTCTTTCTTTCCTAATCTTTCCCCATTTTTTGTTCTGGTGGGTTTTGAGTTCTCTTCCATCCTTACTCCCCTTCCCCACACAGGAATTGGGAAACAGCATTATGATTTTCCACTCTGATATTGAATAGCCCACTCCTCGAAGAGTGATCACTCAGCTGATATTTTTTTCATGAGGCATAAAAAACAATAACCCTGCTCTCATAGTGAGCTGTTCTCATCCGCTTACCCTCCACTTAGATAAAGCTTTCAGGGTGCTCATACTTTGCTCTTCTTACAATGTCACAGTTATATTAAAAATGCCTTTGCTTTTCTGATAGTTTGGGATTTAGATTTCTGAGGATGCATCATTACTTTTAAGAATCTGTACGTATTACTGGAATTACAATACCGAATTGCATTCTCATTCCTGAGTTATATTTTACACAGTGTAACTGTTTTCTCATTACTATTTCTTTCACATTCGATCTTGCTCTATCTTAATCTCTCCCCTTATTCCACATTTTTCATTAGACTAGTTCCTAAAAGAATTTGTTCAGATAAAGAACATGAACATAGTACTTTCTAATTCTTTGCAAATCTTAAAATATCAAAAATTCTTTTAACTCTCAGGAGAAGACTGAATGATGCCATCACTTAATGGGGTATTTCTGAAAAACATTTATTTTCTAACAAAAACTGCATACAATTTAGATAATTCTAGTTTCCACTATGGGCTTCCCTGGTGGTTCAACTGGTAAATAATCCACTTGCAATGTGGGAGACCTGGGTTCAGTCCTGGGTTGGGAAGATCCCCTGGAGAAGGGAAAGGCTACCCACTCCAGTATTCTGGCCTAGAGAATTCCATGGACTGTATAATCCATGGGGTCACAAAGAGTCAGACACAACTGAGTGATTTAGTACATGATGTGCCTGATAGTATTTGAATCTTCTTTATTTTGCAATAAATTATTTGTTTAATAAACAAAAGGAAGACAGACTTGAGGTTTTATCTTTTTCAGTGGAGCATAGTGTTCTCTTCAGAATAAGCATAAGTGTATTTCCTCACTAATATTTTATGGTAATCAGAATTACTTCTTAAACAGAACAAAAGTTTCTTTTTGTCAACCTAGGCATTTTGTACTATTATTATTTTCTTTCCATTTGTTACTTTTCTCTCTCTCTCTATCTCTAGTATATTTTAAATTTCATCACTTGCTCTGCCAGAGTTTCAACTTTATACTAATGACTCCAATTCTTTTTTTAACTTTTGCTTCATTTCATTGATAGTTTCCATTGATTAAAAAAATGTAATTCAGGTATTTCTAAAAATCATATGACTGTCTCACAGATTTCAGAGCAGCCTTGGCTGATGTAAAGACAGACACAGTACCCACACATGGCACCTCAATCAGGGGTCAGAGAGTAAGCAGCAGGTAAAAGAGGTGAGCAAACAATAAATTATGAGGCCAAGACTTAGCTATAATTGAAGAACAAAGCAAGCTTGGTGTGGCTCTCAAATCCCCTTATAAGCGACACTTCCTCAGACAGGTCATCCTGAGCTTCCAATCTTCCTTAGGGACCCTGTTAACGATTTCATAATACAGTATACACTCTTCTGTAGCATGCACTGTAATAGTTGTTGAGAAATCACTTGCATGATGGTAGAGTTTCTCCCCAGTGGATTGCAGGTTTCTAGAAATCGGGGCTAGTGTATGCTGCCCAGCCTCGTGTCTGTGACCCAAGTATAATAGATTTAACATAAATGTCTGTTGAAGGGGCGAATACGTGAATGACTGATATCATATGATATTTGTCCTTCTTTATCTGACTTACTTCTCTCACTATGACAATCTGTAGGTCCGGCCATGTTGGTGAAAATGGTGTTATTTCATTCCTTTTTATGGCTGAGTAATATTCCATTGTATATATGTACCATATCACCTTTATTCATTCCTCTGTTGATGGACATTTAGGTTGCTTCCATGTCTTGGCTATTGTAAATAATCTTGGCTATATGTAAATAAACAGTAGAGTGCATGTATGTTTTTGAATTAGAGTTTTTCTCTAGATATATGCCCATAAATGGGACTGCTGGATCATATGGCAACTTTATTTTTAGTTTTTCTACAAATTAACTTATCTACAAAATAAAATCAGCCCCACAGAGAAAACAAACTTATGGTTCCCAAAAGGGAAAGGGGGAGAGATAAGTTAAGAGTTTGGGGTTAAAAAAAAAAAGAGTTTGGGGTTAAATATATACAGTATATATATAAAATAAACAAACAAGGACTTACTGTATAGTACAGGGAGCCAAAGTTAATATCTTTTAATAGTCTATAATAAAAAAGAATCTATATTCACCTTGCTGAACACCAAAACTAACACAAGACTGTAAATCAACTATATTTCAATGATTAAAAAAAAATGAATGGCTGGATGACTATACCTGCTGTAAGCAACATGATTAGCTGTGTGAGAAGCTTTGTGTCTGCCAGCAATTGAACTTACTTCTTGCCTTATACAGACCTCTCTTTGCTCTTGAGCAGGGTCCTGATAGAGACCTCTGAGGCTGGAAGCATCTCATGCCGATACCTTGGCCTGGAGACCATTCAGCCAAATGTAGTTCTAAACGTCCATGAAGAGTTCTTCATTCAGCGGAAATCCCAGATGTTTGGTGGTGGTGGTGGAGGAGAGGTGACACTGGATGGCTAACCTGCTAGTCTGATGCACAGCATGAAAACTGTTGGGATATTCATTCAGTCTGATGAGCAGACGCACTTGGTAAGCGCATTCAAGAAGGACTGGGTGCAGCATACCCCAGCTCATAGGGCGATGCTCAGGAAGGTGCCCACAAGCCTTGCTGGACGAAGACAGGCCGGTCGGTCTTTCCGCAGTGTACGCACCTGTGCTGCTGTTGTTCAGCCGCTAGGTCATTTGTGACTCTTTGAGACCCCATGGACCTGCAGCACGCCAGGCCCCCCTGTCCTTCGCTGCCCCCCAGAGTTTGCCCAGATTCATGTTCATTGAGTAGGTGATGCTACCTAATGATCTCAGCCTCTGCATCCCCCTTCTCCTTTTACCATCAGCCTTTCCCAGCATCAGGGTCTTTTCCAATGAGTCAGTTCTTCCCATCAGGTGGCAAAGTATTGGAGTGCCAGCTTCAGCATGAGTCTTTCCAATGAATATTCGAGGTTAACTTCCTTTAGGACTGACTGTTTTGATCTCCTTGCCGTACAAGGGACTCTCAAGATTCTTCTCCAGCGCCACAGCTCAAAAGCATCAATTCTTTGTCACTCAGCCTTCTTTATGGACCAACTCTCACATCCGTACATGACTACTGGAAAAACTATAGCTTTGGTAATACACACTTCTGTCAGCAAAGTGATACAGCTTGGTGATTATGGTCAGTCTTTCTCTGTGCAATGGAAACATCAGGATAGTAGATTTTAACAAGACAGTTTAAATCGTGTCAGTTTTTACATTTATTTACTCAAGAATGTAGACTCTAAAAATGTAGCATTCCAACAGAAATGTACATGAAAATTTAAGTGCAAAAGAGTATTCTATGTAAAAAAAAAAAAAAAAAGCCTCCCTGATTATAAATGCAGAAAGAGGACCCTGACGGGCTTGTTTGTGGAATCACAGGAGCGCCAGGGTGATGGGAGATGTGTGACTTATAACACACCTTTTTTCTGTTTTGTTTTGTTTTTGTTTTTGTTTTCCCCAGTACAGCTTTGCTAAACTCCTAGTCTTCGGACATATACAGAGCTAATAGAGGAGATTTCTAATCCCAGAGGGATTTTGGCAATTGTGCCAAAAATTCACTTCTGTATTGGAGCTCGAACCTGAAAAAGTGAAGATAAACTAATAACTCAATATTCAGCATGGAAGATGTTTATGGATCTCCCCCAAAGTGTCTCAATCTCCCCTAAAACCTGCCAGGTGTAAATTCACAGTGGCAGAGAGCCTGAGTTTGTTCTAATTAAAACAAGGGGTAAAGTTCACTTTAACGACTACTGCTTCATATTCAACCTTTGCTGAGTCCAGATCTGGTCACAAAGCTGCCTGTCCCTCAGAATCACTCTTTGCATTAGAGTAAGAACCACAAAAGCTCAAGACATACCGAGAGGGGAGGATTTCTAATAACTCCATAAAGAAACTTTTATAAGGGCACAACATCCATCAAGTTGTCACCAATTTTGTGGTTAACACAGAGTTTGAAAAGATCTTCAATAAAGTTTGAAATAAAAAATGTGGTTCTCAAAGCACATTTCAATATATCAACATTCTTCAGGATTTCATCAGTGGTTATTACAACTGTGTCTGTGACAGGGAAATCTGTTTAAGAATGTGTCACAGAGTGAATTCCTATAAGTCCTGAAGACTGTGTATTGCAGAAACTGGTCTGATGAATGATTTTAGGAATGCGTTAAGGTTGAAGTAGTTATTTGTAAATTATTAGTAACTAATTATTGTTATCATATAAATTACTTGCATGATAATAGTCTATTATAATAGCTCATTATATAAATATATTAAACAATAATATTGAGAGACATGAAATCCAGGTGGTCAGCAGCCACTGACAATGGAATTATTTTCATGAGAAAATGAGCAGTAGAATTTCTGAGAAAATCAGAAAATAAATATATCTAAGTCAGTTTAGAATTTAAATAAAAAAATGGAAAAATAAAAACTTGCAACAACATAATTCCAGAAAAATTACTAAACTCATCTCAAAAGTTTAACAATTGGATTAAGTCTTTACTATTCAATATACCCAAGGTGATGGAGAATAATGTATTCAATGACTCACTTATATCATAAAGGCTCAGCACACATTTTATCTCCAATAATGCACTTGTGCATCCAGTCATCCTGGTTCTGTGGTTCTTGGAATGTGGAATGTTGGAGACCCATCACCTGGTGCTCCAGACCACTCTCCCTGAGCGTTATCCTGAATCAGGACACATTCAGTGATTCACATGTTGTATACTCAAGGGGGTTAACCAGAAACTGTCAGAGATGAGATGCAGTTGTGGATTGGAGCAACCCTTCTGGGCAGTTCCAAGAGCAAAGATCAGTGGCAGCTTGTGAAGGAGGTGGGTATAGAACAAACTGGACAAACACCACCATTATAAAACCACAGAACCAGGGACCACCCTCCAGGCAGGGCAGGCAATGGAAAACCTTCTCTCAGACAGCACAGCAGTTGGAGTCACTGAATCCATGCTTAAACCGGACAGACCACCACGTGGCCAATGAACATTATATTCATGCTGAGATGTTTCACAGCCCAAGGGAACTGTCAGGAGCTGGCAAATCTCATCTTTGCCAAGTTTGTCAGGAGACCACACTTGAGCACCGTGACTAGAGAAATGTAAGTGGACCAGAACAATTCTGACACATTTCCCGTCAGGAAGGTTCCAGTGAGGGTAGACTTCAGGACATCCAGAAGATATAAGAGGAACAAATGTCCTAGGAAATGTAGAGGAGACTTAAATACAGCGTAACTGTGAAGTCGCATCTGTAAAATGCTCGATTCCAGGTCATAGGCTGGGTTTTTGGCATTGCATCTGTGCACTGGTCTGATTCATAAAGCACATCTCTCAACATTTTACAAAATCCCAGGTGTTTCCCAAGTAACTGTATTGAGATATAATTCATATATTATAGAAGTCATTCAGTTAAAGTGTAAGATTCAGTGATTTTTTGTATGTTCACAACATTGGTAACTATCAGCAAAATGTAATTTCTTTCACTTAACATTATATTGCCAAGTTTCATCCGTATTGTAGCAGGTATCAGGACTTAATTCTTCTTACTGGCAAACGAAATTCCATTGTGTGCCAGCTGTGTTTATCCACTCACCAGCTGATAGACACACGGATTGTTTCCACTTTTTGGATACTTTAGCAGTACTGTTCTGCTTTGTCATTGTTCATTCTCTAAGTGGTGTCCGACTCTTTGCCACCCTATGGACTGTAGTGCGCCAGGCTTTCCTGTCCTTCACTACCTCTTGGAGTTTGCTCAAACTCATGTCCATTGAGTTGGTGATGCTGTCCATCCATCTCATCTTCTGTCACCCCCCTACCTACATTTAAGTTCAAGTTTCTTGTGTATCTATATTGCCATCTCTCTTGGATAAATATCTAGAAACAGAATTTGTGGATTATATGTTAATTCTATGATTAAGATTTTGAGGATCTGCATAATTATTTCATTTAGTGGCTTCACTACTTTGCATTTCCACAATCAAATTTTGAGTCTTAATATTTCTCTGTATCCTCATCAACACATGATACCATCTGTCTTTTCCATCATACCCATCACAGTGAGTGCAAAGGGGTATTTCTTTGTGATTTTGTTTTGTATGATTCTATTTAATGAGACATATCAATATAACGTTCTTATTTAAAAATCACTTTTCCTTTAATTCTTTGAACATATTTATGATAGCTTTGATAAAGTCTTTGCCTCCTAAGTCCAACATCTGGGCCCTTTCAAAGTCAGCCTATATTGTAACTTTTAAAAAAATTTTCCCTGTATGTATAGATTATATTGTACAGTTTCAGAAACATGTGAAATGTTTCTGTTGTTGAAAATTAGACATAAGGTATAGCCTGTTGCAGCAGCTGTGGTACAGATCCTCCCTGAGCCTTGCTGATGGAGTTGAGGTTTGTTTTCTTCCTGTTCATTTGTCTAGAGGATGCTGGACTAACTCAGTAATGCCTTCCTCTCACAGCATTTAGTTCCTGATGTTTCTCTGCAGAATATGTATCTATGGATACAGGATGACTCTTTCTTACCCCCAAGGATAGCTGTGGTTTTAACTGACCCCTCTTGAGTGTCTCTTTCCCTGATTTCCTAGCTAAGCTTCTGGCTCATCTTCCTCCACTGGTATCACACTAAGCTGTTAGATTCAGATAATTGCTAGGAGTCCTGTAGCTATCTCAATGATATCCTGTGACAGAAAGTACTCCACAACCCAAACCGATGAAACCTGAAGTCCATGGAAAGACAGGGTGCTTGATGCTTTTGCATACCCTCAGAGGTTTTTTCTTGACCACTTCTTCCCCTTTTCCTTCTGTTAAACTTTAGATGGTTGACTTTTTTTCCTGTTGCAACTGTTGGCTTAATAGTTGACCTCCAAGACCTGCACTGTTTTCAACAAAAGCTTTAGGCATGAACCTCTGCATAATCTGTCCCAAATGAAAGTGAAGTCATTGCATTTGAAGAATGCTTAAAGAGCGCTCTTCCTTTCTTATGCCTTCTTATCCCCCTTCACAGAGTCTTTGGATGGCTGCACTGGGGTTGATGAGAGAGGCAGTGGCCCCCCTCTTCCAGAGTCAACTTGCTCATGTATGACTTGAGTAACAGGAGCCCCAGTCTCCTGGTTTGCCTATCCTAGCACTCAACCCAGGTAAGGGGTGAGAGCCCAGTATTCTTGATGCTCTATATCTAAGTTGGGGTTTATATCCTACAAGCTGAGGATTGTTGGAGGAAGGATTCTCCAGTCCAATTGGCTGCACCTTCCTGAAATATAGTTTCGACATATTGAAGTTGCACAGAATGAGATCTGTAGTTGGTTCACCACTTTCAACAGGAAAATGTAGCTCTAGACTGGGATCCCAGAGGGAAAAGTTATATCCATTTTCTTGGTCATAAACACATAGAGTATAGCTAGAAAGGAAGATAAGAGAGGGTCGTGGCTCAAATGCAACAGAATCTCTCTGTTATTATTGACATGTAGACTTTCTTAAGTGTTTCTCTATTTTGCTGTATGCCCTTAAGACAATCTCCAGATATTTTAATACTTTTTTCATAATTTTCACCAGTTAAATAGATATTTCACCAGTGATAAGGTCCATCAGCTTTCTCTCACTGTCATTCAAGAATGGAAGTATCATACTTTTCTGAAAAGAGAAATTGAATTAGAAAGACTTATGTGAGAACAGTTTTGTGTGATTCCAACACTGGTGTACAAAAACTACTATGAAAACCTCAGCTTTTCACTTTGTGAAAGAGAAGCAGAGCAAAATATATTTAAGGATTTCTATTCACACCCAAAAGCAGGAGTCACATATGGTGCCAGCCCTTAGAAATGACATAATGTTTTTGATACCATGATAATGTCAATTATATTATAGTCTTGTTTAGTCACTAAGTTGTGTCCGATTCTTTCGTGACTCCATGGGCCATAGCACACCAGGCTCCTCTGTCTGTGGGATTTTCCAGGCAAGAATACTAAAGTGGATTGCCATTTATTTTTCCAATATTATAGTATTAACATAGAGAATTATTACCTCAAGAAATAAAACATTCCTAATTTCCCCTCATAATTTAACAATTGGGCGTTCTCTTCCAAGTCAGCCTCAAAAACTATGATTAATTTAAATACATTGTTTTTTCTGTGAAGAAAATTCCTAGGTCCCACATGCTGCTGGACATTTTGCTCTAGTCCAAAACTATCCAAGTGCTCTTGGAAATATCCAGGAGCTGCAGGAAGGCTAATTAGAAAGGAATTAGAGTCCACTCCAGCTGAAGCTCCAAAACTTCAGCCACCTGATGCGAGAGCCAACTCATTGGAAAAGACCCTGATGCTGGGAAACATTGATGGCAGGAGGAGAAGGGGCGATAGAGGATGATGTGACTGGATAACACCACCAAGTCAATGGACATGAGTTCAAGCAAATGCCAGGAGATAGTTAAGGACAGGGGGACCTGGCATGCTGCAGTCCATGGGGTCGCAAAGAGTCAGACACGACTTCACGACTGAACCACAACAATTACATCAAGTGTCTACACAGCCTCTCAATGTTGTCTCCTCTAGTCTGAGCCTGTCTTCACCAATGAGCAGTGCCAGTTTTAAGTTGCAATCTCCAAATGTGTGCAGAGTGGGCTTAAATTAAAAGTCCCCAATTGCAGCTGGTTCTCTGCTCTTACACCCAGATGAGTTCTTTTCTGTCTCCTCTTCTTTACACCACATTTGGTTTTCCAAATAGCTATGAACATCTTGTAACACCACTGAAACCTGTCGTTATGGTCTTAGGGCCAGCTAACGGATCTCAGTCAGTTCAGTTCAGTCACTCAGTAGTGTCCTACTATTTCCGACCCCATGGACTGTAGCACGCCAGGCTTCCCTGTCCATCACCAACTCCCAGAGCTTGCTCAAACTTATGTCCATTGAGTCAGTGATGCCATCCAATGATCTCATCCTCTGTCGCCCCCTTCTCCTCCCTCCTTCAATCTTTCCCAGCATCAGGGTCTTTTCAAATGAGTCAGTTCTTCCCATCAGATGGCCAAAGTATTGGAGTTTCAGCATCAGCATCAGTCTTTCCAATGAATATTCAGGACTGATTTGCTTTAGGATTGACTGTTTTGATCTCCTTGTAGTCCAAGGGACTCTCAAGAGTCTTCTCCAACACCACAGTTTAAAAGCATCAGTTCTTTGGCTCTCAGCTTTATTTATGGTCCAACTCTCTCATCCATCTATGACTACTGGAAAAACCATAGCTTTGACTAGATGGACCTTCATCAGTAAAGTAATGTCTCTGTTTTTTAACAGTAACCAAACTCTATCTAGGTTTGTCATAGCTTTTCTTCCAAGGAGCAGGTGTCTTTTAATTTAATTTCATGGCTGCAGTCATCATCTGCAGTGATTCTGGAATCCAAAAGTCTGCTACTGTTTCCACTCTTTCCCCATCTATTTGCCATGAAGTAATGGGACAAGATGCCATGATCTTAGTTTTTTGAATGTTGAGTTTTAAGCCAATTTTTTCACTCACCTCTTTCACTTTCATCAAGAGGGTCTTTAGTTCCTCTTTGCTTTCTTCCAAGGAAGCAGAAAATGATCTCATTCTGTGTGAATTATTATCACAACCATGCTGGTATGTCTCACAGCTCTTCATCCTCTGAGACATACTTCCCAGCAGGCTAAATATGTCCAGGTCCCATGGTTCTAACAGCAGAGTCTGAGAAATGTTCCCTTCTCATCGATGTCATGGAAGATCTAGTGAACCAAGGGCTCTGTTGCTGTTTCCAAAAACCCTGCTGTGGCTGCCCATGTCTTGGAGATCTGATTTGTTGAACAAGGAGGTCTGATGTTAGACTATGGACATGAGAGGGAATGGGTGCTTGAATTAGTGTTTCTGAGATGTCTTCTGCAAAAATTAAACTACCATTTGAAACCCTTATTATGAACTTGGAACATACATCCCATGGATGAGTTCCTAAAGTTTAAATTATTTCTCTCTTTTATGTTCTTGAACTTTTGAGAGAGGCATTACCTTCAAGTCTGTATCTTATCAAGACTTTGTAAACATGAATGTTCTTATTTCTATGAGTTCTGAAAGAAGCCACAACATTTAAAAGTTGCCATATTCTACCCTGGTTTATCTGAAAACCATTTTGTTAAAAAAGAGTGTCAGCTAGTCAGAGATGTGGGCATTTCTACTCCTGAAGATCCTTTCACATTGACCATGATTTGCCATAACAACCAACAGCCAGGGCCTGAATCAAAATCCAGGAAAGAAGGGAGATGGCTGAATGTTCTGAATGATGAAAGAAATTTCACCTTACAAACAATTGCTTAGAGATGTAGAGTTAGGTGATCAAGTTCTGTACAACTTCATGCTGAAAAATAAGGATGGAGGAAATTGGCATACTGTACCCTTTAGTCTCTATTTTCTTATTTATTTGTTTTACAGGTTAACATTATTCTTATTTTGCATTTGAGGAATCAAGTGCATGAAGTTAGCTGTGCTTTTCCATATAGCATTAATAATATCAGAACTGGAGTTTGGAGTTAATCTTCTGACTTCCTATCTCACATTTGAATGTGGAGTGAAAGCAGGACCTCCTTACTACCCCTAGAAGCCCCAGCTCCAGTGGGAAAGTCCATTTGGAAGAAGTATAGGAGGAAACCAGGTATGATAAGGCTCCATCTGAAAAATCTCCCACTAGGTGTAGTCCTCTGGAACAACATCTCTGACTAGGGCTGCCTCCTTTCCTTGTGAAGCCAATGGTGGTGGTGGTAATTTAGTCACTCAGTAGTGTCCGAATTTTGGGACCCACTGGACTACAGCTGAAACTCCAATCCTTTGGCCACCTGATGCAAAGAACTGACTCACTTGAAAAGACCCCGATGCTGAGAAAGATTGAGGGCAGGAGGAGAAGGGGACGACAGAGGATGAAATGGTTGGATGGCATCACTGACTCAATGGACATGAGTTTGAGTAGGCTCCAGGTGTTGATGATGGACAGGTAATCCTGGCATGCTGCAGTCCATGGGGTCGCAAAGAGTCAGACACGACTGAGCGATTGACCTGAACTGAACTGGACTGTGGCCTGCCAGACTGTGGCCTCTGTCCATGGGATTCTCCAGGCAAGAACACTGAAGTGGGTTTCCATTTCCTCCTCTAGGGGATCTTCCTGATCCAGGGATGGAACCCACATCTCCGGCATTGCAGGCAACCCTTTACCACTGAGTCACCAGGAAAGGCCCTTGGATATTCTTTAAAGCTGTGCTATTCCTTTCACACCTTGCTCAGACCACCCCTCCCCTCTGAGCCCCTGCCCAGCGCCAGGGGCTGTCCTAGGGTCAGGCATCTGGTCCCGTGGGGTGGGTCCTGTGTCTCTTCTGCCTCATGTTGAGGACCCCCTCTCTTTCCCCTTGACCCTGGGTCACCCCTTTCCCAGTGTTCACGGAAGAGGACCAAGATGACCCTCTCTTTGTGTGGTTTCCAGTTTACTTCTGATGATAAGAGTATTTATTCAACATTTTTTCCTGTCGCATATCATGTGATTCTTGCTGAAACACTGTGAGTGAGATGTGATTATTTTCCTCCTTTAACAGAAGGAGAAATGAAGTTTTAAATAATTCAGGGTCTTAGAGCAGGAAGAAGGTACATACTCAGCATTTTATAAGTAAATATATATTTACATGCATATATAATTTACATGGGGCTTCCCAGGTGGCACTAGTGGTAAAGAGCCTGTCTACTAATGCAGGAGATGTAAAAGATGAGGGTTCAATTCCTGGGTCAGGAAGATCGCCTGGAGGAGGACATGGCAACCCACTCCAGTCTTCTTGCCTGGAGAACCCCATGGACAGGGGAGCCTGGTGGGCTACAGTACATAGGGTTGCAAAAAGTCAGACACAACTGAAGCAATTAAGCATGCACACATGCATAATTTACGTGGAAGGAAGGAGGGGAGAAAGAAAAGAATTATAAACTGTACCAGGTGTCTGAGATCATCATCTATCGCTGTTCAGTTGTACCATGGCGCAGTGATTTCCTGTATCACCTTGCTCGCAAGGACTCAGCGAGAATTGAAGCATATTGGTCCCGATTACCTGAAACATCACCATGCATCCAGGAAACACAGAGTTAAATATAATATGTTAGGAACATGAAACCGATGTATGAATGGAGAGTGGGAAAGTGAGATCTGACTATAGAAAGGAGTTTTAAATATTGCTGTATTATCATCTACTTTAGGACTCTTTAAAAACACGTTGGCAGGAGCCCTGAGAAGTCTATCCACATTACCGTAAATTCCACTTAGACTGTGCTGGGGATTAGTGCGAATCAAAACCAAGCCCTCATCCCAGCAAACACTCACTGCAGCCTCATTCCCACTAATCTGGGGCTGCTGAGTGAGCTTTGATCACACCAAGTATTACAGATGGGAAAGTACTCCTTTCAAATCCCCAACGTGTTTCCAACTGTCAATAAAATCCTTCTTAAGTGTCAGAAGCAATTCTCTGGTTTACACTTTCAGTGCTAACCATGGCAGCATGTTTCGGTACTTCTGAAGCAAAACAACAGCCCACAGCATAACCGCGGCTGTAATTCTGACAGACACACTCACCCCAGCTCAAAGGCGTTCGGGATGCACCTCTAAAAATTGCCGTTCGTGTTAACTTCACTTTAAAGATTAGGAGTTTCACCCGCAAACACCTTATCTGGGAGGCAAAACAACCCCCACTCCAAGCCCTAGAATTAAACAAACCAATCACACAGGTGACGTGTCGATCCAGATGTTTAAATTCGCACAGAAAGTGAAGCCTCCCTACCTCCTAGAATGTGCGATAAAAATTGTAATCTTTGGAAGCGTGTGAACAAAGGGGGTCTTACATTTTAAAGATGATCTCAATGAAATTGGACCCTTCCCCATAAATTATACAAGAGGATGGTTTGCAGTAATTGCTGTAATAAAGCAGCCGGTAGAAAGAGGCACAGCTCCCTTAACTAGATAAAATAAGCAATTACCCCGGCCATCAGAAACCCCGTCAATGGGGAGGTTGTCTGTGTCAGAACAGGGCCTGCAAACCCTGTTGCATTTAAGCGTCCGAGGCCTTGGCCCGATTATCTTCCAGGATGTGCATGTTTAATAAGCTTCTCCAGCAAATGAAAGGGAAACGGTTTCTGGCAAAATGAAAGATGGTGATAAACTGCTTCCGGATGATTAATTCACGGAGACCCTTCATCACACAGCGAGGACATATGCCCATCTTCCCTGTTGTCCCCTTGGAGATTTTCCTACTAAACGTATGTGCATATTTTTCATGGCCACTGATATTTGAATTGCAGCCTGCCTCCATGCAGAACATGAAACACTTCAAACTGCATAATGCTGACTAAATTATCAGGTCTCCAGTGGCCTGAGGTAGCAATCGCCATAATAATGAGTGTGCTTAAGTGGTTTGTGTAGATCTCCTCAGCTCTGTAGCTTTAATGCCCAGACCTCTTATTAGTTGATTTTTTCTCCCCTCCTTTCCAGGCAAGAGATGGTCTCTCAACATCACTGGCCATTTTGAGTTGGGGAAAATGCAATGGCCTGCCACTAGGAAAGACCATGAAGGCCAACTGATAATCCCAGTTTCATCAAATGAGACAGTCGCTGGGCACCTTTCCATCTGCTATTATTCCATCTTGTTTAAACAGAGGCATGGCTCAGATGGTTAAAAAAAAAAAAAAGAAACCTTCCTCCATTGCAGGGGAATCTGGTTTGATACCTGGTTAGGGAAGATCCCTTTAAGAAAGGAATGCTTATTCTTGCCTAGAGAATCCCATGGACAAAGGAGCCTGGTGGACTACAGTCCAGGGGCTCACAAACAGTCAGATGCAACTGAGTGACTAACACATTCATGCCTTTAATGATTGAAACACATTCACGTTTGGAGCTTAGATGACTTTAAATGATTTCACCCACCTGCACATCTAAATCTGGTGCACCAACCTTTAACGATTTCTCAAAATTTGAGGTATTTTGCATGAATCATTTGTTGAAAAAAGAAATGAAAATCTACCCCAAAAGTAACACATACATTTTTTTCTTTTTTTTCTTTTTTTTTCCATTTATTTTTATTAGTTGGAGGCTAATTACTTTACAGCATTGCAGTGGTTTTTGTCATACATTGAAATGAATTAGCCATGGATTTACATGTATTCCCCATCCCGGTCCCCACTCCCACCTCCCTCTCCACCCGATCCCTCTGGGTCTTCCCAGTGCACCAGGCCCGAGCACTTGTCTCATGCAAGTGATCTGTTTCACCCTAGATAATATACATGTTTTGATGCTGTTCTCTCGAAACATCCCACCCTCGCCTTCTGCCATAGAGTCCACAAGTCTGTTCTATACATCTGAGTCTCTTTTTCTGTTTTGCATATAGGGTTATCGTTACCATCTTTCTAAATTCCATATATATGTGTTAGTATACTGTAATGGTCTTTATCTTTCTGGCTTACTTCACTCTGTATAATGGGCTCCAGTTTCATCCATCTCATTAGAACTGATTCAAATGAATTCTTTTTAATGGCTGAGTAATATTCCACGGTGTATATGTACCACAGCTTCCTCATCCATTCGTCTGCTGATGGGCATCTAGGTTGCTTCCATGTCCTGGCTATTATAAACAGTGCTGCGATGAACATTGGGGTGCACGTGTCTCTTTCAGATCTGGTTTCCTCGGTGTGTATGCCCAGAAGTGGGATTACTGGGTCATATGGCAGTTCTATTTCCAGCTTTTTAAGAAATCTCCACACTGTTTTCCATAGCGGCTGTACTAGTTTGCATTCCCACCAACAGTGTAAGAGGGTTCCCTTTTCTCCACACCCTCTCCAGCATTTATTGCTTGTAGACTTTTGGATAGCAGCCATCCTGACTGGCGTGTAATGGTACCTCATTGTGGTTTTGATTTGCATTTCTCTGATAATGAGTGATGTTGAGCATCTTTTCATGTGTTTTTTTGCCATCTGTATGTCTTCCTTGGAGAAATGTCTGTTTAGTTCTTTGGTCCATTTTTGGATTGGGTCATTTATTTTTCTGGAGTTGAGCTGGAGGAGTTGCTTATATATTTTTGAGATTAATCCTTTGTCTGTTGCTTCATTTGCTATTATTTTCTCCCAATCTGAGGGCTGTCTTTTCACCTTGCTTATAGTTTCCTTTGTTGTGCAAAAGCTTTTAAGTTTCATTAGGTCCCATTTGTTTATTTTTGCTTTTGTTTCTAAAATTCTGGAATGTGGGTCATAGAGAATCCTGCTGTGATTTATGTCGGAGAGCGTTTTGCCTATGTTCTCCTCTAGGAGTTTTATAGTTTCTGGTCTTACATTTAGATCTTTAATCCATTTTGAGTTTATTTTTGTGTATGGTGTTAGAAAGTATTCTAGTTTCATTCTTTTACAGGTGGTTGACCAATTTTCCCAGCACCACTTGTTAAAGAGGTTGTCTTTTTTCCATTGTATGTCCTTGCCTCCTTTGTCGAAGATAAGGTGACCATAGGTTCGTGGATTTATCTCTGGGCTTTCTATTCTGTTCCATTGATCTATATTTCTGTCTTTGTGCCAGTACCATACTGTCTTGATGACTGTGGCTTTGTAGTATAGTCTGAAGTCAGGCAGGTTGATTCCTCCAGTTCCATTCTTCTTTCTCAAGGTTATTTTGGCTATTCTAGGTTTTTTGTATTTCCATACAAATTGTGAAATTATTTGTTCTACTTCTGTGAAAAATACCATTGGCAGTTTGATAGGGATTGCATTGAATCTATAGATTGCTTTGGGTAGTATAGCCATTTTGACAATATTGATTCTTCCAATCCATGAACATGGTATATTTCTCCATCTATTTGTGTCCTCTTTGATTTCTTTCATCAGTGTTTTATAGTTTTCTATGTATAGGTCTTTTGTTTCTTTATGTAGATATACTCCTAAGTATTTTATTCTTTTTGTTGCAATGGTGAATGCTATTGTTTCCTTAATTTATTACTTTAGTAATTTAAAGAGTCTTTTAAAAATCTGGTGTTAAAAAAAAACAAAAACAAAAAAAACCCTGGTGTTATCCTAGTCTTGCTACATGGCAGAGCCAATTTACACACTTTTCAGCATGGAGTTGAGAAAAAGACCTGGACTTGCCCAGGAAAATAAGCAAGGGCCATTCAATCAATTGTTTAGCCAATCAGTCCCTCTGAGTCCCAACCCAAGAGCTCGCTCCCCCTCCCACTCTGCTAGAATCTCTCACGACCTTCTTCTCAGTGAACAACCGCAGGAAAGCATTTCTTATCCACTTTCCTTAAGCCCCATTCCTGGCCCTGCCTCCTCCACAACCTACATCCTTAATTCTCTGCTTCTTTATCTACCATTTCCTCAGCAAACTTCAAGGGGTTTCTGTGTAGGAGTTCACAGCCAGGTGTTGTTGGAAAGCAGGATAGAATATTTGCTTCATGTCCTTTTCATGTTAGTGTTTTTTTGGGAATCAGTGATATGTGAACATTTTTCAATAGTCAAATGACTCTGAAGAGTAGGCAGTTGAAGTGTAACCTCCTGTCCACATGACCAGTGATGTCCTCTCCAGATGTATCCACCACTGCCAGTCTTAAGTGTGAAAATATCTTTTAAGACAGCTTCCTAGAGCGGGAGCTGCTGGGTTAAAGGGCCCATGCATTTAGGTACATGCAACCCTATGTTCCCTGGAGGAAGAAATGGCAACCCGCTCCAGTATTCTTGCCTGGAGAATCCCATGGACAGAGGAGCCTGGTGGGCTGCAGTCCATGGGTGGCAAGGAGTTGGGTAAAACTGAGCGGTAAATAGCAAACAACCCTATCAGAAGAATGGATAAAAAAGATACAGCACACACACACACACACACACACACACACACACACACACAATGGAATATACAAAAATAATGAAAGAAAGTCATTTGCAGCAACATGGAGGAACTAAGAGATTATCATACTAAATGAAGTAAGTCATACAGAGATACACAAATATACCACTTATATGTGGAATCTGAAAAAAGCATATAAATGTATAAGTTTCAATGCTATTCTCTCAAATCACCCCACCCTTTCCTTCCCCGACTGTGTCCAAAATCTCTTCTCTGTATCTGTGTCTCTTTTGCTGCCCCAAAGGAAGAACATCAGTACCATCTTACTAGATTCTCTATATATGTGTTAACACACAATATTTGTCTTTCTGACTTACTTCACTCAGTATAATAGGCTCTAAGTTCATCCACTTCATTAGAACTGACTCAAATGTGCCCCTTTGTATAGCTGAGTAATATTCTCTTGGGTACATGCCCCACAACTTCCTTATCCATTCATCTGTCGATAGACATCTAGGTTGCTTCAATGTCCTAGCTATTGTAGATAGTGCTACAATGAATATTGGGGTGCATGCATCTTTTTTAGTTATGATTTCCTCATGGTATATGCCCAATAGGTAGCCAGTGAGAGTTTGTTGTATGATGCAGGAAACCCAAAGCTGGTGCTCTGCGACAACCTAGAGGGGTGGTATGGGGACGGACATGTGTATGCCTATGGCCAATTCATGTTTTTGTATGGCAAATCCATCACAATATTGTAAAGTAATTATCTTCTAGTTAAAAATGATTTTTTTTAAAAAAAGATGAAAATGAACTTATTTACAAAACAGAAATAGACACAGACATAGAAAACAAGCTTATGGTTACCAACAGGGAAAGAGGAGAAGGGATAAATCAGGAGGCTGGTATCAAAAGATACACACTACTAAATATAAAATTCCCTGGCAGCTCAGATGGTAAAGAATCTGCCTGCAATGTGAGAGACTCAGGTTCAATCCCTGAGCGGGGAAGATCCCCTGGAGAAAGGAATGGCAACCCACACCAGTATTTTGCCTGGAGAATTCCATGGACAGAGGAGCTTTGTGGGGTACAGTCCGTGGGGTCACAAAAGAGTCAGATATGACTGAACAACTAAAACTTTCACGTTTTCACTTCTTTCCAGGTATAAAATAATTGACAAGTGCTTACGATATAGCACAGAGAATTATACTCAATATCTCATAATAACTTATAATGGAAAAAATGTTAAAAAAGAACATATGTATTTATATGTGTATATGTATAACTGAATTATTTCACTGTACACCTAAAACTAATACAACATTGTAAAACAACTATAGTTCAATAAAAATTTTTAAAATAAAAAATAAATAAATTAGGGAATGTGTGGACAAATTACCTTCCACAAATTATACCAACTGATCCTTCAAATAAGTCTGTAAGGGTGGCTGTTATTCCACATTCACCAAGAAAATGTTTTCAAGCCATTAAATCTTTGTCAATCTGATCATATGAGAAGAAATATTTTGTTTTAGTTTAGTTCTCCATTTATTTTTAATGAATAATTTGAGAATTGTTCCATATACTAAAGAATACTCGTGTTTCTTTTTCTAAAACTCTTTACATCCTCTGATACGTTTTCCACTGTGTTCATCTTCGTACTACTGATTTATGGAATTTTCTTTTATCTTATCCCCTTGACATTAGTTACGAATATCTTCCTCCATCTGTCATTTGGCTTGTGACTTTCTTTGTGGTGTTTTTATGCTAGGCATATTTTATTTAATATAGTGAAATTTATCAATCCTTATCTTTTATGGCTTCCAAGCTTTTTGTCACATGTAAGAAAATCTTTCTGATTCTGAGATGATATTTTTGAAATATACTATGCATTATAGTATTCTTACGATTTTACATTACTTTTACAATGAGTGTATTAAGCAAAAGGAAAGGAAAGTGTTAGTCACTCGTTTGTGTCCTGCTCTTTGTGACCCCACGGATGGTAGCCCACAGGCTCTTCCCTCCATGGGATTCTCCAGGCAAGAATCCTGGAGTGAGTGGGTAGCCATTTCTTTTTCCAGGGGAATCTTCCCAACCCAGGGGTCAAATCTGGGTCTCCAATGCAGGGTCTCCTACATTGCAGGCGGACTTTTTACTGTCTGAGACTTTGAGCTTTATGTTGGTGAAGAATATGAGGGAATGATCTCACTTTATTACTTTTTTTTGTTTTAGCTTTGTCTAGTCAGACTCCCCTGGTGGCTCAGAGGGTAAAGCGTCTGCCTGCAATGCAGGAGACCCGGGTTCATTCCCCAGGTCGGGAAGATCTCCTGGAGAAGGAAATGGCGACCCACTCCAGTACTCTTGCCTGGAAAATCCCATGGACGGAGGAACCTGATAGGCTACATACCATGGGGTCTCAAAGAGTCAGACACGACTGAGCGACTTCACTTTCACTTCCATTCAGACAATACAATGTTTGCCATTTATTTTCTCCCATTAACTTGTAATATCACCTTTACCAATCCTGACAAGACTCACTTTATAGATGAGAAAATGTAAGCATGATGTTTGGAAGCATCTTACTGAAGGTTTCATCAGAGTTAAATCTGAACTAACCATCTGCCTTATATTTTTATTCTCTCTGCTGCACTCTCCTTAATTTTATTTTTGCTTCCTTACTAATTATATAGCTTTTTTCTATCAAGAACTGATAGAGATGCACTAATGTCTCTCCTAATTATGGAATTTCTATCATTACATTGATCTATACAAATTTTACCTTTTGATTATAAAAATATTTGCATATTGCACAAAACAAAGATTTTTAATCCTCTAACTTTTGATAGGCTATGTAATTAACTAAGAATGATCCGTGTGTCACACTGAATGCTGTTGCTTTAAATGTGACCTCAGCATTTATAATGAAAACCTTTCTTTATTGTTTTGACAATATCTTGTTAGCTGCAACTTTCCTCTCACATAGTTTTAGCTGGACTTCTTTAAGATGTATTTTCCTTTGACTTTGTTTGTATGCCCAATCTTTATCATTTTATGATTTTGAATTTATAATATATAGGTAGAACAGATACTAAGTCATTTTGTATAAGGAATAATTTTTTTTATCTTATTTTATTTTGAAACTACCCTTGCAAGCTTCCAAGAATGAGGGGGTACTTACATGTTATTATGGACTGAATGTTTTTATCTCCTCAGAATGTGTAGGTTGAAGCCCCTACCCCAATGTGATGGTATTATGAGGGTGGACCATTGGGAGTTAATTAGGTTAAGATGAGGTCATGAAGGTCAGGGTTGGGGGGTGTCCCATGAGAGAGTGAATGTCCCCAAAAGAGAAAGACAGAGCTCTCTCTCCAGCCAAACTCAAAGGGGAAACCACGAGGCGCAGCAAGAGGAGGTCATCTGCAAGCTAGGAGAAGTCCTCCTTATCGTTGTTGCTCAGCTGCCAAGTCATGTTCAGGTATTTGTGACTCCATGGACTGCAGCACCAGGCTCCTTTGTCTTCCACTGTCTCCTGGAGTTTGCTCAAACGCATGTCCGTTGAGTCCGTGATGCCTTCCAATCATCTCATCCTCTGTTGCCCTCTTCTTCTCCTGCCTTCGTTACTTCCCAGCATAAATGTCTTTTCCAAGGAGTCTGCACTTCTTCACATCAAGAGGCCAAAGAGAGTCCTTACCAAGAACCAAATCCATCAGCATCTTGACCTTGGACTTTTCAGGCTCCAGAACTGGGAGGAAATAAATGTCTCATATAAATGACCCAATTTATGGTATCTTGCTCTAGCTTCCCAAGCTAAAACACATAACAATGCTTATTATGTTTTTTAAAACACGATGCCTATCACATTTTTGAGAATTCTGATATATCCACTAAAGCTATTAGAAACGATTTGAAGTTTGGGGTACACTTTTTTTTCTCTCTTTTGTGAAGTTGGGAGAGTAAAAAAGAATCATTTCCATTTGAAACATAAATAGAAGTTTGATATTCTACACTCTTGTCACTATGGAACCAAGACCTGGAATGTTGAGTTTCTGGCATGTTTTTATAGCCTGAAACATTATTTGAAAAAGGTAAAGTCTTACTCCTATTTGTAAATCAGAAGGATGAATGTCCAGTCTTCAGTAGAATACATTCAGGTTTGAAAGAACATTAAGTATTCATGTGGCTCTCCATGTTCTGTGGACGGCTGCAAATCTCAAAAACATACCTACACATTAATACTTGAGAAGCTGAAAAATGTCATCCTCACTCACAGCAAAACAAAAATCCAGCCAGTGTTTGGATGAAGAACAAAATATGGTTCTGGTGACTAAAACTGAGACTTGGGGCTATCAGGTTTCAAGCTGTTGGAAACATAAAAACCAAGGAGCCAAACAACAAACAATAACCACAAACTAAAAAACTTTAAGATGGCATGAATTTGAAGCTAGAGCTAGAAACTCTAGAATTGCCTGACATATTCAAGACCCATGAAAAATCATTTGAATTGGATTTTAAGATTCTTTCCTCAGAAAGATTTCCATGTTTGTCCCTAGCTTTCATAATACAAAGTTAATGGTCAAGCAGAAATGCAACTCACTGGAATGATTCTATTGAAGCTTGACTCTGTTTTCATCCCAAGTCCCTGACTCTGGTCCACTGAGTCATGAGTTTAGAGAATACAGCTGGAAACTAAGAGAAATGTCCTCTGGGTGACAGGGACGATGCCTGAGGAAGCCTGTCCTTCACAGTAGGAGTGAGCACAAAGCCTCTTTCTCAAGAGATTGCTGAGGGAGCCCACGAGAAAACAAGGGACAGAGAAAGATATTGGGGGAGAGTAGGGTGATGCAAGTGGGAAGACCCAAAAGCAGGGAAATTAGGGAATGTGCCCCCTGGGAAGTATAAGCTAGCAGTAGAGATAAAATGAACTTGCTCAGTTATTCCAAAAAGGAGCACAAGAAAGGAGGGGAAATGTAAAAGATTAAAAAGCAAACAGAAAATTGTGGTCAAGTCCAACCATATCAATAAGCAAATGAAATATAAATGATCTAAATAGAAAAAGTAAAGTCAGAGTTTGATGTGGAAAAGAAACCCTCTTTGAATAAAAGGGGTAAAAGACAGCTAAAACTTGATGGAAAAAAATCTACTGAGCAGAAGAAATCTGGAGGGTCTGTTTTAATGTCAACAAAAATAGACTTTAAAACATGGAATACAGCCTTGGATATAGGGAGACACTGCATAATTGAAAATAAAGGAGTATATGGATAAACATAGCACAGTAACCCTAAATGTGTGAGAATTTAATTATTTAAAATAATAAAAGAAAAGTGGACAGAACTGAAAGATATATAAATATCTGCAATGCTAATTTCAGACTTCAATTAGCTCTCCTTAATCAATATATCATGCAGACAGAAAATAAATAAGAATTCAGAAGATATGCAAAGCACTGTCAACCAACTTGCTCTAGTTAATACTCAAAGAACACTTAGACCACTTCACCCAGAATGGCAAAAGATGCAGTCTGTTGAAGAATATAGGGAATGTACATCAAGGCAAACCATATTTCAGATTATAAAGTGAATCTCAACAAATTTCAAGCCATTGAAATAAAAGTAAGTTCTAATCATAATTGAATTAAATTTGAAATAAGTTGCAGAATAATTTATGAGAAAACACAAACTCTTGAACATTAAATAAGTCACACTGCTCTATATCCCATGGGTCAAAGAGGTAACTAGAAGTGAAACAAGAAAATATTTTTACTTGAGTGACAACATGAACAAAGAAAATAAAATTCCCATAAAATGTGCAAAATATAACTAAAGCAGTATTGAGGGGGATATTAATAGCTTTAAAATTTTATATTAAAAACAAATATTTTAAATCAATATTATACACATCTACCTTAGAAAGCAAAAAAGAAGACCAAGTTAAATTAAAAACAAATTCATGTAAAAAAAAAAAAGATGAATATAAAAATAAAGAAAACTGATAAAAACAATGAGAAAATTAATGAAACTAAAGGCTGTTCTTCAAGAGAATAGAGAGAGATTTAAGTTTTGTAGGAACTGACATATAGAAAATGTCTTCTCTGAGGATCAAGACTAGAGATCTCTTCAAGAAAATTAGAGATACCAAGGGAACATTTCATGCAAAGATGGTCACAATAAAGGAACAGAAATGGTATGGACCTAACAGAAGCAGAAGATATTAAGAATAGGTGGCAGGTTACACAGAAGAACTATACAAAAAACATCTTAATGACCCAGATAACCACAATGCTGTGATCACTCACCTAGAGCCAGACATCCTAGAATGTGAAGTCAGGTGGGCCTTAGGAAGCATCACTGTCAACAAAGTTAATGGAGGTGATAGAATTCTAGTTGAGTTATTTCAAATCCTAGAAGATGGTGCTGTGAAAGTGCTGCACTCAATATGCCAGCAAATTTGGAAAACTCAGCAGTGGCCACAGGACTAGAAAAGGTCAGTTTTCATTCCAATCCCAAAGAAAGGCAATCCCAAAGAATGTTCAAACTACCACCCAGTTGCACTCATCTCACACGCTAGCAGAGTAATGCTCAAAATTCTCTAAGCCAGGCTTCAATAGTACATGAACCATGAACTTCCAGATGTTCACTCTAGATTTAGAAAAGGCAGAGGAATCAGAGATCAAATTGCCAACATCCCTTGGGTCATCAAAAAAGCAAGAGAGTTCCAGAAAAACATTTACTTCTGCTTTATTGACTATTCCAAAGCCTTTGACTGTGGATCACAACAAATGGTGGAAAATTCTTCAAGAGATATGAATATCAGACCACCTTACCTGCCTCTTGAGATACCTGTATGCAGGTCAAGTAGCAACAGTTAGAACTGGACATGGAACAACAGACTGCTTCCAAATTGGAAAAGGAGTACGTCAAGGCTGTATATGGTCACCCTGCTTATTTAACTCATATGCAGAGTACATCATGAGACATGCAGGGCTAGATGAAGCACAAGCTGAAATCAAGATTGCCAAGAGAAATATCAATAACCTCAGATACGCAGATGACACCATACTTAGGGCAGAAAGCAAAGAAGAACTAAAAAGCCTCTGGATGAAAGTGAAAAAGTTGACTTAACATTCAACATTCAGAAAACTAAGATCATGGCATCTGGTCCCATCACTTCCTGGCAAATAGACAGGGAAACAACGGAAACAGAGACTTTTTTTTCTTGGGCTCCAAAATCACTGCATACGGTGACTGCAGCCATGAAATTAAAAGATGCTTGCTCCTTGGAAGAAAAGCTATGACCAACTTAAACAGCATATTAAAAACAAGAAATATTACTTTGTCAACAAATGTCTTATCTAGTCAAAGCTATGGTATTTCCAGTAATCAGTCATATATGGATGTGAGAGTTGGATTATAAAGAAAGCTGAGAGCTGAAGAGTTGATACTTTTGAACTGCGGTGTTGAAGAAGACTCTTGAGACTCCCTTGGACTGCAAGGAAATCAAACCAATCAATCCTAAAGGAAATTAGTCCTGAATATTCATTGGAAGGACTGATGCTAAAGCTGAAACTCCAATACTTTGGCCACCTGATGCAAAAAAACTGACTCGTTGGAAAAGCCCGATGTTGGGAAAGATTGGAGGCGGGAGGAGAAGGGGATAAGAAGATAAGATGGTTGAATGGTATCACCCACTTGGTAGAAATGAGTTTGAGCAAACACCGGGGTTTGGTGCTGGATAGGGAAGCCTGGCGTGCTGCAGTCCATGGGGTTGCAGAGAGTCAGACACGACTGAGCAACTGTACTGAACTGACAATAAGGTAGTTGGCCGTGGTATGTTCTATGATCCTCAAGTGAGCTGTGATGAAGAGCTTCCCTGGAAATCTGCAATTTCGCATGTGTGGGTGGTGGAGATGAGATGTGTCAATTTTTGATGTTTCGATTAGATGTTTTGCTTTAAAACTAAACTCTCTAAATGTTGGCGGGCCCTCACTGTGTTAGGTTCTCATATCAAATAAAGTGAAGCCAAATCAGTGATGAAAATCCGTTGTCTTTGTTGTTCAGTCATCAAGTCGTGTCCCAACTCCTTGCAACCCAAAGGACTGCAGCCCAGTCCTTTTCTGTCTTTCACTGTCTCCCAGAGTTTGCTCAATCTCATGTCAACTGAGTCCCTGATGAATTGATTCTTTTATTTTCTTCTTAAGATTTTATTTTAGAAAAAGGTTTAGAAATGTCCTTCCTCCTCCTCTTCTTCTTTTTCTGATACCACATCTGGTAATAGCAACCTACAGTTCAAGTTATTTTACCCGGAAAATAATTTCAGGGATATTTTACCTGGAAAATGTGAAGGTAAGTAAAACCTACTCTCCAAAGTGGTTTGTACTTTGAATTCCTACCAAAGTTAGGAAAAGTTTTTAAAAAGAGCACTAGCTGGGGAAGGTAACAATAGGCAGGTAGAAATCAATTAATTAATGTGCACCAAAAGTTCAGGATCTTTGAAGCTATAAGCTTACTTTCATTAGTTTATTGTTCACATACGTATTAATCAGAAATACAGCAGCTAATCATAGTTGTAAGCACCATGATGTTTATAGAAGCATAATTTCCAACAAGGGAGAGTTTTCATTTTCTATAGTTGACAATTAGACTAGGTGACAACTCCTACGTTGGATCCAAGAATTTAAAAGAGTATAATAAAAATCTTCACATTGCAATTTCAAAGGAAAAATAATGAAAGAAAATAACATGTAAAAGCTATATAAAAATGTGTATAGGAAAAAGGTTTCCTAATATTAGGTAAAGCATGGACATCATAATGCCCTTCCCTTGAAGAAGGCTGGCTAACTTCTCAAGTGTTTTGTAAATTACAAGAGTTCCATCAAAAAGGTGGCCTTTTTAAGTCTTCATCTGCCAACATCTCTTTCTTCACCAACTACTTTGGGGCTTTCCCGGTGGCTCAGATGGTAAAGAATCTGCCTGCAATGTGTGAGGCCCAGGTTTGATCCCTGGGTCGGGAAAATCACCTGGAGAAGGGAACAGCTACCCATTCCAGTACTCTTGCCTGGAGAATTCCATGGACAGAGGGGCCTGGTGGGCTACAGTCGAGGGGGTTGCAAAGAGTCAGACACGATGAGCAACTAACACTAACACTTTTTGAGAACAGGTTTTATTCACCCTCACATTTTCCAGGTAAAACATCCCTGAATGCAAACTGCAAATTATTGTTGCCGGGTTTGGTATTGGAAAAGAAAGATAAAGAGGAGAAGAGGTGGGAGGGAGAGGAGAAGGGGGAAGGGTAAATATTTCTCAACCCTTTTTTAAAAATAAGATCTTAAGAAAAAATAAAAGAACCAAGAGAAAGACTAAAATAATGGAATTGTTGCCTACAGCTCCGCATGCAAATAACACGAGAGAATATACCAGTGAAGAAAAACTTGTCAGCAGGGTCAAATCCATATGAGACTCTCACTACCACTCAATCAGGCTGTCCTCCAAAGAGAGCCAGCTTAGATCAGCTCACCAGAGTTTATGTACTTTGTAAACTGAGCAAGACAAATAGTGTGTTAAGGCTTTATGGACTTGTTATGACAGCTAATTTCGTATCGCCTGACATAGTATCTGAGCAAAGGTACAGATGTTCATTCATTTCCACTCCACTCTAGATACTGTAAATTGAGTGCCTCTGGAAGTCCAGTCATAATAGCTGACAAACACCCCTGCTACCCACAAGAATGAACGCTGTAAGTCACCAAGCTTCGACATGGAAAGTTAGCAGGGAACTCAGGGGCCCATGCATCTTTTTAATGGCTTTATGGCAGAAATCTTGTGTGGGTTTACTATGACAGTCTACCAGGGGACTCAGAGGACATCTAATGAATTAGCCATAACTTTAATTTAAGTGACATAATGCCTGATAAACGAGGGGCCCTGACATACCTTAGAGTTTATCACCCTTTCCATGAAGCCACCACTGTGACCCTAGCCTTGTCTTTGTCCTTCCTTTGCTGTGACTTGTTCCTAATTTTAAAAGGATAAAAACCTGTTGTTACTGAACACAGGAGCATGCGCTCTTTCCAGAAAGGGGCACACCTGCTCCTTCTTCCCTGCTGTGGAGCCGGCTCATCGTTCCGAACATATTGTGGGGAAAATGTGTCTCTTTGCCCAAGCTGTCATTGCTCCCTTTTTATTCCCAGGTTAATACTGGTGAGATTTCATCCGTGGTTTGAGAAGACAGATTCAAATGTAAAACCTCAAGATAAAATAAAATTTCTAAACCTTGTGAATTTATTAAAGGGAATACAGAATTATCTCACAGCCTAGACACCTGAAATTCCATGTAGCTGTTTTAACTGCTTACAGTCTCCCACCCATCATTGTATGATGTTTGATTTTCTTGGGGTGCATTTTGAACATCATTGAAAGTAAAGAATCTTTCAGTAGTTTAATTATAGAACGGATCACGTCATGGATCTGCAGGTGAATACTTGCCATCAATGTAAAAGCTGAAATATTTATATCACATTAAAAGGTAAAATAACAGATCAACAGTCTTACTGTTTTCCACCAGCTTTCATCAGGGTCTCTTGCAAAGTTTTCCATCTTATTGTCATGGTGATTATCCCCACAAAGATTTTGCAACGAAATAGCATTTGAGCCAACTATTGTTTTGAGGTCAACTGCAGTGAGTGACTCTATTGTTGTTTAGTCACTAATTCATATTTGACTCTTTTACTATCCTGCGGACTGTAGCCCACCAGGCTCCTCCATCCGTGGGATTTCCCAGGCGAGAATACTGGAGTGGGTTGCCATTTCCTTCTCCAGGGATCTTCCCGACCCAGGGGTCAAACCTGTGTTTTCTGCATGGCAGGTGATTCTTTACCACTGAGCCACCTTGGAAGCCCTATAGCTTGTTCAATTCTTATTTAAAGGTTCCCGTTTTGTTACAAAACACCTGTGGTGAAGAAATTACTCATAGGAAGAGCAGTTTATTTGTCTCTTTTTCTCAAAAAATTGTTCTGCATGTGTTCATAGTCAATATTTCTGTGAAAATTATAATCGGAAATCTATTGACCTCACTAACCAGGAAAGAACAGGGTACTGACGAAGGTCACATTAATGACAAAAAACTCAAGTTTTATTTTCTTCCAGCTGGGCTTGTAGAGCAATGGATAATGTGTCCTACTACTGAATAAAAATGTTTCCAGATGAATTAGTTCAGATATAATGCCACATTAGCTGTGTTATTTTGTGTCTGAAGCTGTTTCACTGTCATAAAAGTGTCAGCTAAAAGGGACTTCAGCAAATGAGCTTCAGGGAACACGGCCGGTTGGTAGGAAGAGACAGTCAGTGGTTCAACATCTGCTGTGTGTGTTGCTATGTATTTGCTTTTCGCTTTGGTTTTACTCCAGAAGGAAGCTTGAATGTGGAAAGCAGTTATTGAGGTAAAAGTGTTGTATTGTTCTTATTATTTTTTTAATAATGAATATTTAAATACAGAAACCAATATCCTCAAATTTGAAGTTGTAAATGGTACCTAAATGTGCATTGTTGTAGGTCTAATGTGAGTTAAGAAAGTTCCTTGTCATTATTGTGCTTCTCTTTCCTGCAAATATAGGCAATGATAAACTAAATACGTATGATGCCAGTTATGAAGACAAAAGTGAAGTCGCTTAGTCATGTCTGACTCTTTGCAACCCCATGGACACAAGGCTCCTCCATCCATGGGATTTTCTAGACAAGAGTACTGAACTGGGTTGCCATGTCCTTCTCCAGGGAATCTTCCCAACCCAGGGATCAAACCCAGGTCTCCTACATTGTAGACAGACGCTTTACTGTCTGAGACACCAGGGAAGTCCAAAACAAAGTGATAAAATATAAACGAAGAAAGGTTATTTTTTTTTGTAAGATGGTTAACAGGACATATAAGAGCAAAAATGTAGAAAAAAGTAGAAAATGACTTTTATGTATGAGAAATGGTGTGAACACTAACATTTAATAGATAATATTTAAATTTCAAGTGTCAGGGATTCTCCACACCCCTCAACTTTGTGGCAAAATAGTAAATAACCAGATAACATTTTATCTGTCTCAACATGTCTCCATTTCTAGGTTTGCCTAAATTTGCTGAAGCATCTCCCTTTTGGGCTTACCTATGGAAACAAGATATATGATCTATATGAAATTTAACACATGTCTCAGTTGACTTTTTTCCTTTCCATTCCTTTTCTTATTATTCTGAGGGAATATTTTTATAGAGAAATTTGGGGATAAATAATGCATTTATGACAAGAATCACTGAAGATATTAAGTGGGATTTTTTTTTTAATGAAGAAGAGATGTTGGAAGATATAATTTTGAGAGGATTGACATGATGATGGTGGTAGTAATGGTGGCAGTGATGATGGTGATGAAGTGATGAGGGTGATAATGGATGGTTTTGACAATGGTAGTGATGGTGATGATGGTAGTGATGATAGTGATGATGGTAATGATGATGGTGGTGATAATGGTGATGGTAATGATGATGGTGATGATGGTAATGATGATGGTTATGATGGTAATGATGAAGGTGATGATGGTAATGATGATGGTGATGATGGTAATGATGATAGTGATGATGGTGGTGGTAATAACAATCTTGATGGTGTTAATGATGATGGTGATGATGGTGATGGTAGTAACAATCTTGATGGTGTTAATGATGATAGTGATGATGGTAATGATGATGGTGATAGTAACAATCTTGATGTTGTTAATGATGATAGTGATGATGGTAATGATGATGGTGATGGTAATGGTGATGATAGTGATGATGTTAATGATGATGGTGGTGATAATGGTGATGGTAATGATGATGGTGATGATGGTGATGGCAATAATAATCATGATGATGTTAATGATGGTGGTGATGGTGATGATGGTAATGATGATAGGGATGATGGTAATGACGGTGACAATAGTAAAGATGATGTTGATGATTGCAAAGTCAACCATATGATTTTCAATGACATTGAAATAACTCAGCAAAAAATAGGGTATTATCAATACCAAAGTATCAGTTCAGTGTTAGTCTTGGAGTCAAGGGCTTGAGCTCTAGCTTATGCTCTCTATTCTTTAGTTGAATGACTGGTGTCTTCACTCAAATGGTCTGAGAACTTCACCTGACCCCTGTGGGCAAGTAGTAACGTAAAGTCTATATCTGTCCCTCCCACAGGTCACTGCAGGTCAGTGGTGGATTCCAAGATTCACTGGTAAACTTTGGAGGGCCCAAAGTCCATTCCAGAAGACCAAGTGTGCACATTCATTGACTAGAAGTGGCCATAAAGATAAAAGCACAGCAAAACTGGGGGGATTTTGACAGTAGGTGAGGGCAGGAAAATGTGAAATAGAAAATATCAGGTCCAAATTCTTTTTAAAGATTCTCAAACAATCCTTAGATGATAAATCACATAAGCTACCATTAACTTCTCCCACAAACTTAGTGTCTGCAGGAAGCAACATGGCATGCATAATAGTTCCAGGAAATATTTACTTTAAAATATGAAAACACATAGATTACTGGATCATGTGAACACTTTTTGCTCTGTTTAGAAGCACCCTTGGAAATATTGACATGAATTTTATTTATAATTAATCCATAATTGGTTCCATTCAAATATTAGATAACTAGAACCTTTTAATTATGATTACAAGAACTTTTTCTGTACATGTCCTCCTTCTCTGCTCAGTGTTTAGAAGGGTTGTTTCATTTATTCTTTTTTTTTTCTAAATCTTAGAATTAAGTGAACTGTTAATGTTGGCAGGTTGAAAGTTCGAATAAGAGCAGGTCTTTGTAGATGCTGGAGAGAAGACTCTTCTACTTCCTGCAAGGTTCTGAGCCTCACCTGGGGTCAATGGCCTTCCCTTCCTTCAAGTGGTAAAGATCTGCCACTGTTGCCCACTCTCAGGATCTGCTCCTCCCAGCTGCATGGTTTGCGAAGTAAGTCAGTGCATCCTGGTGTAGACCCTGGCTCTGCCTCTTCGCAGTGACGGGGGACAGGGAGGCTCCTACATTCTTAGTCATTCCAAACCAGCAGACACTGGTCTGCCTCTCAGAACACAGGTCCTACTTCAGAGACATCCTGCTGGAAGATGTGGGGAGGCCACCTGCCCAAGGCCCTCGTCCTGCTGGACCAATGCCTCCACGCTTGACAGCTTGTGTGCACTTTTGTTACAGGATTCGAGGTATCTCCTTCTTTAGTAAAAGACTGAGTTCTCACTTTGCTTTTTGCTTTCTGGGTTATGAATTTGTGAGATGAAACTATCTCCTGTCGTATTAATAAACAAGAAATGTCACAGCCACCAGTGATTTCTGGCCTCCAGATGTGAATGAGGGCTCCCAAATCTGAGATGCAGGGCTTGCTGCCACCCACCACACTGATTGCTGAGGAGCTGGGGGAATGCAAGAAGCAAGGTCAACAAAGAAGCAGATTTGGCCCCTGAGAGCTGAGGTGCATATGAAAGGAATGAATTCCCTGAGCCCGGAGGTTTGCGGCTCCCCAAGCATAGAATGTTAAGTTCCTTAACTTGATACCTGATCTTTGATGTTCAGACAGTCTGCTCCCTTTGTTGCAAACATATATAGCCTGACTTCCCCTCCTGCCTCCTTGGAGCAGTTTTCTCAGATCTACTGAGATGCTGTCTCCCAGGATGGAGTCCTAAACATTCCCACCAAATACAACAACTCTCTACTTTCAGGTTGTGACTATATTTTTTAGTTGACAAACTCAATGCATTTAAGAAGAAGAATCTAAAGTAGAAAATTTTTTATTCTAATATAATAAGCATTTTAAAATTGCTTCCTAATGCTTTTTGTGTTCTATTTCAGAATAAAGTATAGACTCACAGGAAGCTTCAGAATAGTACATAGATTTCCTTGAAACTTTACCCAGTTTTCCCCAATGGTGACATTTTATAAATGTAGTGTAATATTGTAACCTGGATATTGACATTAATATAATACAGTTGTCTAGACTCCAGACCAGTATTATATGCACGCTTGTGTGAGTGAACGTGTGCTAGGTGCTTGTGTTTCTGTGTGTGTACATGTGCTTCTGTGAGGGTGGGGTGGGTGTAGTTTTAAGTAATTTGACCCTTTGTATATCAACCTCCACTACTAGTACACAGAACTGTTCCATGCTACCCCTTTATATTTCCACCCTGTTCCCTGGGGAAATTCGTGTGTTCCCAGTCTCTATATTCTCTGTCATTTCAGCAGGGTTATACAGGTAGACTCAGGCAGTGTGTAATCTTTCGACATTGACTTTGTCACTCAGCATACTTCCCTGGATATTCATCCGGGTTTTCAAGTGTCTCACTGCCTGTGCTTTCTTATTTCGGAGGACGATTCCATAGTATGGACGTCCCATGGTCTGTTTACCCTTCGCCCACTGGAAAAACAGCGGGGTGGCTCCCGGGTATTGGCTGTTATAAATAAATCTGCTGTGAACATTCATGTACACATTTCTCTGGGGATCTACTTTTCATTTCTACAGAACAAATATCCCAAGATGCGATTGCTGGATCCTCTGATAAGAATAGATGTACTTAAAAAAAAAAAAACTGCCAAATTGTTTCCCAGAGTGGCCGTGCCATTTTCCAATCCCAGGAGCAATATCTGGGTGACCGGGCGTCTCTGCTTCCTCAGCAGTGTTTAGGATTTTAGATATTCTGGTGGATATGCTGTGCCATCATTGTAGTTCTCATTTGCATTTCCTTAATAGTTAGTGAGGTTGAGCATCTTGCCATGCACATGGTCCCATCTGTAACTCTCCACTACTGATAAGGTTATTCATATCCGTTGTTGTAGTTCAGTTGCTAAGTCATGTCATATCTGAATTGCGAAGTTTCTAACTTCTTTCATTGCTGAGTTTGCAATTTCGTAATATATTTTACACATAGGCTCTTTATCAGATGTGTGCAATCATTTTCTCCAAACCTGGAACCTGTCATTTCATTCTCTTGTGCAGAGCAAAGGTTTGTAATTCAGATAAAATCCAAGTCATCAATTTTTCTTTCATGGATCATGCTTTTTGGATTGTATCTAAGAATTCTTTATCCAATCTCGGGTCCCAAAGACTTTCTCTGATTTTCTTCTGAAGGTTTTATAGTTTTACATTTTATATCTAAATCTGTGGTCTACTTTGAATTAATTTTGTATAAGATTTGAGGTCAAAGTTTCTTTTTACTTTGTTATCTTATTAATTTACTTTTTTGCCTACAGATGCCCAATTGCTCCAGTCTATTTGTTGAAGACTGTCCTTCCTATAGTCAACTGCTTTTGCATCTTTGCAAAAACCAGGCGGAAATGTTTGTGTGAGATATGTCTGGCTTTTTATTCTGTTCCACTGAGCCGTGCTGATGCCTCCATCAACACCATACAGTCTTGACCACTGCGGCTATAGAATAAAACTAAACATTGGAGAGAAAGAGTCCTCTCACTGTTTTGTTTTGTTCTTATGCTTTTTCTTAAAATCATTTGTTCTAGATCTTTTGTCTTTCAAACAAATTTTAAAATAAGTTTATCTGTGTTTACAAAGGGGCTTCCCTCATAGCTCAGTTGGTAAAGAATCTGCTTGCAACTCAGGAGACCTGGGTTTGATCCCTGGGTCGGGAAGATCTCCCGGAGAAGGAAATGGCAAACCACTCCAGGATTCTTGCCTGGAGAATCACATGGACAGAGGAGCCTGGCGGGCTACAGTCCATGAGGTTGCAAGAGTCGGACATGATTTAGCGACTAAACCACCACCACATGTCTACAAAAATACTTTCTGGGACTTAGATAGGCCTTGCATTAAATCTGTAGATAAATTTAGAAAAATCTGACATCTTTAATAAGTTGAGTTTTCCAATTCATGAACACTATGTTTCTGCATTTATTTAGATTTTGACTTCATTCATCAGTGTTTTTGCAATTGTCAGCATCAGACACCTTGCATATTTTGTTAGATTCATGCTTAATTACTTCATTTTCTTTATTTTTCATACTCTTTATGCAAAGGAAGAAAATGAGACCCGGATGAATAACTTATCCAGATCACACAGCTAACAGGAGATGAAGCCCAAACTCCATCTCTAATATTTGGACACAAACGCTGCCATCTGCACTCTGCCGCATGATGGCTCCAGAGGGGAGCATTTTACAAAACCAAAGCCTCCCTCCACAGGGGCACATTCCAGGCAGGGAAACAAGCACCTTAGCAGGGCAGGGGCTAGCTTTGGATGGGGAGGAGGCTACAAGTAGGCCTTGAAGAGGGTTTCCCTGGGTCATTCCGAAGGACAGCCTCAGTCTTTTCCCCAATTTTAAACAACCTGTTTCATTTGTCATCACTTATGAAGCACAGATTTTTCTAGAAACACTCAGGTTATTCTGAGAGTTTAAGCTGGCTGCTAAAGAGACTCGGGGTTTTACAAAGAGTGAGGGCATCTTGGAGCACATGAAGATCAGCTTCTTGCCTCCTTAAATATTCTCCTTGGATTCAGAGACCCCCCAAGCCAGGGAAGATCAAGGATCTCATGACCACTGTGGTCTCCAGGTGTCCCCCCACCTCTCATATGGGCTTTCCACGTCCACCTGAGGTTTACCTACTCAGAATTCATCTCCTGGAAGGTCTGAAGTGTCTCAAGATGAGATAAAGCACGTTGCAAGGGGTAGTGTATCAGGGAGGAAGATGTGAATTTCTACCCCACGGGATTGCCTGCTTGCCTGGGGTACAGCTAAAGATGGCCTTCAGTGTGACATACTTATCTACACCCTAAGTATCTAAGAGAGACAGAAAAGAGAGTGCACGTGTGTGGGGGTGTGTGTATCTACGCACATATACATGCCATCGAGTGCACGTGTGTGGGGGGTGTGTGTGTATCTACACGCACATATATGCCATCGAGTGCACGTGTGTGGGGGGTGTGTCTACATGCACACATATATGCCATCGAGTGCACATGTGTGGGGGGGGTGTGTATCTACACACACACATATATGCCATCGAGTGCACGTGTGTGGGGGTATGTGTACCTACACGCACACATATATGCCATCGAGTGCACGTGTGTGTGGGAGTGTGTGTGTCTACACGCACACATATATGCCATCGAGTGCACGTGTGTGGGGGTATGTGTACCTACACGCACACATATATGCCATCGAGTGCACTTGTGTGTGGGAGTGTGTGTGTCTACACGCACACATATATGCCATCGAGTGCACGTGTGTGGGGGTGTGTGTATCTACACGCACACATATATGCCATCGAGTGCACGTGTGTGGGGGTGTGTGTACCTACACGCACACATATATGCCATCGAGTGCACGTGTGTGGGGGGGTATGTGTACCTACACGCACACATATATGCCATCGAGTGCACGTGTGTGGGGGTTTGTGTCTACACGCACACATATATGCCATCGAGTGCATGTGTGTGGGGGTTTGTGTCTACACGCACACATATATGCCATCGAGTGCACGTGTGTGGGGGTTTGTGTCTACACGCACACATATATGCCATCGAGTGCACGTGTGTGGGGGTTTGTGTCTACACGCACACATATATGCCATCGAGTGCACGTGTGTGGGGTTTGTGTCTACACGCACACCATATATGCCATCGAGTGCAACGGATGTGGGGTGATTTGTTCTAAAACCGCAACAGAATAATGCCCAATCATTCACATATTTGGGACCAGTTGTCTGCACTCGCCCACCATGAGTGGCCAGAGTGGGAGTTTTACAAACCAAAGCCCCCCATCCACATGGCCATCCAGGCAGGGAAACGATGTGGGGCAGGGGTCTAAGCACCTTTAATGGCAGGAGGCACAAGTAGGTTGGGGGTTCGGTTCTACAGACACCACTTATTGCCCATTCTCAACATGTGTTCATTGTGTATACTAGAACACAGATATTTTAGCCATATCGAAGTTCATATATGCCATCGAGTGCACGTGTGTGGGGGTGTGTGTGTATCTACACACACAAACATATATGCCATCGAGTGCACGTGTGTGGGGGTGTGTGTGTCTACACGCACACATATATGCCATCGAGTGCACGTGTGTGGGGGGTGTGTCTACACGCACACATATATGCCATCGAGTGCACATGTGTGTGGGGGGTGTGTCTACACGCACACATATATGCCATCGAGTACACGTGTGTGTGGGGGTGTGTGTCTACACGCACACATATATGCCATTGAGTGCACGTGTGTGGGAGTGTGTGTGTCTACACGCACACATATATGCCATCGAGTGCACGTGTGTGTGGGAGTGTGTGTGTCTACACGCACACATATATGCCATCGAGTGCACGTGTGTGGGGGGTGTGTCTACACGCACACATATATGCCATCGAGTGCACATGTGTGGGGGGGTGTGTCTACACGCACACATATATGCCATCGAGTGCACGTGTGTGGGGGGGTGTGTGTCTACACGCACACATATATGCCATTGAGTGCACGTGTGTGGGGGTGTGTGTATCTACACGCACACATATATGCCATCGAGTGCACGTGTGTGGGGGTGTGTGTATCTACACACACACATATATGCCATCATACTACACATATTAATTTTTTACGATATGATCCAGCAATCCCACTCCTGGGAATGCATCCAGAAAAAACAAAAACTGTAATTTGAAATGACACACTCACCTCAATGTTCATAGCAGCACTGTTTACAATAACCAACATATGAAAACAATGAAAGTGTCCAACAAGAAATGAATGGATAAAGAAGATCTATGTATAGAAATGGATAAAAAAATATATATGTGTGTGTATTACTCAGCCATACAATGGAACAGAATATTGCTCAGTCTTAAAAAGATTGAAATAATACCCTTTGTAGCAACATAGGGATTATCTTATTAAGTGAAGTAACTTAAACAGAGAAACACAAACATCACGTTATATCATTATATGTGGAACCTAAAAATAAACTTATTTGCAAAGCATAAATAGACTGACAGACCAAGAAAACAAACTTATAGTCACCAAAGGGAAAAGTCAGGGGGAAAGATAAATTAGGAATCTGTAATTAACAGATACACACTATTATATATAAAAGAGATGAGCAATAAGGACTTGACGCATAGCACAGGGAACTATATTCAATATATTATAATAATCTGTAATAGAAAATAATCTAAAAAGGACATGTATGTATAATCTAAAAAGGATAGATATATTTGCAACTGAATCACTTTACTGTGTACCTAAAACACTGTAAAGTAGCTATAATTTTAAACTTTTTTTTTTTACAACACTGTCAGTTGTTTCTATTCTATCTTTTCCCATTTTATCATTACAGTAGCTCCAGTCTTTCCATGTTGCCATGAAGCCTGACCCTCTCAGTACTAATCAGAGATGTCTAAGGGGAAAACCACACACTCTACCAGTGTCTGCCACAGTAAACCTTTCTAATAACTGATGGACTCCAGGGGTCACCTCTCATTACACTGGGCAACTTCATAAACTGATTTGACAGGCTGTGTGCCCACATGATTCATCAAGTTCAGAACAGGCGTAGGAGGCGGGCAGATCAGCCATGTGAGTCATCTCATCGTGGGTAAGTAGAAGGAGAAATGTGCATGATTTCATAAATAGTTAAATACTCCGAGCTCTTCTCCATGAAGAAAATGTACCTGCAGTCTGTCTTCTACCTGCGCACTTGAAATGAGGCTGTGCGTGAGGCCTAAGAGGCAGGAAGAGAGAAGCACGTTAGACCAAACGCATTTAATTTCATGTGGAATTTGAGAGGAAAGGCAAACGCTATTCCCCTGTTCTCAGCTCAGACTGACAGCAAGATTGTCCTCAGGAAGAGCAAGAAGGCAAGAGATCTACCCACGTCCATCTTTCACACAAGGTCTCAGCCAAAGGAAATTATACCCATAAGATTACTGCTTATGGAGTAATTCTATGTGGAGAAAACAGATAATATTCATGCTAATAATTCAATTATTGATACTCTGGATTTGTAAATAGAATTTTGGTGGGGTTTTTTTTCTTTTGAAATTTAAATCAATGTAGATGGATAATTATAATAACATAAAAGTATTCTCTGGTTAAGATATGTTTTAAAATTAAATCTCTCTAATAAAGTATACGCCTGCAAAGCAGGAGACCTGAGTTCAATCCCTGGGTGAGGAAACTCACTGGAGGAGAAGGGAATGGCACCCACTCCAGGACTCTTGCCTAGAGAATTCCATGGACAGAGGAGCCTGGTGAGCTACAGTCCGTGGGGTCGCCAAGAGTCTGACACAACTGAGCGACTAATACATACTTCACACACACACAATGAAGTAATATATTCAGGATTTTATATGCTCTAAGAGTTAGATAGAAATTATAAACTAAAACCTTTTTTATTACTTACTAGTGATGACTTTTTGAGCTACACATTCCAAATAAGTTTGTTCATTCTTAGTGACAACCACCACTGAAGTCTTGATGAGTAGATTTGAAAGGTGGTCATTTGAAGTCATAAAATTTTAAATCATGATCTAGGATATTTTTTCTATGAAAAAACCTTATTATTTTTTTCTCTATCTCTGACTTGAAACCCAGATCATACAGGACACATCCCCAAAGCCCGACACTCTGGTTGGAGGAGGACAAAGAAGAAAACGTCTGTATCCAGCAGAGACTGCCAAATTTCCTGTCCGTGGACACGGTTCTGGAAGCCACTGGACTCCGCCACAGCCTTGCTCATCTAGAACACAAGTCCCTCAGAAGAAAGATGAATGCAGGCTGAGAGGCCTCCAAACCGCACATGTGGAGTACTCAGCCCAGGACCCCAACTCCCCGGGGACCATGGCGTCCAGCTGATACCCATGACCTTCACAGCTGGGGTCACAGCAGAAGATGTCAAGTGCCTGGGCCATCTCTGACCTCCAGGACTGCCTCCAGAACATGTCCGTCCAACGTAATGTAAAAGCCCCACTCCCTGGGGCCTCTCATCTTCCCCAGCACCCCTGACATCATGCTCACCATCCCAACCCATCGTGAAAGGGTTCTGCCCAAGGCCTTCCGTCCACCCAAGTGCACTCTCTGGCCGTGGGGGCCATCAGCAAACACCCGGAGTCCATGAGGGAGGTGGCACGTTCACGACCAGTTCACCACCCTGGTTTCTGCATGGCAAGAACTAGAATACAATGTAGCTATAAATACAATGGAATATTACTCAGCTATAAAAAAGAATGAATTTTTGCCATTTGCAACAACAGGGATGAACTTGGAGGGAATCATACGTGAGGAAATAAGTCAGACAGAGAAAACAAATCCTATATGATAGCAGTTATATGTGTATTATAACAAAGCTAAAATGATCTAGTGAATATAACAAAAATAAACAGATATGAAGAACAAACTCCATACCTGTAGGGAGAGAAAAATGGGGAGGGACTGGATAGGGGTAGAGAATTAAGAGGCACAAACCACTGTGTATAAAATAAATCAGCCACAAGGACATATTGTGCAGAACACAGATTATAGCCAGTATTTTATAATAACTATAAATGGAACATTACCTTTAAAACTGTGAAATTACTGTTGTGCACATGAAGCTTATATATTTTAAATCAACTATAACTCAGTAGAAAAAAAGTAAAACTTTAAAAAATGAGTTGTCTGAACTATGCATTCAAAACAGATGACTGTTTTTCACTCAGATATTTTGTCACCATTTAAACATTTAACTTTATGGTTCACATTCTCTTTCCCTAATATCAATTACTTATTGAAAAGATAAAATCAGACATCTATTTTTTAATAACTCTGAAGTTACAAGCCCAGGTTTCTATCTGAACTGGGCTAAAGAAACTTGTAAGTGTGATGATAAAATATTTTATACCCAGTTTAGCTTTGCTCCCCCCAGAAAAGTTCCCATTTCTCTCACCTCATCAAATGCTATTAGGAAATACAGTTTGATTTTTATTCAGTAGTTTGGAGAAAGAAATGAATTTTAGTATTAATATGAAGGTATCAGACTTTTTAAATAAAATTCAATTTATGGATGATTTACCAAGTTTAGAAAGTCGTTCTCTCCTGGACCGTTTTAGCTACTTCCAGGAAGCAGGTAATTTAAATTCATGAGTCTATTCAAAACTGTATTAGATAAGTTTATCTGTTTTCTAGATAGCTGTCAACTGGTCAATTCATATTCAGGAGTTGACCTAAATGAGAGAGTAACTAGCAAATAAAATCCCCTTATCCATTCCCAAGTAATGCTTTTAGATAGTAATATCCATGGAGATCTTCTTGTCAAGAGCACTACGAATACAATACAAACTTCTAAACAGTCAGCCTCTGAGATAATATATTCTCTTTTGGAGCACTTTAGGAAGCTGCAGCGGTCATATATGAAAAAAAAAAAAAAAAAAACAGAAAAATACTTAAAGGAGTTGCTTTCTACCTAAACCTTTATTCTCAATTACTTAACAGCACACAGAGGGTCCATGTCACGGAGACGATGTGAAGCAATCGACGAGGCCTCCTCTGGCATTGACTGCTTAGGATATCATGCAAGAATTAAACAGCTTGTTTGGAATTGATGCCAATCCCCTAAAATGTCCATGCTTTGAATGGAAGTAAACCCTCAAAAAGTTTGCTTAGAATCTATGAGAAATGTTACACTGTGTTTCTCCCTAAAAATCCGGGCAGTGTCTGTTTAGAAAGAGTTGTTACATATGAAATTATTTCAAACAGAGGACCACACGGAGCCTTTAATTTGCATACGTGTTTACCGAGGAGAGCGCCTTTATTTTTCGTTATGAAGAAACCGCTGCTGCTGTTCAGTTGCTAAGATGTGTCGGACTCTTTGCGACCCCACGGTAAAAAGAAACGGGGCATGCATCTAATATACCTAGATGGAATTAATTGATTTGCACTTCTCCACTAAAGACATTTAAAAAAACCAACTGAAATGCATTTCAAAGTTTAGCTTGGAGTGCCCTCTGCTGGTAAAACAATTGAAAAAGCATAACCATGCACCTCACTACTCCCGCAGGCTGAATGTGTTTTCTCTATTTTAAAGTAACATGGCAAAAATAAATAAATAAAATAAAATAAAGTTACATGGCCTACACCAATTACTGATTCCCCTTGTAATTGCAATTATATAATTATAAGTAAATGTTTTATATAAGATCCTCCTAAAAGGTATTTATTAGTGAATAATAGCATCTGTTCTGAGATGCCACCACCCGTTGGATCAATGAAAAACAGAGTTCCAGAAAAACATCTACTTCTGCTTTATTGACTATGCCAAAGCCTTTTACTGTGTGGATCACAACAAACTACGGAAAATTCTTAAAGAGATGGGAATACCAGAACCCTTTACCTGCCTCCTGAGAAATCTGTATGCAGGTCAGGAAGCAACAGTTAGAACTGGACATGGAACAATGGACTGGTTCCAAATCGGAAAAGGAGTACATCAAGGCTGTATATTGTCACCCTGCTTATTTAACTTACATGCAGAGTACATCATGAGAAACGCTGGGCTGGATGAAGCACAAGCTGGAATCAAGATTGCCAGAAATATCAATAAACTCAGATATGCAGATGATACCACCCTCATGGTAGAAAGCGAAGAAGAACTAAAGAGCCTTTTAATGAAAGTGAAAGAGGAGAGTGAAAAAGTTGGCTTAAAGCTCAATATTTAGAAAACTAACATCATGGCATCTGGCCCCATCACTTCATGGCAAATAGATGGGGAAACAGTGGAAGCAGTGGCAGACTTTATTTTTTGGGCTCAAAAATCACTGCAGATTGTGACTGCAGCCATGAAATTAAAAGATGCTTACTCCTTGGAAGAAAAGTTATGAACAACATAGACAGCATATTAAAAAGCAGAGACATTACCTTGCCAATAAAGATCCATCTAGTTAAAGCTTTGGTTTTTCCAATAGCCATGTATGGATGTGAGAGTTGGACTATAAAGAGAGCTGAGCACCAAAGAATTGATGTTTTTGAACTGTGGTGTTGGAGAAGACCCTTGAGAGTCCCTTAGACTGCAAGGAGATCAAACCAGTTCATTGTAAAGGATATCAGTCCTGAATATTCATTGGAAGGACTTATGCTGAAGCTGAAACTCCAATACTTTGGCCACCTGATTCAAAGAACTGACTCATTTGAAAAGACCCTGATGCTGGGAAAAATTGTAGGTGGGAGGAGAAGCGGACGACAGAGAATGAGATGGTTGGATGGCATCACCGCCTTGATGGACATGCGTTTGGGCAAGCTCCAGGAGTTGGAGAAAGACTGAAGGCAAAAGAAGAAGGGGGCAACAGAGTGCAGTATGATTAGATAGCATAACTGACAGTGGACATGTGTTTGAGCTGACTCCAGGAGACGGTGAAGGACAGGGAGGCCTGACGTGCTGCAGTCCATGGTCACAGAGTCGGACATGACTGAGCAACTGAACTGAACTGAGATGATAGGTAAGTAGGTAGATTTAGCAACTGAACAACAAGTAGGGAGTTGGTGATGATAGCTAGGATTGATAGATGTATGGACAAACAGATGATAGATAATTCATGTATTGTTGTTATTATCCAGTCTCTAAGTCGTCTCTGACTCGGCAACCCCATGGTCTGCAGCACTGTCCTTCACCGTCTCCTGGAGTCAGTTCAAATACATGTCCACTGTCAGTTATACTGTCTAATCGTACTGTGCTCTGTTGCCCCCTTCTTCTTTTGCCTTCAATCTTTCCCAGGATCAAGGTCTTTCCCAGCATCAAGGTCTTTCCCAATGAGTCAGTTCTTCGCCTCAGGTGGCCCAAGTATTGGAGTTTCAGCTTCAGCATCAGTCCTTCCAATGAATATCCAGTGCTGATTTCCCTTAGGATAGACTGGTTTGATCTCCTTGCAGTCCAAGGGACTCTCAAGTGTCTTCTCCAGCACCATGATCTGAAAGCCTCAGTTCTTTGGTGCTCAGCCTTCTTTATGGTCCAGCTCTCACATCCACACATGACTACTGAAAAAATCATAGCTTTGACTGTATGGGCCTTTTGCAGCAAAGTGACGTCTCTGTTTTTTAATATGCTGTCTATGTTTGTCATAGTTTTTGTTCCAAGGAACAAGGGTCTTTTAATTTTATCACTGCAGTCACCATCCACAGTGATTTTGGAGCCCAAGAATATAAAAGCTGGCACCATTTCTACTTTTGCCCCTGCTAACTGATATATAGACAGATCTATAGATAGGTTGATCATAGATAATCTTCACATGGTAACTTTGATATACAGATAATGTTTCCAGTGTCTTGCACTAAGTTAAATATGGTAACTAATCTACAATGTTATGGGTTAAATTGTGTCTCCCAACCCCCAATTCCTATGTTGAAGAACTAACCCCCAGGACCTCAGATGTGACCTTGTTAGGAGATAGGGCCATTACATGTGTAATTCACTTTGATGAGGCCATATTGGATAGTCCATTATGAATGATGTCCTTAGAAAGGGGGATGTTTGAATGTACACACACACACACACACACACAAACATACATATGGGGAGAATATCATGTAAAGGGCTGGAAGGATGTTTCTATAAGCCATGGAGTGCCAAGGATTGTCAGCTCCCCAGAAGACAAGAGACAGCCTGGAACAGGTTCAGAAAGAGCCAACCCTGTCCACACCATGACCTCAAACTTCTAGCCAACAAACTTCAGACAAAATACTTTTTTGTTCTTCTGAGCCACCTAGTTAAAAAGCAGAGACATTACTTTACCAACAAAGGTCTGTCTAGACAAGGCTATGGTTTCTCCAGTGGTCATGTATGGATGTGAGAGTTGGACTGTGAAGAAAGCTGAGTGCTGAAGAACTGATGCTTTTGAACTGTGGTGTTGGAGAAGACTCTTGAGAGTCCCTTGGACTGCAAGAAGGTCCAACCAGTCCATCCTGAAGGAGATAAGTCCTTGGTGTTCATTGGAAGGACTGATGCTGAAGCTGAAACTCCAATACTTTGGCCACCTCATGTGAAGAGTTGACTCATTGGAAAAGACCGTGATGCTGGGAGGGATTGAAGGCAGGAGGAGAAGGGGACGACAGAGGATGAGATGGTCGGATGGCATCACCGACTCGATGGGCATGAGTTTGAGTAAACTCTGGGAGTTGGTGATGGACGGGAAGGCCCGGCGTGCTGCGATTCATGGGGCCGCAAAGGGTCGGACACAACTGAGCGACTGAACTGAAGGGAACTGAAGCCACCTAGCCTGACTTATTTTTCTAAGCGCAGCCCAGGGAGAGGATACAAATGGAAAGTTAGAAAAGCAACATCCCTAGCTCACAGAGCTGAACGAAGTGCCATGTAGCAACTGCCTGGCTGGTGCCTGAGGTGGACCCTGAGCTCTGCAGAGGCTGCCTGGTGGGAAATTCCCACAAGTCTCTGCAGGAGTCTCAGCAGCATCACTGCTCACACAGGAGCCTGATGCTGGGGACCAGGGCTGGGAGTTGGGATGGGCGGAGCTTGAACTCAAGCTCAGGTCTCCCAGCCCCTGACTGCAGAGTCTGCCCTTCTGCTGCTGGCGTTGCCTCCTTGCTCCAGCACGTGTACACATATGAGTGCACATGCATGTGTGTCTACACACGCAAGAGAAAGTGTAAGTGTTAGTCACCCAGTGGTGTCCAACTCTTTTACCCCATGGGCTGCAACCTGCCAGGCTCCTCTCTCTGTGGAATTCTCCAGGCAAGAATACTGGAGTGGGTTGCCATTTCCTTCTCCAGGGGATCTTCCCAACCCAGGCATGTAACCCAGGTCTCCTGCATCGTGGGCAGATTCTTCTATGCACATTTTCTCACATATGCATACACGCGTACCACACAAGTATATGGAATAAACCCATACTGACAGTCATGCACACATGTGCACTCTACACATGCACATGTATATAGCATGTTCTCTGACATGCACACACATACACATATGGTCACGGTTATATACACACAGCCCAATGACAGGAAGAAAGGACAGAGTTTAAATGCACTTCTTGTAAAAACCATCACTGCTGGGCAGGTGCAGCCACCTCTGTCTCTGGCCATGGAGAAGGCTTCCTGTCGCAGTGGTCTGACCAGAGGACCCTATAAACAACCAGATGAAGTTGCAGAAGTGAAGACTCTAAGGTCTGAGGCTGCTTCTTTATTTTGATGTGAATAGATCTGTGTAGATATCAGCTGGATTAATTGTCGATGGCTATTGCAACAATTCACAAACCGAGTGGCTTAAAAGAGAGCAGGGGCGTTATCTCAGAGCGAGGGCAGTCCAGAGTGTGACCCTGACCTCCACGTGCTGACAACAGGTGTTGACAGGGCTGTATCCTTCTGGAAGTTCTAGGAGGGAGTTCGTCTTCTCACCTTTTCTGGCTCCTGGAGGTGGCCCATGTTTCTTTCCTTTTTGTCTGTCCAGCCAGTAGTGGTGGGATAGGGTCCTTCTCAACGAATCTCTCTGCCTCCCTCTTCTGCATGAAATGACCCTGCAATTACATCTGTTCCCCTGGATGATAAGAACAAGGTCCCCACCCGAAACCCGTGGATTAGCACCTCCTTTCTCTCTGCCCCTTCACCGCCCTTTGCCGCCCAACACCCCCATACCCACAGGTTCTGGACCCTGGACCCAGATGTCCTTGGGGGTTTGTCTGCCCCCAACATTGACTCATTCATTTCTCCCTTGCACCATCCTCTAAGCATTTAACAAAAGTTGTGCCACATCTCAGGATTTCAGAACGTCAGGAGGGAGTGAAGATCAGCACAGGCATCCCTCCAGGGAGGGGAACCCTGTTTCCTGTTTTCGTTTGTGTGATGCTGTCTTCGTCTTTCTTCAGAGGTGAGGTCACCTTCAAAGAGATTGATGTGCGTGTGGTTGGGGACGCTAACCTTTGGTGTTTCTGCATCATTTCAGCCCAGCAGCATTTCCGGAACTCTCTTTCCTGTGTGTCTGGCCATGGGAGAGTCCTGCAGGAGATTCGGAGGCAGGAGCGAGGAGGTGTCACATGCTAAAGGCCTGAGCTGGACCTGGGACGTTCCTGCCATGGGTCTGCAGGCTCATCACCCTTAACGCGGGGCAGCAGGGGTCCTCTCCTGGACCCCCTCCTCTCCTCATCTTCTTTTATTTTCGCTCCTCTCTGTTCTCTTCAGTTCTGCATTTTAAATCACCATTGAAACCATGAAGGGCCTTCTGTGTGTATAGGTGTGCACCATTGTTTGCCAGTTGCTCAGTCATGTCCAGCTCTTTGCGACCCTATGGACTGTAGCCTGCCAGGCTCCTCTGTTCATGGGATTCTCCAGAGGAAAACAGTTGAGTGGGCTGTCATTTCCTCCTTCAGGGGATCTTCCCAGACCAAAGATTGAACTTGCATCTTCTGCATTGGCTGGCAGATTCTTTACCACTGAGCCACAGGGAAGCCCCTGAGAATGTATATTCATATATATAAACCCAGGCTTGGCCTCCCTTTAAAGACTCGCCAATATCCCCAATTACCGTAATGACATCCCTGGAAGTTCTAAAGCCCCCTCACACCCAGGGTGCACACAGGACCCAACTCTCCCTCTCCCCAGGTCTCCAAAGGCACAGGCCAGACCCCAGACACCCCTCTGCTGCCCACGCCTTCCTCCACTTATCACCGAGATCCAGGTTTCCTCTCCTAAATCACTCTCATCTCTTTTCTCTGCCTCCTTTGCCGCCATCACCAGCCTGGGTCAAGCTGCCAAGACCCAGCTGCCAAGCTGAGATGTGGGAGTAGGTCTCCCCCAAGTGTGGAGGTTGAAGGGGGCCTTCCCTCCATTAGCTGCCCGGGATCACTCACTCCCTGCAGGCGGCCAGACTGGCCTTTGCTCTGTCTCCCAAAGGCAGCATGCCCTGCCTCCTTTCAGCACCTCTCACATCCCACGTCCCTGCCAAGACAGCGGGGACGGAGGGTGTGTCCACTCCTTCTTTCTCCGGCTTTCCATCCTTGACCTTGCGGTCTCAGACAATTCACCCCAGGTTAGATTCTTGTCTAACCTGGACCTGGGCTCCTGGACCTGGGCTCACGAGCCTGGGCTCCTTCCTGAAAGATGCTGATTTAGCTTTAGAGTCATGTGCTGTGCTGAGTCACTCAGTTGTGTCCAATTCTTTGTGACCTCATTGAGTGTAGCCCACCAAGCTCTTCTGTTCAGGGGATTCTCCAAGCAAGAATCCTAGAGTGGGTTGCCATGCCCTCCTCCAGGGGGTCTTCCTTACGCAGGTGTTGAACCCAGGTCTCCCACCTTGCAGGTGGATTCTTTATCATCTGGGCCACCAGGGAAGCCCAATAATGATTAGTTGGTTAGATGTTTTCTCCCCCCGCCCCCCGCAGAATATGACCCCTATGGAATTATCTTGTTCATCCTCAACGGCATCTTGAGTTCCAGCCTATACTTAGGTCTTGGCATACAATATGAAACCATGATATAAATGTAATGCTGTTGTTGTTCAGCTGCTAAGTCCTGTCCAACTCTTTGCAGCCCCAGGGACTGCAGCACACCAGGCTTCCCTGTCCTTCACCATCTCCTGGAGTTTGCTCAATGTATATGCTTCAGACACAAAGAAAAGCATGATGAAAATGAAAAAAGGCATTCCACCAAATTCTCAAACACATATGAAGCCTTCCATAAATGTGCCATTTTCATTATGTTGTCAGACTGCTGGACCCAGGACTGAAAGAGGAGGGGGTGAGTCTGGTTTGTAGCTGTGCCTCTTCTTAGCTCACTGCTATTTGTTGTTGTGTTCAGTCTCTCAGTCATGTCTGACTCTTTGCAACCCCATCGACTGTGGCACGCTGAGCTTCCCTGTCCTTCACCATCTCCCAGAGCTTGCTCAAACTCATGTCCATCGAGTCAGTGATGTCATCCAACTGTCTCGTCCTTTGTCACCTGCTTCTTCTCCTGCCCTCAATCTTTCCCAGCATCAGGGTCTTTTGCAATAAACTGGAAAATTACATCAGGTGGTCAAAAGATTGGAGCTTCAGCTTTAGCATCAGTCCTTCCAATGTGCACCCAGGACTGATCTCCTTTAGGATGGACTGGTTGGATCTCCTTGCAGTCCAAGGGACTCTCAAGAGTCTTCTCCATCAATTCTTCTGCACTCAGCCTTCTCTATAGTCCAACTCTCACATCCTTACATGACCACTGGGGAAATCATAGCTTTGAAATTGCTATTAACTTGGTACAATCTACAGATAAAGATTATCATCAAAGTATATGAAAAGGTCTACCTAAATCACAAGGGGAAAAAATGTAGGATTTCTGAGAAAGTCTTGTCACCTGCATTTGAACATTTCAGGGGTGTTACATGTTGCTGGCGTCCTGCAGTCCATGGGGTCCAAAGAGTCGGAAACGACTGAGCGGTTGAACCGAACTGAACTGAGCTGAGCTGAACATGCTGCTTCTGGTCCTTGGGCCGCCAGGTGGCGCTGCTGAGCTGGGAAGGACATCCTCACCCAGCTCCAGGGATAAGCCGGAGAGGCGGGCAGAGACTTGGTCAGACCTTGTACAGACATTTGGGGACGGAGGGATAGTGTTTCATAAGCAGTAACATTTTTAAAATAAGGTTTCTAGAGAGGTTTTACTTGTGATGATTTTCCCCTTGTTTTTTTTTTTTTTTTTTCAAAATCGTCAGTGAGTTATTCTGTTCCACTCCCTAATATGTTACTTTTTATTGAAAAGATCCTTATCGTCCTCTTTGGGCTGGAACACACAGGGTCACATCTACACATACTTATGTGTTTCCCCACCGCACGTTCTCAGGTGCTGACCCCAGGGAGTCCGTGGTTGAGGAAGGAACTTTGCAGGAACCCTGGCCAGGGAAGGGGTGAGCCCGGGAACTCTGGGAGAGCAAAATCTGGAAAAATGAACAAGTCAAAAGCTGGCCCCAAGGCCTGCCCTGGGCAAGCGGTTGGCTTTCACAGCTAAACTTGGATCCCCAAATAAGTACCTGTCTCTGGCTTCTCTTTAGCATCATCATACCACTAATTCCCTTCAGTCGTGTCCGACTCTGAAACCCCATGGACCTCAGCGCACCAGGCTCCTCTGTCCGTGGAATTCTCCAGGCAAGAGTACTGGAGTGGGTAGCCTATCCCTTCTCCAGGGGATCAACGTGGCCCAAACATTGAACCAGGGTCTCCTGCATTGCAGGCGGATTCTTTACCAGCTGAGCTACCAAGGAAGCCCCTCCTTGTCAGTGAGGTGATGCTAATTTTAGTATTTATACCATTGGGTTGTTTTGCATCTAAATATAACAGCACCTGAACATCTTCTTTGTGTCCGTACAAAGTCTTCCATGAGGACAATGAGGGAGCTTTATGATGGCCTCACATCTACATCCAAGAAATGGTGAAACCTCCTGGGAGCAGCCATGTGGGCACCATCTTGGAAACGGCTCCCAGCCCTGCTCATGTCTGACCACATCCTCCTGAGAGGCCCTGAGTCAGAGCTGCCCAGACAGCTGATCCCCAAATTTCTGACCCGCATAAACTCTAGACAAGACATCTTTGTTGTTTTAAATAACTAAGTTCTAAGGCAATTTATTATGCAGTAAAAAGTTACCAGCACCATATTTAAATGGCAATTTCTAATTTTCAAAACAAGTTTACTAAACTTTTTTTGAGAACTTCTTAAAATCCTATGAAATGTAGAAAAAGCTATTATCCTAATTTCTCAGTTGATAAAAATATAACTACAACAAAGCCCAGAAATTCCATTCCTGGGTGTATACCCAAAAACCAAAACAAAAATTAATTAAAAAGATACACACGACCCAATGTTCATAGCAGCATTATTTATAATTGTCAATATATGGGAGCAATCTAAGTGTCCATCAACAGATGAATGGATAAAAACATTGTGGCATATATATGTGCAAATGTATTTTGCTGTTGATCAGTTGCTCAGTCATGTCTGACTCTTTGCGACCCCACAGACTGCAGCACATCAGGCCTCCCTGTCCATCACCACCTCCCAGAGCTTGCCCAAACTCATGTCCATTGAGTCAGTGAGGCCATCCAACCATTTCGTCCTCTGTCATCCCCTTCTTCTCCTGCCTTCAATCTTTCCCATCATCAGGATTTTTTTTCCAATCAGTCAGCTCTTCGCATTAGATGGCCAAAGTATTGGAGCTTCAACTTCAGCATTAGTCCTTCCAATGTTGAATACTCAAGGTCGATTTCCTGCATGATTGACTGGTTTGATTTTGAGCACAGCGTGAAGGACCGGCGAACCTTCAGTTCCCAGGTCTGGGACCTCAGCTAGGAAGATGGGAATGTCTGGCGTTCTCTCAGGTTCCCCCTCCCACACAACCAGCCAGACTCCCCCAGGGCTGGGCTCGTTGGTACTTCCTGTCTCTGTGCCCCGCCCTTGGCACCTGCCTTCTGCAGTGCCCAGAGACATTCCTCAGGGGAGCCGCGGCCTTTAAAAAGATCTTATCTCAGAAATTCTGCCTCACTCTCTCTTGCCACTCTCTTGGTGGAAAGAGACAGAGGGCCACCCAGGTTCAAGGGGAGAAACACAGACGCCAGCTCTCTGTGGGAGGACTGAGGACTGATGTTTCAAGCTGCCTCTCTCCTATTTTAGCAGTTTATCACCGCGCCTGTCCCCTAGGATGGTGATGGATTGTCCCCTCCTCTTAGCCTGCTGTATCCAGAAGCACGCCTGCTTCAAACTCATGGTCCGCCACAGACCTGGGGTGAGGGTGGGGTCTCTGCACCAACAATGCCACCTCCTGTCAGAACACACGGTTACCCTGAGCTTTGACCAGGATCATTTTCCAGCAGGGCTAGAAAAGCTTCCCAAGAGGCATCGATTCCTTATTTCTTCCCAACTTCTATTTGTCATGTTGAAACAGGAAGATAATTGGCCAAAATCCCAGGTTGCCCCATTTTTTCCTCCTCAAGTTCCGGGAAAGATGGATGAGCTGGGATGACAGTGCCAAGCCAGTGATGGATATCTCTTAGCTCGGAGCCCTGGCCCCCATCCCCAGCACCTGAGCCAATCACCACCGTGCCTCATTATGTCAAAAGGACCTGTTACTGGACTGTCTCCCCGGAGACTGCCAACTCCCCCCTGGCGATGGCACCCTGTATTTGGATCTGTGCCCTCCGAGGGCAGCCTCAGGGCTTGCCAGGAAGGATCTGCTCCACAAAGACCTTTCCCTGTGAAGAGCCTTTGCTCAGCCTGCCCAGCATGAGGGAGGGGACATGGGGAGCGCTTAGTGCTCTGTGGGCAGGGGGACTATGGTTTCAGAAGGACCGACGACAGGTCGAACCACCCTGAGATTTTCCCCAGAGCTTCTGCTGGGATGCCTGGTGCTCCCGGGTCATTGGACATCCGGCCTCCAACCCAGCGTCCTCTATCCTCTGCTCATCCTATAGGCTCCAGTCACCTTCCCAAGCCACTCAGAGCCTGGCCTCAAGCAGAAACCAGGGTGTAACTTCAAGAAGACTCCTGATGCTCCTGAAGCTACCAGGAAGAAGGATTCTGAGATGTGAGGGGTTCAGGGAGAAGGGGTGCTTCCAAGTCCATATCCAGGTGGACCAAGCAAATAGAGTGCAGAGAACCTCCCCATCATGGGGAGAGAACCAGTTTTGCCCAGAAACTGTCTTCAGGGAGAAAAAGCACTAACCTCTTTTCAAAGATGCAGGATGTGACGTTGGGGTTAGGGTTCGAACCCCGGGTCAGGAAGATCCCCTGAAGGAAGAAATGGCAACCCACTCCAGTATTCTTGCCTGAAAAATCCCATAGACAGAGGAGCCTGGTGGGCTCCAGCCCAGGGGGTCACAAGGAGTCAGCCACGACTGAGTGACCAAGAGCGTGATGCTGGGGAGGTGAACCAGCCCACCCAAACCACAGAGGCTCTGTGGTGAGTGTGGACAGCTGAGGTCTGCTGAGCCAAGGCCAGCCCGGAGACCAGCCTGTGGGTGACCCAGGGCGAGTTGCTGCAGCCCCTGGGGCTCAGCCTCCTGGAAGGCGGAACCTGGGGCCGCAGCGATGGGGGCGGGTGACAGCGGTGAGCAAGGCTGGCACTGGGCGCAGGTTTCACCCAAGTCAGCCCTGAAGTTCACGCGGCCTGCGCCCCAGGCTGGGCCCGGCCGCACTCCCGGGGGCAGGAGTCAGTAAGGCCGGGGCCACTGCACCCGGAGCGCGTGCCCTTCCCGTGCCAGGAAGGGCTGCTCAGGGTGGGTCACCAGGGGGAGACTGGAGGCGTGGTGCAGGGCCAAGAGGACCCCAAGGCCCACAGAGCTCGCTCACGGTGGAGACACCCCCACACTCTGGGACGCAGGACACTTCCTGTTCCGTAACCGCAACTCCGCCTCTTGGGATAACATGGTCAGGCTTGGCATGAGATGTTTATGGAAACTGGGAAGGATGTGAAAGCCAGTGTAGGGTCAGGCTGTCCGGCCAGTCCCCACTTCACCTACCCCTACGCACCTGAGGGTTTAGGTGAGTATCACTACCTGAGGATCCAGGTACTAGGTGTCTAGTAATACCTACCTGAGCCTCCAGTCCTCTTAACCATAGGCCTGAAATCAGGAGCTACCTGGGTGCCTGGTCCCACCCCTGCCATGGGTTTCCCGGTTTCCAATGAGCCATTCTGACACCCATTTCCCTGTGAGTGGTAGCCTCCTTCACCTCCTCGGGTAATGAAGGTCACTGCCGTCTGCTGCCTGCTATTTGCGCTACACAGTTGGGTGTCGTTCCAAGACTTTTGCTTCAGACAAGTAAGACCCCCCCCCACCCCGCCACACCGACCAATAACCATGGATGTCTCTGTAACTGCTGGCCCTTTCTTAGGTCTGCCAGCCGAGCGACTTCAAGGCTTGCAGGTCTGTGGGGTGCAGGCCAACAGGTGTTTACAAATAAAAGTACAAATAATAAACATGGTTCTTTGTTCACTTTCAAAAGCTAGGGTTCATTTGGTTTTTTCACTGACTCCATCATTTGTGTATGTATCAATTTTAACCATTTGATGTTTTGCTTAAAGTTCGTAAAACTTCCACCACCTGAAGCAAAACTGAACCTGGTATCTGCCATATGCATTCTTGGCGGCCTTCTGTACCACATGTGTGTTATACACTTAGAGATCTCCACGTATAAGTGTAAACAACTACCGATTCATTTGTGTGTTGTCAGATTTGTCATCGGCAGCTTTGTTTTTCTGTAATTATTCATCTTGCCATGAAAAGCAGCTTTGATGCTTTGTACTTTGGTCTCTAGGACTTGGCTGGGGAGACTGGAGACAGAAAGAGCTGTTGCTGGGATGCCGTGATATTTGCAAAAAATGCCCCCTGCCCCCTGCCCTTTGATGAGGAAACCCCTCATCACAGTTTGCCATGTTGGCTCTTTGTGTGAATGGACTCAGAACTTTTTGCCCTCTTTCTCTCTTGCTTTCATTTAGGAATTCTGAGGGTGTGAAGGCTGTGGGACTGAAGACAGGAGCTCCCTGCTGCTGGGAGCCGGGAGGCTCATTCTTGTGACCAGTCTCCCTGGCAACTGCGCACAGCCTTGACCTATTTCCCCAAGGTCAGCAGCTCACTTGCGGGCAAGGGTAAAAAAAAAAATTTTTTATTGTAAACTTCCCAATTGTCAATGCTATGTGCCCTTTTATGATAAAAAAAGGTTCTATTTGGAAAGGGAGCTTTGAAATCATTGCCTTCCTTTAGAAGAAATGACTAGGAAACCCTCTTTTCTGCAGCCCATGGCAATCACTCTGAATCCGCCCCGCGAGTTTTCTCCGGGGTTGTTGAAGCACTCCATGACGATGCCTGGCTGGAGGTTTCTGCTCCCTCTGAGGATTTGGGGCAGCGGCGGATAAAGACCTGACTGCACGCTTCTCACTTTTCTCTCTGCAGAGAATGTCCAACCATCCCTCCCTCCACCAAGAGCTTTACTCTGCACACCCAGCTGGCCAGGTGCATGGACAGGTGAATACCCTCAGTAGCACTGGGGCACCCTCTGCCTTCCACGACACCCAGTGATGGCCTTCTTTCTACCAATTCCTGTTTCTCCCTGGGAAGGGAGGGTCAGGTTCCCCCTCCCAGAACTCGACCCCTACCTGAAATTTGCATTTTAGTCTCGTCCATTGAGTCTTTGCTTGATGCCAAACAGGAGGTGACAGGTAGCCAGTGGAAATAAATCAGGTGCATGCCAGAAACACGCCAACCGGCAGAGACTCTGAATTCCTATAAAGGTAGCTGGGCCTGTCTCATTTCTCAAAATTTTCATGAAATGAACTATTTTTTTTACAAGAATTGAAAGAAAGGTTACAGACTGGCCCTGTGTCTTTCCACAGCAGCACACCTCATGGTGGGATACACGTGATGCCTGCAGGTTCAGGCCACACCCCAAAGAGCAGGGCAGGCGTGGGGGATTCAATCTCTTCACCCTGAAGGTAGGCGGTCTGTCCAGTCCTGGGCAGCGGTGGGCAATGACCACCCTGTTGGCACTAAGCAGGTTCGTTGAATTCCCCTGGGTGTCTGCATCTTTCTAACAGAGCCCCGGCAGTCTCGGGGCGGGGAGGCTGTTCTTCTGGAGCTGATATCAAGGAGAGAGGACCTCTTAGAAGCTTCTTCCAGAACCAGGTGACGCCCTGGCTCTCACGTTCTTCCGGGCAGAGTCCCTGACCTGGAGGCTGGCCCCCGCCATGTCCAGCCGCTCTACCCCCCCAGATCCGAGAAGGGGTGGCAGGGGCTTCTGCAACCTCAGGGGAGGGCAGCGCCCCTGACGTGACCACATGAGGCCTGCCCTCTGCTGTGGGGGCTGTAGGGGCTGGGAGGTGGTCCCTGTTAGGTGACGCGGCACGGCAGGCCCTGCTCTCATGACACGTCTAACCTGGGTGAACCCACGTCCATCAGCAGGTCATCAGCCCAGCCCGACGGCAAGAAGGAATTCAGACAATTCAGACAGAAGAGGGCTCTGGCTGAGGAAGCAAGCCCTGTGCAGGGAGAGATGGCCGGGCTCAGAGGACGGGCTGGACTTTGCCTGCAGAGGGGGCCCGTGGGGTGTTCCACACGAAGGGGCACCCCTGTCAGGGACTGCAGGCACGCAGCAGGGCTGGGTCCAGGCTGTGGCAGAACCTCAGTGATGTCGCTACTGCTGTGGATGCTGCTGAATTGACTGAGAAACTGCTAGAAGTTCCAACCAAGAGCAAACATGTCTTCGACAGGCTATGGGCAGACCGATCCCCTTGATGGCCCCACAGGTAGCGGTGACCCCAGGTCACCAATGAAGCTCATTTCCATGTGCTTCTCTGTTTTGTTCAGTTCAGTTCAGTTCAGTCGCTCCGTCGTGTCTGACTCTTTGTGACCCTGTGGACTGCAGCATGCCAGGCCTCCTTGTCCATCACCAACTCCTGGAGCTTACCGTCTTACTAGGCTCCCGTTAGCCACTTAGTCATAATCTCTGCAGTAAGCCAAGTCATCGAATTGCACATGGAACAGACTGGAAAATGGTCACCATGTAGGAGGAGGTCTGCCCCTCGGTTTCAGACCCGTGTGGTCCTAGCAATGAGAGGCTCCCACGCTCTGTCTAGAACTTGAAAGTGAAAGTGAAGTCGCTCAGTCATGTCTGACTCTGCGACCCCATGGACTGTAGCCCACCAGGCTCCTCTGTCCATGGGATTCTCCAGGCAAGAATATGGAGTGTGTTGCCATTTCCTTCTTCAGGGAATCTTCCCGACCCAGGGATCGAACCCAGGTCTCCGGCATTGCAGGCAGGTGCTTTAACCTCTGAGTCACCAGGGAAGCCCAGGATTTTAAAAACTGAAAGTCCCATGTTCTGGGAAGTCTCCCATCCCATCCTCACCTAGTTAGGTCAATTGGTCACCCTGACTTGGAAACATTAAGATCCATTCACCCTGGACGCAGAGCGAGAGGGCGTCCAAGCCAACCCCACAGAAACCTTTGGGCTTGAATAAAGAAGCCTCATCCTGATGTTCCGGACATGGCCACCAGGTGGGAGCAGAAGATCGTCTCTGTAAGCCGGTCGGGGTGGCCAATGATAAAACTCCATCTTTCAAGTCCAGGCCATTTTTATGGGTAGGATCATGGATTCCTATACTTTTGTTGCAGTGTAACGTCTTAATCACAATCTGTCATCAGATATTTTAGAGCTATCTCCATTGTCTAAGAAGTATGTTATGACATGTGTGCGTGCGCTCAGACGCTCAGTCGTGCCCGACTCATTGTGACCCCATGGGTTATAGCCCTCCAGGCTCCTCTGTCCTTGGGATTCTCCAGGCAAGACTGCTGGGGTGGGTTGCCATTTCCTCCTCCAGGGGATCTTCCCAAGCCAGGGATGCAACCCGTGTCTCTTGCATCTCCTGCATTGGTAGAGGGATTCTTTACCACTAGTGCCAGCTGGGAAGTCCCAGGAAGCATGTTAGCAACATGCTATACTTATATCCTAAGTTCTCAGGCAGAAGCGCTCCATTGCAAGAGCATTCTTGGCTGCAGTTATCACAGGCTGTTTTAAGAGAAAAACAAAAGGGCAGCAGGGACTGTTGTGGAAATGCGCTTTGCTCAGGAATAGTCCAGTTGTTGTGCTATTTGGCTATCCGTTTGGCTATTACAGAAAAACTCTTAACTATAAGTAATGGCTTGTTGCCATTATAATATATGAGTTTCTACCTCTAGTGATGGGCTTTAATGTGCCAGACCTTAATATCCTTAAGCCTTGGAAAGTAAAATAAACATGGTTTAAAATAAACAAAGATCATACACTATGACCAAGTGGAATTTATCCCAAAGATATAAGGATTCTTCAATAACAAGCAACCCAATTAAACTGCGCAAAATGACTGAGTAGACATTTTTCCAAAGAGGAAATGCAGATGACCAACAAGATTGTGAAAAGAAGCTCCTTGCTACTAATCACAAAGGAAATGCAAATCAAAACCACAATGAGGTATCACCTCACATGTGTTAGAATGGTTATCATCCAAAAGACAACAAATAACATGCTAAGAAAGATGTGGAAAAATGGGAAGCCTCGTACACTGTTGTAGGACTGTAAATTTGTGCAACCACTATGGAAAACAGTATGAAGATTTCTCAAAACACTAAAAATAAAGCAACCTTATGACCTTTCCTTATATAACTGGAAAAAAAAAAAAACCTAATTCAAACACATAGAGGAGACACATTCACTCCAACATTCACAGCAGAATTATTTACAATAACCAAGATATGGAAGCAGCGTTAACTGTCCATCATCAGATGAATGGACAAAGAAGATGTGGGTTTTGTGCACTGGGGACAACTACTCAGCCATAAAAAAGAAAGAAATTTGCCATTTACAGCACCACGGATGCACTTGGAAGGTATCACGCTAAGTGAAATAAGTCAGACAGAGGAAGACAAAGACTATGATATCACTTATATGTGGAATTAAAAAAAATAAACTAGAAAAAAAATAAACAAAAAGGAATAGACTCCAAAAACGTGCAGAGGGAGGAACACTTCCAACTACATTTTATGAGACTGCCATCAACCTGATACCAAAATCTGACAAAGATATCACAAAAAAGAAAACTACAGGCCAATGTCGCTGATGAGCACAGACACAAAAATCCTCAACAAAATTCCAGCATACAGAATCCAATGGCACATTTAAAAGATCATGCATCAAGATCAAGGGGGTTTCATCCCAAATATGCAAGGATTCTTCAACATACACAAATCAATCAATGTGATACACCGTATTAACAAACTGAAGGATAAAATCCATATGATCATCTCCGTAGTTGAAGAAAAAAGTTTTTGGGAAAATTCAACAAAATTCTTTTGTTATAAAAACAAAGCCCTCCAGAAAATGGGCATAGAGAGAAACTACCTCAACATAATGAAGGTCATATATAATAAACAGACAGCAAATACCATTCTCAATGGTGAAAATGGAAACATGTCCTCTAAGATCAGGAACAAGACAAGGGTGCCCACTCTCCCCATTATTGTTATTTAGTATAATTTTAGAAGTCCTAGACATGGCAGTCAGAGAAGAAAAAGAAATAAAATGAGCACAACTTGGAAAAGAAGTAAAAATTTCACTGTTTGCAGATGATATGACACTATACATAAAAAATCCTAGAGATGCCATTGTTCAGTAGCTTAGTTAAACCTCTGACTCTTGGTGACCCAATGGTCTGCAGCATACCAGTCTTCCCTGTCCTTCACCATCTCCTGGAGTCTGCTTAGACTCATGTCCCTTAAGTCAGTGATGCCATCCATCCATCTCATTCTCTGTTGGTCCCTTCTCCTCCTGCCTTCAATATTTCCCAGCATCAGGGTCTTTTCTAATGAGTCAGCCCTTCATATCAGGTGGCCAAAGTATTGGAGCTTCAGCTAAAGATGTCACCAGAAAACTAAAAGAGCTCATCAATGAATCTGGTCAAGTTGCAGGATAGAAGATTAATACTCAGAAATCTCTTGCATTTCTATACACTAACAATGAAAGGTCAGAGAGAGAAATTAAGGAAACAATACCATTTTCCATTGTAACAAAAAGAACAGAATGCCTATAAATAAATTTACCTCAGGAGACAAAAGTCCTGTACTCAGAAAACTATAAGATATTGGTGAAAAATAAAAATAAAAAGATGCTGATGAAACAAATCAAAGATGACACAAACATATGAAAAGATATATTCTGTTCTTGAATTGGAAGAGTCAGTATTGTGAAAATGACTATAGTACCTAAAGCAATCTACAGATTTCATGTGACTCCTATAGTATTGCCAAGGACAATTTTCACAGAATTTGAGCAAAACATTTTACAGTTTCTATGAAAACACAAAAGACCATGAAGAAGCATAGAAATCTTGGGGGGGAGAGTGGGGGGAACAAAGGTAGAAGAATCATTCTCCCTGACTTCAGACTATACTACAAAGCTACAATAATCAAGAAATGTGGTACTGGCACAAAAACAGGAATATAGATCAATGGAACAAGATAGAAAGAGCAGAGATAAACCAATGCACATGTATTCAACTAATCGATGACAAAGAAGGCAAAACTATACAATGGAGAAAAGACAGTGTCTTCAGTAAATGGTGCTGGGAAAACTAGACAGCTCCATGTAAAAGAATGAAGCCAGAACACTCCCTAACACCATGCACAAAAGTAAACCCAAAATGGAGTGAAGACCTAAATGTAAGGCAGGAAGCTGTAAAACTCTCAGAGGAAAACTTGGGTAAAGCCCTCTTTTGTGTCAAAAGCAAGAGCTTTTTGACCTACTCCCTAGAGTAATGAAAATAAAAGCAAAAATAAACAATGGGACCTTATTAAACTTAAACTCTTTTGTACAGCAAAGGAAACCGTAAACATGATAAAAAGATAATCCTCAGAATGGGAGAAAATATTCTCACAGAAAAGAGATTAGTCTTCAAGCTATACAAACAGTTCATTCAGCTCAATTAAAAAAAAAAAACAAATAAAAAAGAGGCAGAAAACCTAAATAGAACTTCATCAAAAGAAGACATAGAGATGGCCAAGAAACATATAACAGATGCTCAACATCACTAATTAGTGGAGAAATGCAATCAAAACTACAATAAGGTATCAACTCATGCTAATCAGAATGGCCATCATCAAAAAATTTATAAATAATAAATACTAGAGAGGGTGTGAGGAAAAGGGAACCCTCTTACATTGTCACTGGAAATGTAAATTGATCCAGCCACTATGGAGAACAGTATGGAGGTTCCTTAAAAAAGCAAAAGTAGAAGTACCGTGTGGCTCAGGAATCACACTCTTGGGCATATGCCTGGAGAAAACCTTAATTCAAAAAGATGCATGCACCCCAATGTTCATTGCAGCACTATATGCCATAGCCAGGACATGGAAGCAAGCTGAGTGTCCATCAACAGAAAAATGGATAAAACGATGCAACACATACACATAGGTGTGCACATGTACGTACGCAGAGCTGACTCACTTTGCTGCACACAGAAACTAGCGCAGCATCATAAAGCAGCTGTACTCTAAAAAAGTTAATTTGAGAGAAAGAAAGAAACAAGTGACTATCACAAAAAAGAAATAGACTCACAGATATAGAGAACAAACTAGTGGTTACCAGTGGGCAGATGGGAAGGAAGAAGGACAAGGCAGGGATAGGGATTAAGAAATACAAAATAATATAGAAAATAAACTACCAGGATATTCTGTAAGACAAGGGGAATACAGCCAATATTTTATAATAACTATAAATAGTCATCGGAAGAACTGATGCTGAAGCTGAAGCTCCAATCCTCTGGTCATCTGATGCAAAGAGCTGACTCCTTGGAAAAGACCCTGATGCTGCGAAAGATTGAAGGCAGGGGGAGAAGGGGAAGACAGAGGATGAGATGGTTGGATGGCATCACCGACTCAATGGACATGAGTTTGAGCAAAGTCCAAGAGATAATGGAAGACAGCGGAGCCTGGCATGCTGCAGTCCATGGGGTCACAAAGAGTCGGACAGGACTTAGCAACCAAACAACAACAACATAAATGGAGTATAACCTTGAAAACCTGTGACTAACTGTGCTGTGCAACTCTAACACATAATATTTTACAGAAACTATAAATCCACAAAAAAACTAAGAAATATAAATTCCTTATCTCTAAGGAGAACAAAGCCTGGTTTACTGGCACAACACTGCTGAATTTTAAGAGATCATTAATGTCCTTGAGGTGGTTTTGTGGGTGTAAATCGATGGTGACAATTAGATTATAACAACCACCACTTTAACAACTTTAACAACTCTCATTCTAACAATGACATTCCAGTTCAGTTCAGTTGCTCAGTTGTGTCTGACTCATTGAGACCCCATGGACCGCAGGACGCCTGGCCTCCCTGTCGGTCACCAACTTCCGGAGTTTGCCCAAACTCATGTCCATTGACATTTAAGTCTACTTAATTTGTCAAGTGTTGTTTATGCCCTGATTTTATGCACTCATATCTATCAATAAGGTGACTTCCCATGTGGGACAGTGGTAAGGAATCTGCCTGCCAGTGCAAGAGAGATGTAAGGGACGTGGATCTGATCCCTGGGTGGGGAAGAGCCCCTGGAGAAGGAAGTAGCCTCCCTCTCCAGTATCCTTGCCCAAGAAATCTCATGGATAGAGGGGCCTGATGGGCTACAGTCCATGGGGCCACAAAAGAGGTGGACACGACTGAGCAACTGAACACACCCATCTATTGATAAACCTTGTGGTTCTTGGGGAAAAAAGCAGGATGCCACATCTGTGTCTGTGAGATGTCTACAAAGTCAAATCTCCTGATATTTTTCAAAGTAAAGTCTTCAGCAAAGTTGTTTTTTATTGTATGATATTTGAAGGGTGAAGATTTCTGGTAGTTCAGCAGAAATGTCATCCTGTGATTTTGGAAAAGATAAAAGTACATGACATATTTTCATCTGGAATGTGGAGAAGAAGGCAGGCCCTTAAAAATCTTGGGCAGCTTTACAGCTGGACGAGGCCTGAGGTTATTTAATCAGGCTTCTCCCCTCTCTGGGGTGGAGAAGTCTCGTCGGCAGGAGATGACCACCAGGGCCGGACAGCAGCCCCGCAGCTGGGGCCACCGTGGCCTTGGCACCATCCTGGGCACTTACACAGGGTCCTTCTCCTGTCCTGAGACCTACAGGGAGGCACGTGCCAACAGCTCCAGGTTACAGGCGGGAAGGCAAGCTCAGGGCAGTCAGTGCCAGGAATGAGTGTCTGTCCTGGGCCTCTTCTCTGGCCCTGCTGTGTGCCCACCCAGCCCTCTGAGGACACCGTGTCACACAGCACACACCTGCAAGGCCAATTTCAGATCAGCCCTTGTGCGCAAAGAGACAGCTCTAGGTGAGCTTGTCCCTGACCCCCTCAGTATCAGAGAACAGTGCAAGCCAGCTAAAAGTTGGGAAATAGGGCCATGAGCTCTGGAGGACCAGGGTGCCTATAATTTCACTCATCGTTTCCACAGTGGTCTCTGACCCATAGTAGGCACTTAGGACACTTTGTAGGATGAGTGATTATCCCGGCAGGCCAGTTCTCAAGAACAGGGTCCAAAGCAGAGTTTAGTCTTTGTTTTCTTCCCTATGCTCTTTCAGTTGAATTTGTTGTTCTGTTCAGTAGCTAAGACGTGTCCAACTCTTTGAGACCCCATGGACTGCAGTACGTGGGGCTTCCCTGTTCTTCACTATCTCCCAGAGTTTGCTCAAACTCATGTCCATTGAATCGGTGATGCCACCCAACCATCTCATCCTCTGTTACCCTCTGCTCCTCCTGCCTTGAATCTTTCCCAGAACCAGGGTCTTTTCCAATGAGTCGTCTCTTCCCATTAGGTGGCCAAAGTATTGGAGCTCCAGCATCAGTCCTTGCGATACATATTCACGGTTGGTTTCCTTTAGGATTGACTGGCTTGATCGCCTTGCTGTCCTAGGGACTCTCAAGAGTCTTCTCCTGCACCACAGCTTGAAGCTTCAATGGTATAATGCTGTAGTAAATGTTGCTGTAGCAAATTGCCGTAATCTGTGCAGCTTAAAGAGAAATGTGTTTCTTCATAGTTCTGGAGGCCAGTGGCCAAAACCAAGGTGTTGGCAGGGCCACTCTCCCCCCAAAGTCTTTAGGGGATGGTCCCACCTGGCCTCTTCCAGCTGCTAGTGCTATTGACAGTCCCCTACACTCCTTGGCTTGTGGCCACATCACTCGCCTCTACATCCATTTTCATGAGCCATTGTCTTCTTCCCCATGTCTCCTTATGTGCAAATCTGCCTCTTGCAAGGCTGCTGTCATTGGATTAATCCCACTTGGATCCAATATAACCTCAACTCCATCCTAACCCTAATTGCATCTGCAAAGAGCCTATTTCCAAATAAGGTACATTCTGAGGTTCCAGGGGGTGTGAATGTTGGGGGGCACACGGTCCAATGCCCGGCACACATCACGATGACACATCTGTGGGTGCTGACCTGGCATCAGGCCTATGCTGCCTACTTTGTTTGTTTTCACTTTTAATTCTCAACACCACCCCCAGAGACAGGTGCTGTTATGCACACTCCCAGTTTATAGACAGGGTCTTCCCTGGAGGCTCAGATGGTGAAGAATCTGCCTGCAATGCAGGAGACCTGGGTTCAATCCCTGGGTCAGGAAGATCCCCTGGAAAAGGGAATGGCAGTATTCCCTCCATTATTATTACTGAATACTCCTGTATTCTTGCCTGGGGAACCCCATAGACAGAGGAGTCTGCAGGGCTACAGTCCATGGGGTCACAAAGCGTTGGACACGACTGAGCAACTAACACTTTCACTTGCTTTCATCTTACAGGTGAAAAATCTGAGATGGGTTACGTCCCTTGTCCAAGGTCTCGAGCTAACAGGTTAAACCCAGGGTAGAATTCAGGTGGGCATGAGAGGTTGACCCTTCAGAACAGCAGGTGAAGCCCCCCAGGTGATGCCGTTTTGGATGATTCTCCATCACTTAGGTCCACTGGGAAATACCTAAGATACCTTTAATGAATAATTAGAACTAACTGAAATTTTAGTTCTGTGACTACTTTGGAAAGGCTGGAATGTCCAGAAAATGAATATGGGGAAAGAACAAAACCAGCTACTGACATCCAGATGTCCATCCCCCCTCTGTAAAATTTTTGGCCTGCCACACACCAGAGGGAGTTCTCACTAATCTTAGATGCCTCGGCGTGCCAAAAATGAGATCTTCGCAACTTTCCAGGCTACAGCCATGCGGGGCACCAGGGAACACAAAACAAGCGATGCAGGGATGGAGGTCCTCGCAGATCTCCTAGCCTGTGTCCACAGCACCTTAGGTGGTACATGTGGCCCCACGGACCACCACCAGTCCACAGGCTCTGCGGCTTCTGACCCAAAATTAAGGTCCAACCTAGGGGCTGCTTCCCAGGCGGCGCTAGTGGTAAAGAACCCGCCTGCCAATGCGAGAGACAGGAGAGAGGTGAGTTCAATCCCTGGGCCGGGAAGATCCCCTGGAGGAGGGCATGGCAGCCCACTCCAGTGTTCTTGCCTGGAGAATCCCATGGACAGAGGAGTCTGCAGGGCTACAGTCCATGGGGTCACAAAGAGTTGGACACAACTGAAGCATGCATAGGGGCTGCCTTAACCTCTGGTGAAACTGGGGTGTCCTCAGCACAGACCTTCTGCACACTCTGCTCCCTGGACAGAGTGCCTCAGCCAGCACCCCTGCCCCTGCATAAGGGACCAGGCACCATGGCTGCATCTCCCCAAGGAGTGGGCACCAGCTCCCACCAGCCCGTGAAGTCATCAGACAAGCCAGTCAGGTCTTCCCGCAGGAAGCAGAGGTTGCCTCACCCTCTCGTTACAAAGCCTGCCCCCCGCCACTGCCCCCAGTTACTCCCTCTGTTCCCAGGACAACCTCTGGAAGACACACACGGTGTCTTCCACCCCCAAGACGTGAGAACACATGGCTCATCAGCCAATCCTGGTCTTGTTTGTCCCGTGTTCTGCCATCCCCATAACCCTGGAGCAAGAGGTCTTCCCTCCCTGAGGGGCTCAAGAGGAGGTGATTAGAGCATCTCTTCCCAGGTCCTGTAAGGGGGGCTCACCCCGTCCCTGCCCCGGGGGAGACAGTCACAGGAATGAACATCTACAACATGTTGTGAAAACATGAGGCACGAGGCAGGTGTGTGAAGCTGAAGGAAAGCAGAGAGATGGTTTTCCCTGGAGCAGAGTTGAGGGACGATGCCAGTGGAAATGGACACGGAAACTTAAGAGAGGTGGACCCTGGGCAGATGCAGGGCTGGAAGGATATTTGGATCATGGGACAAGGTTATCATGGGCATGACAAGCAGGAGGCAGCTAGGGACACCCCATCTCATGCCCCAGGGCTTGAGTCCAGATTCCAGCTTGATTGCTTGGTGGACGTGGTGTGGACACCCTCAGAACACGAGGGTTGGACAGAGGCCGCTGGACAGAGATGTTTAAAGAGACTCCCAGGGTCTGGCAGGGGAGAACCGTCTGCCACTTGCCAGCTTTTGGGTGCCCTGGCCTTACCCGTAATCAAGAAATTCTACCAGGTCAGAATTTACCAGGCTTCCCAGGTGGCTCAGTGGGTAAAGAAAGAAAGAAAAGAAAGTGACGTCGCTCAGTCATGTCTGACTCATTGCGACCCCATGGACTGTAGCCCGCCAGGCTTCTCTGTCCATGGGATTTTCCAGGCAAGAGTACTGGAGTGGGTTGCCATTTCCTCCTCCAGAGGATCTTCCCAACCCAGGGATCGAACCTGGGTCTCCCGCACTGTAGGCAGATGCTTCACCATCTGAGCCCCTACGGAAGCCCAGTGGGTAAAGAGCCTGCCTAAAATGCAGGAGATGCAGTGGACGTGGGTTCGATCCCCGGTCAGGAAGATCCCCTGGAGGAGGAACTGGCATCCCACTCCAGTACTCCTGCTGGAGAGCCTCATGGATAGAGGAGTCTGGTGCGCTACAGTCCATGGGGTCCCAAAGAGTCGGACATGGCTCAGTGACTAAGCAGGGGTTTACCTGAAATACTGCCTCCGGGCACTTTATGTGGATGGTGTGATTTATTCACTGGGTTCCCAGTAACTACCTGGGGACTTTGGTTGCATGGACTCATTTTTGACAGAGAAAACATTAAAAATCCCATATGAGATGGACACTTCCCTGAAGAGGGTGAGGCTATTGCAATCCGGCAATTATTTTTGTAAAACAAATGGAAATGCAAGCCAGGGTGAGCCCTGTCAGGAGGCGCTGAGCGCAGCGAGCTCAATAAATCTCGAGCGTACAAGCTAAAGGGCATCCTGTTAATATCACAAAAGAGCAGAGTTCAAGGGGATCGTATAACTGTCACCCCCAAAAGGCAGCACTTGATTCATGAGTGAGTCAGGATGTGAATCCTTGATTCATATTCAACGCATGACATTTGCCCATGTGTCTGTGCCAATAATTTTAATTTAATAAGCCCACGTGTCAGGGGCCACTCAGATATGTTACAGCTGCAGCCGCCGCCGCCCTCAGGCCTTGCAGAGTCCAGCTCCCCGGCTGGTTCCTCCCTCGGCATCCATGGGGCGTTCTGTGCTGTACTTGCTGCCCCTGTGAGCCCTTCTCACAGGGCACCGGGGTGCCTCCTCAGGTCATGTCGGCTGCATGGCCGAAATGTCGCCCTCAAGACTCTAGGAACATGGTTTTCCGGGTGCTGGGGGCATTCCCATGGCGTGGAGAGAAACGCTGAGCATGGGAAGCAAATATACAGGTTACTTGCTTCTAAACCAAAATGACTCAAATGCAACATTGAAATTAGGCATGACAAGGACAATCCTCTGATTTTGAATTCTTTTACAGAAGAGCAAACAACTAGGAGAGATACTAGGTTATTTTTAATCCCAGATAAGGAAGACTATTGAAGAGAAAATGATACTGTCTGCTAATTAATATCAACGGGGACCTGCACACAATGAAGAGGGGGTAACATGAATTCTTTTTTCTCACTAGTCAAAGAAAGGCAGCTGGTCAGGATTAGAAACAATATGTTCTTAAACATCATCCAAGATTTGTAACCTTAAGTAAATGAGTAAGAAAAAGGTGGAAGAGAAGAAAGAATGAGGTAACATTATAAGGTGTGGAACATCACATGGAAAGACCACCTACAATGCAGGAGACCCAGTTTCAATTCCTGGGTCAGGAAGATCCTCCAGAGAAGGGAATGGCTAGCCTCTCTAGTGTTCTTGCCTGGGAAATCCATGGGATTGCAAAGAGCTGGACACGACTGAGTAACTAAGACTTCACTTCACTGGTAGAACCAGTCGTTTGTTGAAACTGGTACCAACTTTCTGAACATTGTACTGTTGACTTTCTGCAGGAGCCATCTGTCAGATATCAATATCTAAGTAGGTTTCTTTTTTTCTTTTTAAACTCAGTAATGTATGAAAAGGCTGACGTTCTTGATAATAACCAAGCTCAGTTTACCCTGCAAACTGAGTGTCCCTGGTCACAGGCAGCAACCTTGGCCAAGATGGCACTGCCCTTGTTAGGGCCAGTGTGACCTGGGCGTTGAGTTCTGATGCATGGACTTCCGGAGGCTGGTGTGGCCCTCAGAGTTCTCCCGAGGCCCAGTCTCCCAGACTCACACCCTCTGTGTCCTCATTGTGGTTCTGCATGTTTTCTGGGCTGTGCTGTTCTGTTTCTGTGATTCATGTTTTTTTTATTACTCCTTGGAAGAAAAGATATGATAAACTTAGTGTATTAAAAAGCAGAAACATCACTTTGCCAACAAAGATCTATATAGTCAAAGCTATGGTTTTACCAGTAGTCATGTACAGATGTGAGAGTTGGACCATAAATAAGGCTGAGCGCCAAAGAATTGATGCTTTTGAACTGCAGTGTTGGGGAAGGCTCTTGAGATTTCCTTGGACTGCAAGGAGATCCAACCAGTCCACCCTAAAGGAAATCAACCCTGAATATTCATTGGAAGGACTGATGCTGAAGCTGAAGTGCCAATACTTTGGCCACTTTATGTGAAAAGCTGACTTACTGGAAAAGACCCTGTTGCTGGGGAAGATTGAAAGCAAAAGGAGAAGCGGGTGGCAGAGGGTGAGATGGTTAGATAGGATCACCAGTTCGATGGACATGAATCTGAGCAAGCTACAGGAGCTAGTGAAGGACAAGGAAGCCTGGTGTGCTATAGTCCGTGAAGTTGCAAAGAGTCAGACCCAACTTAGTGACTGAACAACAAAACTGACCTATAAGAGTTTTTCGTGTATGCATTTTCAGCTCCTCAAAGCACTCTCAGTACAGCCTTTAGATATTTACTGATTTCTATAGAGGGTGATGTCTTCCCTCTAATCAACAGACATTTTAAAATGCATGTTCCCATTGAACCATAAGTAATGGCTGTGTTCTGTCTTGACTTTGCATTTCTCTCTCTTTAACTTGAACAATCCACCCACCATCAGTCCCACACACTCTGAAGACACGTCAACCCCAAAGGAGACCCAGAAGGCCTGCAGTCCCATGTTGTCTATTATTTCTGCCCAAGCTCACCAATCAGGAGGGAGAGATGAGGCCCAGAGAAGTGAGGAGTGGTGTGTAAAGGGAGGTCTGCATCAGCGGACCCAGGCGGAGCTGAGCCTCGCTGCCAGAAGACCTCCTAGAGCTCACAAGTGCAACAGCCAGCAGGTCCTCGGGGAGAGCATGAAAGATGCACATGTGTGTGTGCTGGTGACACGAGAAGTGACATCTCTAGAAGGATGGGCTCTTCCATGTGAGACTTTACTCAGTGGACTGGGGATGGAGCCCTCAGGGTCCCGCTGTCTAAGGGGTCGTCGCAGGTGAAGGAATTTCTTAATGAGACACAGGGTGAGTTCCAAGGAGAGCTAGGAAATGGGAGTGTCCTAAAAGCCAAGTGTTATTCTCTCTAAAGGGGTCCCCTTAGGTCACAGATGAAAATGGTCCTTAGGCTTGGGCAAGATGAGCATCACACATGAAATGCAGAGACACATCTAGGGTGGGATTCTCACAGTGGTCACGCTGTGGTGTCCAGAGGGGCCTCTCCTGACCACCAGGTTGAGCAGGGTGGTTTCCTGGAGGAATCCCAAGTGAAAAGTGCCACGGCAAGACCCCGGGTGTTGCCAGCCAGGGTGATTTAGAAAGGGGTAAACCGAGACTTCCTTCAGCGGAGAAAACAATCCCATAGAAAAAGAACAGCTGGCAGGGGGGTCACAGAGGAAACAGCCAGAAGGTTCTAAAGCAGAAAGAGCGTGTGGGACAGGATCCACCTTGAAATACAGTCTGGTGGACCACACTGCTGACGGGGGAGCCTCAGGTGACCTCTGTTTTCCCTGGGTTCTCCCACGCCTTCATGTATAAACGGTGCAAGCAGCAGGGAAAGTCTGATGGAATGCAAGGACGGTTGTGTCTCCTAATGCCTCTGATGACTCTTAGAAGATTTGGTCATGATAGCAAAAGAATTTTCTCTCTGACAGTTTTAAGCAATCTTCTTTCCACTGCATTTACCACCACATGTTGATTCTTTTCCAGAATTTAGATATTAGATGTGGTTAAAGGGGTGAGAGAGACAACAGGAATATCCCCAGAGCACTAAGATGCAAAGGTGCAGTTAGTTACTCCCACAACCCAGGAAGGAAGGCTGGTCCCATTGCTGCCATGTATGTGCAGTCCTCCAAGGAATTCAAACACCCTGTACCTGAATGCTCACTGGAAGGACTGAAGCTGAAGCTCCAATACATTGGCCACCTGATGCAAAGGGCTGACTCATTAGAAAAGACCCTGCTGCTGGGAAAGACTGAAGGCAGGAGGAGAAGGGGACGGCCAAGAAAGAGATGGTTGGATGACATCACCGACGCAATGGACACGAGTTTGAGTAAGCTCCGAGAGCTGGTGATGGACAGGGAGGCCTGGCGTGCTGCAGTCCATGGGGTCGCAAAGTGTAAGACACAACTTAGCAACTGAACAACGACAACAACCACACGACATGGTAGATGCTACTCTTCTCATTTTAAGGTGAGAGACCCAAGAACCAGCCAGGTGAGTGACTTCTTAGCAGCCAAGTGGCAGAGACACATCCGACACAGATTTGGGACTAACAGCCTGAAGCCCAAAAGGCAAGAACAGCCAGTAGGTAAAAAGTGATTTGCTAACCAATATAAGGACATCATCATGTCTCTCTTTAATAGAACCATCAAACTGCAAAATGGAGCCAATTTCAGCTGCTTCTTTGGTGCTTTCTCATTTCCCTGGGAGCACAGCATCATCTGTACATGTTTATCATCCAGTTATTATCAACTTGAGTGAGCAGGATGGTGTCCAACTGTTTCCTAAGGCTTTCCACTTTTTAAACCCGCGGGGCTGAACTTAGAGCATCTTTAACATGTTAGCGATTGAAACTGATGTGTATTAAGACAAGGATTATTCGTGTATAAACTACTCAGGATGCAATTTCAAAACTCAGCACGCGTCCCCTTGAAGAACAACAAACGCGCTGACCCGTCCAGCAGCTGCGTGTGGGATCTCAGTGCCAAGCACTCCATTATGCAAAGTGGGTGCTTCCCAAGTGCTCTGCTTGATAAGGAAAACAGTGCAGGCTCGGCCAAATCAAGTGTCCTGCATTAGGGAGGCTCTTCTTGCCGAGCTGACAAGTATCTAAGGAAAATGATACAAGCACACATCCAAGTCCAGAGGGAAATGAAAGTACAGAGTCTTCCTGATTGCAATAAAACGCTAGGCCTGGCTAACCTTCCGCGACCAGGACTGGCAGGGACTGCTCAGCTTCTCTGATTTGTGTCCATCCCAAACTGACCATGGAGCCCTGGTCCTCATCACGCAAAAGATAGGAAAGGCATTCTCTGAGATCTTTGGGAACTCAGTTATAGCATCCATATAATTGTTATTGCTGTTCCATCGCTCAGTCATGTCCAATTCTTTGTGGCCCCATGGACTGCAGTACGCCAGGCTTCCCTGTCCTTCACTATCTCCTGAAGCTTGCTCAAACTCATGCTCACTGAGTTGGTGATGCCATTCAACCATCTCATCCTGTTACCCTCTTATCCTGCCCTCAATCTTTTCCCAGCATCAGAGTATTTTTCAATGAGTTGGTTCTTCACATCAAGTGACCAAAGTATTGGAGCTTCAGCATCATTCCTATATATATTGAATCTATACATTAGAGTTCCTTAATTTCTAATTAAGCATGAAATCACAATGCCTGTTTTCCCCTTCTAACTATGTCACTGGTCTCTGTAATAGAAAGAGGAGTGATTCAGGGGCTTCCACTTTGGCAAATCGATACACTTTAAAAATTGGGGATATTTTACAAAGACTGGTGGGCCTTAGCCTCACGTATTCTCATTGGCAAATCAGGCAGGCCTCCACATATAGTTTCTGAGGCATTTTCTAGCTTATCATCCACTGCTTCTTTTTTATTATTATCTTTCATTCATTTCCTCTTTGCTCGTCCATGTGTATCTACCGGGCTCACTTGGTTTCATATCTCCCTTCTTAGCTCAGCCATCACAATCCAGTTGGCCTTTTCTCATTAGATCTGTTTTCTAACCATTTGATTATTTTCACTGCTGTCATGTGAATATTCTCAAATCCCCAACCCCATTAAAATACCACTGCATTAATCATATTACAATGATGACTATGATTAACATTTTCGGAGGCAGTGTTTACCATTGTCAGACTGAGAGCTCCTACACATATTATATATGTATGCAATTATCTCTGTTAAGTGACTCCAGGGAAATAACAACAAGCTATTTTTCCACTGACTCAATCCTGTCTCCTCTACAGTACTTTTATTGCAGCTCTCATCTTCCCAGAAGTTGTCTCTTTCTCCCAAGTCCCCCTGGGAGGAAGGCTTTCACTAGAATATCGCACTGTCTAGGGGGTGGTTTGTAGGTTGGAAGAAATGTGATTTAGTGCACTGGGAAGTATACGGCACATCCTTCTGAGTCTTATAAATCTGTTAGAAATAAGTTCTTTTAGTTTCCTCATCAGAAAAGGATTAGTTCGCCCTCAGCGAGCATGGCTGTCCTAGGTCTGGTGGTGCCGAGCTGGAGATGAGGCGTGGAGCCTGTGAAGGCAGTGATTCATTTATCCGGGACGTCCAATCTCTGACCACAGATCATTTCCGTGACACCAGGCCTTTTGCACGGGCTGAGCTCTATTTTGCTAGTGAACTGGGTCTCACGTCAGTGCCGCCCGGCGCCAAGTTTGTTGTCTGCTGGTGGTGGGACCCAACCCGGTTCACCTTTGAGGAGGCAGTCCAGGTCACGTGTTTGCATACAGTTTCAGCGGGGAGACTTTTCATCTTTTAGCCACAGCTTCACGGCTGGAATTCCTCAGCCAGCACAGCACAGAAGGTGAAATACGTGGAATATTGTCTCTAAGTATTGATAAAACGGACTCGGAGAAGGTGTATGGCCTGAACAGAGTCAGAAAGCAGGTCAGGTCCCAGTTTCATGCACAGAGCAACCACCTGGACCCACGTGGCCAGCCAGGATGTTCCCAGTTCTCTTGCAAAATATAAACAGAAATCAGCGTCCACAAAGCCTGTGGCACTGTTGCTGTTACTGCTATTCAGTCGCTCAGTCGTGTCTGACTCTGCGATGCCTTGGGCTACAGTACTCCAAGCTTCCCCGTCCTTCCCTAGGTGCTGTGCATGCATGATTTTTACCTACATTTTCCAGCTCATTCTGGTCACTGACCCTTGGCTCTGTCTCTGTGATGCACCGTGGATGCCTATTTGGGGTCACTGTTGGTCAAAAGTAAGATTTTGCTTGACTGAAGATTCCTTCTGCATCTCTGCTTTGGGTGATATATCATATAAAATGCTAACATGTCAGTCACTCAGTCGTGTCTGACTTTCTATGACCCCATGGGCAATAGTCTGCCAGGCTCTCTTGTCCATGGAGTTCTCCAGGCAAGAATACTGAAGAGGGTAGCCATTCCCTTCTCCAGGGAGTCTTCCCCACCCAGGAACCAAACCTGGGCCTCCTGCATTGCAGGCAGATTCTTTATCAGCTGAGCCTCCAGGGAAGCCCCAGTCTATCATAAACACATCTGTATTTCTGAACATGTGTGCGCTCCACCCCTAAGTCATAGCTGACTCTTTGGGATCCCATGGACTGCAGCCCACCAAAGCTTACACCTTCCCCTAGTGTCTGGGGGTATTTATTGGCCACAGACAATTTCATGACCTAGTCTACGGAACTGCTCTAAAGACACATTTAGCCAGAAATTTAATCTGATCTTCAAGTCTGCCAAAGCTGCAGTTGGAAGTTCGATCCCTGGGTCAGGGAGGTGGCCTGGAGAAGGAAATGGCAACCCACTCTAGTATTCTTGCCTGGGAAATCTCAAGGACAGAGGAACCCGGTGGGCTGCAGTCCACGGAGTCACAAAGAGTTGCACGCATCTGCACAACTAATTATGTCACATCAGCAACAACAGATCCATATTTAATGACTTTGTGGTCACTTCTTTGTATAATTTAGTGACTGGCAGCTGTCCCTACCATCAGCTCATGAGCAAAGATACAGGCCAGTGTCCTGTGAGAGGCAAATCTCCCATAAGTGTTGGCACCAGAGACTGTGGTAACAGAGGAAAAAAGTTTCATATCTCATGGCCTTAGATGGTCGTCCATGGCAACGTCTTACAATCACCAGGTGTGTAAAGTTGTAAGCAGATTTCCTTATCACAGTGGATGTTCCCCCTCATCAGGGATGTTGTCAGAAAAGCAGCAATAATATTTAGAAATACATTCGTCATCTTTTTTTCACTTTTGATGGAAATTTCCTGAAACAGAATTTATTAGGATCCTTGTGTTTGCGGAACACACACCCACTTCAACACTACAAACGGCAGAGACTGCTCCGGATGAAGCTGCATGTTTTATATTCAGCCAGAAAAACGGTGCTGGAGAAGACACTGGAGAGTCCCTTGGACAGCAAGGAGATCAAACCAGCTAATCCTAAAGGAAATCAACCCTGAATATTCACTGGAAGGACTGATGCTGAAGCGCCAATACTTTGGCCACCTGATGCAAAGAGCCGACTCATTAAAAAAGACCCTGATGCTGGGAAAGATTGAAGGTAGGAGAAGAAGGGGTGACAGAGGATGGGATGGTTGGATGGCATCACCGACTCAGTGGACAAGAGTTTGACCAAGCTCCAGGAGGTAGTGAAGGACAGAGGAGCCTGGTGTGCTGCCGTCCATGGGGTCACAAAGAGTCGAATACAATTTAGTGCTTGAACAACAACAATAGAGAAATAAAATTTAGGCAAGCGAGGCGAGGCCAAAAGACTCAATTACTTTTCTATTCTGTTTTCTTAAAATGGAAATAACAATCACTTGAAAAGATAAGTACTCCACACTCCAAAATGACAGGAAAATAAATAGATCTGTAGCATTTCACTCTTTCATCTATCTGTGTTTCCATTTAAGCCAATGTTTCCACTTAACTAAAAATTTGTTGTGATTTATTTTCTCATTTAAGACAAGTGTTGTCATTTGTACCATGCATTGTGATCTTAAAACAAATTTCAGATCCTACACACCCGAGTGAGAAAGACAGCATTCCTACAGCTCCCTGCTTGGGTACGTTTGAGGGCACCACTCTATTCCGGTCTCATGATTCATGCACCCTGAGTCCTGGATGCCAGGGGTTACATAAAGTGTCTTCACCCCCTCCCTCTGTCTGGATATTCTGGCTCCTTATTGCCTCCACTCTTTGACTGTTTTCAGGCCTCTCATTGCTGAGTCGTAGAAAAGTACCTGCTTGTTCTCTGGCGCGCTGATTGGGCCTCTGAGCATCTTACAGGACTAGCCCATCCTTCTTTGGGGCTTCTGTTCAGTGCCTTGTCCTGGACCTGGCAGAACTCATTCATGCCTTCGTTTCTGCTCAATCCTTGCACCCTGATGGCGTTTTCCACATGCAAGTTAACACGGTAATTGCTTTATGCTATTGTCTGAGGCCAGGCTGGCCCTGCCTCCCTCCATCTGCTCAGCTTTCTGCCCTCCGCTGCAACTCCGAGCATAGCTGGTCCTGCCACATGGAGTCCCTGGGGCTGCCGCCCAGCAATATTTTCACACAAGGCCTTGATTGGAGCTCCTGCAGACTGGGATTGGGACTGTCACTCAGTTATTTGTGCAAGCATGTGAAATGACGATGTAATTTGCAAATCTGATACTAAGACTCTCTTTCCTTGTGTCCTGACCCATCGCCAAGGCCATGGAGTGGAAACCTACTACCTCACTGATTTCTAAGTGTCTTTGTCTATGTTTACCCAAAAATCTGAGAGTTGCTGAGAGGTCAGTGTTACAGGGGCTTCCCAGGGAGCTCAGGGTAAAGAATCTGCCTGCAATACAGGAGATTCAGGTTTGATCCCTGGGTCAGGAAGATCCCCTGGAGGAGGAAATGGTAATCCATTCCAGTAGTCTTGCCTGGAGAAGGCCTGGAACAGAGGAGCCTGGCAGACTCCAGTCCACGGGGTCACAAAGAGTCAGACATGACTGAGCGACTGAACGTGCACAGCACGCTGTTACTGAGGTCAGGGCTGCACGCTGCTTCACAAGCTCGGCCCATGCCTCTGGGATCATACCCCCAGACCTCAGAGTTTGGTCTTCTATGTGCTCAAGGTCTGCTCCCGTCTTATATCTCCTCCCAGGCCCTTCATGTTCCCCGCATTGGATCTGTTCTTCCAGCCTCCTCAATTTCCTGTCTCTGTAAATGTAGTCCTTGTAATTCTATAACACAGACCTAAATTATTCCACCTGGCATCGCTAGAGTCCAATCCCAGGCTGCAAAAGAGAACCACTCCTCCCTCCCCAGGGAGCCCCAATTCACAGCAGAATGATAAAGTCACTCTCTAGACAGACCTTGGAGGTCCCCCTTGTCTTATATCGTGGCCTTTATGTCACCATTTTTGCATTTGCATGGATCAATTTCTAATTCACTGCTTCCACAACCCTCCAGAGCAAACCTCTATGAGCTTAGGAACTGCTATTTCCTCCTGAAAGAGACAGGGCCTGCACAGAGGAAGAGGATTGTTCTGAGATCAAGTGTGAACTCAGTGAGGATTTAGTCACACTGGGCATGGGAAGATATGGATGCTGACTTGGCAATTATTAAGTAGTGACAAGGCAACGCATGAAAGAAAGATTGTGGACGATCCATGAGCCTGTTGCTTCAGCTACATGCTAAGACCATGCAGTCTTGCTCCGCCTGTGGAAATGTAGACCCTTCCAATAGCTCTCAGTTGAACTTTTCCATCTTTCACCACAGAAATCAATGACGGCTGTCTTCAATACTTTATGAAGCATAGATATAACCTGGAAAAGCCTGGCTTGGACAGCCCTTTTTAACACTACTGCTAGTTCTGGTATTACATCTTCATGTCATTAACAGGAGAAATTAGGAAATACACAATGAGAAAAACAAAGAGTGACCCTATAAGTCACATTTATGGGGCAAATTTTGGTGATTTTTTTTTAATCTTGAATGTTATAGTAAAGTACCCTTTTGGCTGGGAACATATTACTTCTCACAATAAAATGATTAACAAGAGTTACCTACTTTTTAATTTTATGTATGCAGTGGTAGACCCTAGACTCGAATGTGTTCTCCAGGCACATATCAAGACAAGGGACACATATATGCTCTGTGGTTTTCACAGAATGAAGAGGCTCCAAAGCCTAATCTGGACACCAAGTGTGATCATGATTAAAAAGAAGAGAAACAGATTTGTCTAAATTAGCATTCCTTGAATTTCAGTGATGTTTAAATTCATATTTACTTTACAAAGTGTGTTCTTGCAGGTTAAATGGCCTATGTGTGTGTATGTGTGTATGTATATATATATATATATATATATATCCGACTCTGTGCGACCTTATGGACTATAGCCTATCAGGTTCCTCTGTCCATGGATTCTCCAGCCTAGGATTCTCCATGCCCTCCTCCAGGGGATCTTCCTGACCCAGGGATCAAACATGTGATTCCTGCATTGCAGGTGGAATCTTTACCACTCAATCACTAGGGAAGCCCCATATATGTCTGCATATATATATATATATATATGTGTGTGTGTGTGTGTGTGTGTGTGTGTGTGTATGGAGAAGGGAGGAAACCCACTCCAGTATTCTTGCCTGGAGAGTCTCATGGACAGAGGAGCCTGGAAGGCTATAGTCCACGGGGTAACAAAGAGTCAGACATGCCTGAACAAGTAGCATACACACACACACACACATAGAAAAACTATATATATATATATATATATATATATATATATATATACACTTATGGAAGTGTGGAAGTATTTGTTGCTCAGTTGTGTCCAACTCTTTGTGATCCCATGGATTGCAGCCTACCAGCCTCCTCTCTCCATGGGATTCTCCAGGCAAGAATCCTGGAGTGGAGAGCCATTCCCTTCTCCAGGGGATCTTCCTGACTTGGGGATTGAATCGAGGTCTCCTGCATTTCAAGCAGATTCTTCACCATCTCAGCCACCAGGGAAGGCCCATAGATATTTATACATATATAAAAATCTATACATATATTATTATTATTATCCTTCTCCAGATGTTAGAAAATTGGGAACTTGAATTAAAAACTTTAGTCTGAATTACAATTGATTTATTGTTTCACATGCTCAGTATCTGTGTATTAACTGTCTATCACATAACAGAAACGATGATGACTCTGGATACTGGTTATGTGGCTGTTTCTTTTCAGCAGCCAAGTTTTGATTACTTTAACTCCCCTCTCCTCTTTCATGTGCATCTCTCCCATAACATCACACTTTTTGATACTTGTCGTAATTTTTCTTCATAACTTTTCCTCTTTGTTGTTGTTCAGTTGCTCAGTTGTGTCTGACTCTTTGTGATCCCATGGACTGCAGCACACCAGGCTTTCCTGTCCTTCACCAACTCCCAGAGCTTGCTCAAACTCGTCTCCATTGAGTCGATGATACCATTCAACCACCTCATTCTCTGTTGCCCCCTTCTCCTCCTGCCCTCAATCTTTCCCAGCATCAGGGTCTTTTCCAGTGAGTTGGCTCTTCGCATCAGGTGGCCAAAGGACTGGGGCTTCAACTTCAGCATCAATCCTTCTGATGAAAGTTCAGGACTGATCTCCTTTAGGATGGACTGGTTGAATCTCCTTGCAGTCCAAGGGACTCTCAAGAGTCTTCTCCAGCACCACAGATTGAAAGCATCCATTCTTCTGTGCTCATCCTTCTTTATGGTCCAACTCTTACATCTGTACATGGCTACTGGAAAACCATAGCTTTTATTATATGGACCTTTGTCAGCAGACCAATGTCTCTATCATTTTATATGCTAAGCTTGTCATAACTTTGTTGCCACAGTTACTTTCAAACTAGATACTTTTAATCAAAAGCTATGACTATCTCCCCACTCCCAAAGGCACACATGCAAATGTAAGCAGGGAGCAGGACCCTATGAGGCCTTCCTGGTACAGACCCCTCCCCCATGTCTTCATGTTGCTTCCCCCCATGTCCTCTGCTTTAGCTCCTATCATAACCAGATAATAGAATATGATGCACTTTTCCTGAATTGTTTTACAGATGCGGAAACCCCAGGTAAATGGGAGAAATTAAGCACTTAATGGCCAGGAGCACGTAGAACTCAGACATGCTGTTGCCTGACAACCGATGAAGGCAGCCTGGTCACCTCACCACCAACAACCAGAGAACTGTGCACAACTGATCATATATGCCCTGACCCCTCCCTCACCTGGACTTTAAAAATGGTCTTCTGAAACCCACCAGGGAGTTCCGGCTCTCTCCACATGAGCTGCCTGGACTCCTAGGTGGGCACCTGCAATAAACGGCACTTTCCTTCATCACAACCGGTGTCAGGAGACTGGCTTCACTTTGCATAGGTAAGTACCCAAGTTTGGTTCAATAACACATGCACATGTCCCCACGCACAAACACACACGGTCACTTGCACACATACAAGAGCACATGGGCAGTAACCCCCCCACACACACACTCTGTGCATTCTCCCTGTGAAAACCCGATGGGCCGCCTATAGATGAAATCTGAGATCAGATCGCAGACTGGTCACAGACTCGGTGGCTCGTTCAGGGTTCAGAACAGGGCTCCCGTGCCGGGCCTGGCATGCCTTGATGAGACTGTGCCCACCCCGGGTTTCGCTTCCTCCCTTTCCCGTTTCTGAAGCCTCCTTCTGCCCTGCACTGTACCCTGTACTCCTCTTGTGGCGTCTCTGCCTGAATCACCGGCGTTCCAGCCTCTGTATCAGTTGAGGTTCAAGTCTCAAGTTGGCATCAGTGATGGGGAAGCTCCCTCTCTCATCATTTTGAATCCAGATGACCCTAAAAAGTGAAAATGGAAAATAATAGAGAAATGTATAGAGTGTAAGTAACTGAAAGAAAAAAAATAACAATTAACAGTCTGAATGAACAGAGAATGGAATAAACAGGTAAAAAAGAAAGTTGAATGTCTCAAGCTAGATTCAAGCCAATAGATTTTTTTTTTAAGTAAAGTTGTATTCTGCTCACCAAGTGAAACTATGTTTCAGAAATGATCGTATTTAATCAATAATTAATTGGAGCCAATAATAATAAACTATAGCTATTTACAAGTGAGCACTCATGGACATGGGTTGAAGAAATGCATGTAAACATTATGGATTGGAATGATTCCTTATTGGAATAATGACATTTTACTTTCTCCAGAATGCTGACTGATAGCATCAGTATTGTGCAATTTAAAATGACAAAGGGATTCTGTCGGTTTCTTAATGATGCTTAAAATGATGCAGAAAACAGCGTGGGAGCAGTGGCAAGAAATAAACATGTTGGATTAGACGTGGAGCATTCTGGCAGCCCCACTTTGTTTTTTATTTATTTATTTATTTATTTATTTATTTTTGGCAGCCCCGCTTTGTTAGTGATGCTGACCTGCTGCCTTTGTCCACACGGGTGACTTGGGTGGCTCAGGGCCACCAAGCCATGTGGTTTGAGAAGCTTCCCACTGGGGGAGATGGATTTGAACTGGTCCGGCCCCGGTCTCCCACCCAGTCTCCCCTGTGACCAGAGGCATGTGTTTGTGAGAGAGCTCGCTGTTTTCAGGGGCGAGATCGATGATGAAGAAACAGAGTCAAAAAGGAAAATGGCCAGCATAGCCCTGATTCCCCAGCCTCTGGCCTGTCCACATCCCCTTCTGACCAGCTAAGCAAACAGACTCTCGCCTGTAGCTTGAGAAAGAGGACTCGCCGGGGACCCCTGGCACCATGACGGCCTTGGCCAGAAAGACCGGATATTGCTACACAGTTCAGTTCAGTTGCTCAGTCGTGTCCGACTCTTTGCAACCCCATGGACTGCAGCACGCCAGGCTTCCTTGTCCATTACCAACTCCCAGAGATTGCTCAACTCATGTCCATTGAACTGGTGATGCCATCCAACCATCTCATCCTCTGTCATCCCCTTCTCCTCCCGCCTTCAATCTTTCCCAGCATCAGGGTCTTTTCTAATGAGTCAGCTCTTCCCAGCAGGTGGCCAAAGTACTGGAGTTTCAGCTTCAGCATCAGTCCTTCCAATGAATATTCAGGACTGATTTCCTTTAGGATGGACTGGTTGGATCTCCTTGCTGTTGAAGGGACTCTCAAGAGTCCTCTCCAACACCACAGTTCAAAAGCATCAATTCTTCAGTCCTCAGCTACACAGAGACAACCTAAAACCAAGAAACAGGGAAACCAGAATCACAGCAGCAGTGAGCAAGAAACCCCAGCCTTCCAGAACATTACCTGTATTAAAATGTATCTTAAACATTCTTTTCAGAAGTTTAACCTGCTCTTATAGTTTCCTAATTGTTCTACAAAAACAGTACAAGGTCAAAATCTTTGACTTAAATATATCCTACCCTAAAATAAAACAAGGTGTGCCCTTCCTTTGAAGTGATTTGATTAAAAAAAAAAAAAAAGACGTGATAAAAAACTTCCAACCAAGTTGAATTTAGAATCTGCATAAAGTGTACTTCTTTTAATTCTCTATGTTAAGCAAAAAAAAATTTTTAAAGCTTGATATTTCCTGAACGTTTCTGAAAAATTAAAAATTTCAGGGGTGGGGAGTGGATGACTACAAATGTCATAGGGACTTAAAAGTGTCAATAAAATTTTATTTAAAACTAAAGGAAGAAATCTTTCCTCTCCTTCTTTACACTGGAATGTCTTCAAAATAGTGAAGTATCTTATGAATATGCATTCCTAAGTAAAAGCAATGGAAAATTGCCAAACAAGGAATGGCCTGCCAAGGACAAGATTTAGAAACAACAAACTAGAAAATGTAATCAGTATCATATGTAGGAAAATAAGACAACAGCTCCCAAATGTACAATATTCTCCCATGTATTACAGGATTTTCAAATTTAAGGCCCTGCATCAACAGCGTGTCTTAACGTAATTTGACTCAATTTAAAACAGCTTCATCATCAAAAACAGCAATAATTTTAAAAAGTTGTGTTGATAAACCAATCTGCAGTTTCACAAGGCTTTAGAAAGTTATGTACACATGTCATCTAGTTAATTCTCGATAGAAATATTTAGATGGCTCATTTGGCTAAATATGCTCACAGGAGTTTCATTTAGCTCCATTAATTTAAATTTTAGTCACCACTTGATGGTGTCTCAGCATCTTTGACCTCGCCCATGAGCAGAATTCTCGCTGGTGCCTGACAACCCAACTCAGGAAAGACAAGTTTAAAAAGCTGAGCCCAACCACACTACTGTGTTTTTCTCACACTAGTCTCTTGCAGGAGTTGACAAAACATCTTTTTTTTTGCCTGGTCCACAAGCTGAGAATGGGTCTTACATTTTTAATTTTTAAAAAAATAATAAAAGAAAAATACTATTTGGCGGCACATGGAAGTGATCTGAAACTCAAATTTCAGAGTGTATAAATAAAGTTTTATTGGAACAGAGCCATGCCATGGTTTATTGGCCATGGCGACTTTGCTGAACTACGAGCACAATTGAAGAGCTGCGACAGAGACCGTATTGCTCACACAGCTGAACATATTAATGGCTCTCGACCAGCAAACATTTGCTGCCCCCTACTCTGGTGGCTGAGACAAATGAGTGGAAGATGGGCCAGTCCTGCTTCTTGAGGGATGCCTGGTCCCCAGTGAAAAGCCAGGGCTTCCTTGGGTGGAGGGACAGCTCTTGGGGACATCAGTAGGGAGGCCCACATAAGCAGGGCAGAAGACCAAGTGGTCTATTAACCTGTCTTGTGTTCATATTTCCAAGATACTACAGCATGTGCCCTCCCATGGGGCAAGGAAGGGGCTACTTTCTTTATGTTCTGGACATTTGACAGTTTTCAATAACAACATCAAACTTAGGGCTTCCCCAATAGCTCAGTTGGCAAAGAATCTACCTGCAATGCAGGAGACCCTGGTTCGATTTCTGGGTTGGGAGGATCCCCCAGAGAAGGGAAAGGCTACTCATGTCCATATTCTGCCCTGGAGAATTCCATGGACTGTATAGTCCATGCGGTCACAAAGGGTTGGACACGACTGAGTGGCTTTCATTTTCACTTTATAAATCACAGCGTGAGAATGTTTTGAGTACAAAGAAGGTTTCAGGTATGCATCATCTTAAGACATAGAGTGTTCCCCTGACACAGATCTGGGCGATGGGGCTGCCATTGCAAAGCACCCAATTAAAACCAGAAAAGGCAACGAGCTATGAAACACTAAAAGACGCACTTCCTTCATATAAGAGCAAATGGGTAAAATCGGGAGGCGACAGCACAGGCCACGTACATGAGATAAATACTAAAGTTCACAAAGCCATTCTCATAGAGCTTCGTTCAGAAGGTGGGGAGACTGTACACGGAACACGCTTGCTGGCAGGTGCGGGACTCCCCAGGGCGGGGGACCTCACCTGTGCTCCGGTGAAGGCTGCCTGGGGTCCACCCCACACATGGTGCCCGGGGAGCTGACCTGCTCCTCCATCAGAATGTGCACTTTGCTCTCCTTGGAGACCTGGCAAGGGGACAGATGCTGATGAGCCTGTCTTCTTTCCAAGATGAGCCTGTCTTCTTTCCAGGCTCTGAAGCGATTTCCTTCTGAACGGCAGCATCATTTTCCAGGCTACCAGGGATGCCCAGGACACTCAAGATCCCTCCTCCCGACACCTGTATCCACAAACATAAAAACTGAAAGCCAATAAGATTGTGGCAAAAGAAGAAAAAAGAAAAATGCAAGAATCAGACAGGCTTTGCTCTGAAGTAATTTTCTTCGGTGAGAAAACAGAGCAACCATGTGATCTGGGACGCGCTATGGCAGGCTCCTCTCAACGTGGAACCGATGTTGAGAAGATGGCTTGTTTCTCTTTTAGGGTGTGGAAGGAAAGGGTATCTCCCAGAGGACAGGAGATAAAACCAGCTCCTGAGCAGATGCGCTCATTCTAGTGGGGTACGATTGTCCGAGAGAGACTCATGGTGGACGGGAGGCTGAGTCAGGAAGTCCTTAAATGTGCTCCCTTGCAGGGGCAAGAGGGAAACAGTGTTTGTGGGAGTTACTGGGGAGTCACATTCCTGGGCCAGAGAAAGGAGCCAGGTGTGGACCAGGTGGGAGAGGAAAGCGCATCTCGGCAACGTCCCCACTCTCCTGCCCTAGGTTCCGGCAAAGTAAGCTTGCAGCAACTGTAGCCTCCTTCTATCCAGAATGTCCACTGGTCTGAAGGGAGCTGATATTGGACTGTCAGGGACAGCTGACTGTCCCTGTCACTCTGCCAAACTGAAAGAGAGTCAGAGCTAGATTTTTTCATTTATATCCCTTGCTTGATTTGAAACATGTGTGGACGAGGAATGTGGCCGACTTGGTTGCAGCAGGAATGCGTGCCAACAGATGACAGTTTTTATGGCCCGGACGCTTCCTCCTACCACAGCAGTTAGGATCCGGTGGGGACCAGGCACTGTCTGCTTGTCACTTTCAATACCGTGTTGTTACTTAACGTTACAAAGTCCCAAACTTAGCATGAAGTCACCATCCCGTGTTGTCAGTTACAGAGGCTTAAGACCTGTGACACCGTTCCGTGGGGAGTGTCAGAGCTATTATTCGGCATTTTCCTCCTAACGGGAGGCTGTGTTTGGGGATGTGTCATGGAGAGGAGCTCTGGGCTTATTTGTTTCCTGTTCTCACTCGAACACGCCCTCCCTGGTGGGAGCTGCAGCTGGTTGCCCTGGACTCCTTCTCCTTCATGCCAACAGACACACAGCCTCCCAGAGAGCATCACAGGGCTCAGGCCTGCACATTTCATGCTGTGTGGCTGTCTCCATGAAGCCGCCCACACACAAAAAAATGCCTGCCTTTCTTTGGGCCTTGAGCCTGGATGTCAGGTCCAAGCGGGGGAATGTTCGAAGCAGTTGGGAGAGGCAGAGAGTGAGCCTGCAATTGGCTCTTCTTTGCTGAGGAGTTGTCCTCAGGTCCAGAAAACCGTTCATATTACCACCCCTTACTCCTCACAAGAGTGGAAACACCAGCATTCACCTCTGCATCCAGATACCGTGTTGGGGAGAAGGGTGGCTTTACATGGGGTGGAGGAAGCTGGTGAAGCAGACTGGCTGCAAAGCATTTGAAACCTCACCAGCTTGGATGGGAATACTTTCTCCTTACCATCTCCACCTGAGCATTTCTCAGATTTCTTTTTTTTTTATAATGCACACAAGTGAGCACCAAGCTCTCCAACCCTCCCCCCAACCCCCACCAACAGTATGGGCTTTCCTGGTGTCTCAGTGGTAAAGAATCCACCTGCCAATGCAGGAGACGTGTGTTCAATCCCTGGGTTGGGAATATCCCCTGGAGAAGGAAATGGCAACCCAATGCAGTATTCTTGGCCCAGAAATCCCATGGACAGAAGAGCCTAGTGTGCTGCAGTTACAAAGAGTTGGACAGGGCTTAGCAACTGAGCGTGAAGGCATGCACCCCACAGGGTATCTTGTCCACGTCTTTGTAATATATCAAGGCAAAGCAGTTCAACAATTAGAACTAATTAACATCTGTGGTTTTATTAGTGTCGTAGTAATTTCCTCAGCTCACTGAACAACCAGAAAGTGCCAAAGCAGAGAAAAGGCTGAAATCTCTGAGGCTGAGCCTGCTAACCTCTCAGAGCAGCCAGAGGATGTGGAGTGAGGCTCAGAGGTGCTCAGCCACAGCGTGGTCCCACGGGGCCGCAAAGAAAGCAAGATCGAGTCAAGCATCGTGGCCGTGATATCTCACCACGTTTCCAATTTCCAAATTCTTAAAATCGTACCCTTTCCTATTTTCTATTACATCTAAGCTTAATTATCAAGGTGGCTAAACTCTTGTAATAATATAGACCTAAGTCTAGTATAAAACAAAGGTGAATATGTGTGAATTTACCTGCAAGGAGACACTGTGCGCTGGCTCAAGTCTCTTTAAAGCCTAACACGAGGAGAAAGAAGAGGCACTGGTTGGCGAGGCTGCCAGTCTTCGCCTGAGTTTTCTGTGTGAACCGATAAGCTGAGACTAGCCTTGGGGAAGAGTGTAACAGCGCAGGTTCAAAGTCTGTTTCCATGAAGGACTTGGTTGCGCAGTTGGCCAGCATCGCACCGTTTCTTCTCTAAGCTCTTCCCTCTGGCTCCAAGTCCCCATGAAATTTTGGGAGGAGCCTGACCCCTTGGTCCTCATCTGCATATTTTCTAGACTGAGACGAGCATACTCCCCCCACCGCATACACCAAAAGGAAGATTAAATAATACATATATACAATGGAATATTACTCAGTCATTGAAAAATAATGCCATTTGCAGAAACACGGGTGGGCCTAGAGAATGTCATACTGAGTGGAGTGAGTCAGACAGAGAAGGAAGAATATTGCGTGACATCCCTTGTATGTGGAATCTAAAAGGAGAAATGAGACAAAATGAACTTGCGAAACAGAAACAGGCTCACGGACTTCAAGGACCAAGCTTGCGGCTGCCGGAGGGAAGGAGGGGGAACGGGGCAGGTGGGGAGTCTGGTATGGACATGCACACGTGGCTGTCTTTAAGATGGGGACCCAGCGAGGACCTGCTGCAGGGCACGGGGAACTCGGCTTCGCGCCATGTGCCAGCCTGGAGGGGAGGGGAATCTGAGGGGGAATGGGTACATGTATATGCACGGCTCAGTCCCTTCACTGCTCACTGGAAACTAGTACGACATTGCTTGCTAATCGGCTGTACGCCAATAGAAATAAAAAGTTTAAACGGAGAAACAAAAAAAGATGATTGAAAAATGAAAAGCACCGTTCGCTAAGCAATACATTTCACAAGAGTAATCTGAGGATGGAACGTAGGCAGGGCTAGAGGGACAGATCCCTCCAGCTTGTTTTGATGTCAATGGCACTTTATGGTTTCATGCACTTAAGTGTAAAATTAATCCCCTGTGAGTCATTCGCTTAGAAACAAAACTAAAATGCTGGCATGAGGGAAGGAGCCCCACAGACTCAAGTGTCCCAATGCCAATGAAATGTGTTATTTTCTGTCCCTTCCTGGTATGAAATACATTAACATTGTTAAAAAATCAACCTTTGTCTTCTTTTCTTAGTAATTTCACTTTGGAATTTCAAAGATCAAATTTTCTCATTCATTGCATTTTATTTAGTAAAATTCAAATTCAATCCAGATGAACAACTAAGATCTTAAAGATAAAAAGCATATGTATTAGTCTGCTAAAAGCATTTTGAGTGAAACTTAGTATTATACTATGTTAATTTCACTCTTTGAATACTGTCTAATTCCTATAGAGTTGCATTGGTAGATCATAAAGTAACATTTCCTTATAAGCCATATATATAAGCAAACTAATAGCCTTGTTTCATGAGAAGTAAAATGTATACATATATACGCATCCTTTATGGGCTTTCCTTGTGGCACTAGTGGTAAAGAACCTTCCTGCCAAAACAGGACGCATAAGAGATGTAGGTTTGATCCTTGGGTCAGGAGCATCTCCTAGGGGCAGGCATGGCAACCCACTCCATATTTCCTACCTGGAGAGTTCCATGGACAGAAGAGCCTGGCAGGCTACAGTCCACAGGGGAGCAAAGCGTTGGATACAAGTGAAGTCAAGCACGCATGCATGACTCTTCTACAAGATTCTTATGATAGACACATATATGAGAGCAACTATTACTTCCTGCCATGAAAGGGACTATATTTGCTCTCACTTAAAGCAAAAAAAAAAAAGACAAGATAAATGAAACACACGTTATCAAACAGTGATCCCTGAGCGATGAAAAACCACTGATGTGAGCCCTGCCACTGCCCCAGGCTCCTGCCTTGGGTTTCCAGGCCCAGGCAAGGGGGGCTGGGCCTCAGAGACCTGCAGTAGGCAGAACCCACTGCAGACAGCACCAAAGAGGAGTCAGCACCAGGAGAGACCCCCAGAGACTGTAGAGGGCCCCCGGGAACAATCAGGCTGAGGGCGATGGCTTGTGGGGAAGCTTCTGAAGGCCGGGGCAAGAAGCCCGGGGAAGTGTGAGAGGAGCGGCGTCAAGAGCTCACACGGGGCTGAGGACAGGACCTGCGCCCACCGGAGAAGCCGGGAAACTCACCGCTCGTGGACCGCGGGCCGCAGTGCACAAGAGAGCCTCGTCTAACTTCCAGACCCACCGGAGAGGCCGGGAAGCTCACCGCTCGTGGACCGCGGGCCGCAGCGCACAAGAGAGCCTCGTCTAACTTCCAGACCAAGGTTTCTCAGCCTTTACATCTTTGGCAAGTTGGTCTGCATAACTAGTTATTAGGGAGTGTTTGTCCTATGCATTGTAGAAGGTTTAACACCCTCCCTGACATCAGCCTGTAGATGCAAATTCCTTAAACCCCACACACATTGCCAAATATTCCTTGAAGATAAAATCATTCCTCACTGAACAGCACTGCCTTAGACTGATCAGTCTTACATAAACAGTCTTAGACTGACTTTACCGGTCCTGTATAACAGATCTTCTGGGCAAGACACAGAAGTATGAAAACACTTACAAGTAAGTTAATAGTATTTCAGGACAAAGTTCAAGATATTTATAAGAAAACAAAATTATCCAGTACATGAGATCAAATCACAGTATCTTGGATTACATAAAATTTACAACGTTTTCAAATAAAACAGAAAACATGCTATATAAGGAGAAAACCTAATCAATTGAAAATGATCCAATACTAACACAGGTAGTATATTTAAACAGACAGGGTCTTGAAACAATTATTGCAACTATACTTCACAGGCTTGAAATGCTAAATAAAAACATGGAATATTTTTAAAACACCCAAATTAGATTTCTAGAGATGAAAAAATATGTTATATTTTAAAATACACTGGATAGGAATAATGACAGATAAGACATGACTGAAGGAATCACAAATAACACAGCAACTTATAAACGAAACAGAGTAAACAGAATGAAAATTTTTATCTGTGAGCTTGAAGACAAATATATATGCAGAATAATCCACAAGTAGTTGAAGTCATTGAAAGAAAATGGACAAAAGACAAAAAGAAGGAATGGAGGAGGGAAGGAAGGAAGAAAGAAACAGGAAGAGGGAGAGGAAAAGATTTAATGGTCAAAAAAAAAATCTTTTTTCTAATATGGTAAAAATTACAAGCCCATAGATTCAAGAAACACCATGAGACACAAGAACAAAATGCATGAAGACAATCATACTAAGACACTTGGCATTTTGCTAAAGAGGATATAAAAATGGCCAATAAGCATATTAAAGAAATATTCAGTATCACTAATCATTAGGGAAATGTAAATCAAACCACAGTGAGCTATTGCCTCACACACATTTGGATGACTACTATAAAAAAATATATCAAGTTTTGGTGAGAATGTGGAGTAACTGAAACACTTGGGCACTATTTGTAGGAGTGTAAAATGGTGCATTACTGTACGGAGGACAGTACTGAGGTTCCTCAAAAAATTAAATATAGAGAAATCATTTGCTCCAGAAATTCCAGTTCTGCGTGTATATCCAAGGAAGTTAGAGCAGAGTCTCCAAGCGCCATCTGTTCATGGCAGCCTTATTCACCGTGGCCAGAAGGAGGACCCAACCAAGTGTCCCTCAGTGGAGGGATGGGTAAACAGCCTTTTCAAAGGAGGGAATCTTGACTCATGCCACACACGTGGTTGAAACTTAAGGACATTCTAACAAGTGAAATAAGTGAAAGTGAAAGCTGCTTAGTCGTGTCTGACTCTGTGACCCCATGGACTGTAGCCAGCCAGGCTCCTCTGTCCATGGAATTCTCCAGGCAAGGATAGTGGAGGGTCTTTATAGTCACTTCCTTCTCCAGAGGATCTTCCCAACCAGAGACTGAACCCAGGTCTCTTGCGCTGCAGGCAGATTCTCTACTGTCTGAGTCACCAGGGAAAGCCAGTAAGTCACAGAAAGACAAATGCTGCATAGTTCCCTCTATACGAGTTATCAGGAGACAGAAAGTGGGAGAAGGCAACGGCAACCCAGCCCAGTGCCCTTGCCTGGAAAATCCCATGGGCGGAGGAGTCTGGTAGGCTGCCGTCAGTCCCTGGGGTCGCTAAGAGTTGGACACGACTGAGCGACTTCACTTTCGCTTTCATGCACTGGAGAAGGAAATGGCAACCCGCTCCGGTATTCTTGCCTGGAGAATCCCAGGGACGGCGGAGCCTGGTGGGCTGCCGTCTGTGGGGTCACACAGAGTTGGACACGACTGACGTGGATTAGCAGCAGCAGCAGAGACAGAAAGTAGAATGATTGATGCCAGGGGCTGCGGTAAGGTGGAAATGAAGAGTTCTCCAAAGGATATCATTTCAGTTTTACAAGATGAAAAGAACTCTGGAGACTGCACAGCAATATAAATATATTTAACACTATTGAATCACACACGTAAAAACACTTAGGACAGTGAATTTTATGTTATATACATTATTACCACAAATTAACATTTTTAAAGATAATAGGGGACTATTATGAACAAATTTATGTCAGTAAATTTGACAGCTGGCAGGAAATGGACAAATCCCCTAAAAGACAAAAACTATCAAAACACAGTGAAGAAGATAACCTGAATCAGCCCCCTGTCTATTAAGGTCACTGAATTTATAGGTAAACATCTCCCCTCCAAGAAATATCAGGAAAAGATGGTTTCACTACTCAACTCCACCAATATGAGAGAAAGACAAAATGATAATTCCACAGGAGCTCAGCTAGAAAATGGAAAAGGAGATTGTACTTCCCAGCTCATTTTAAGAGGCCATCACTTTTTAAAAGTCAAAGATATTGCAAGGAAAGAGAACTATAGAGTTTATGAACATAGAAGAGTGAAAATTCTAAACCACAAGTGTCAGCAAATCTAATTCAACAGTATATGAAATATAACAAAGTGAGATTATTCCCAGAAATATAAAATGAGTTCAGCACTCAAAATCAATCATTATGATTTATAATATTAACAAAAGTGAGAATGCAATGAACATCTGAATAAAAGCAGAAAAAGGCCTTTCACAAAATTCAACATCAGATTTTTATAAAATCTTTCAGTAAACAAGGAATAGAAGGCTGCATTCTTAACCTGAAAATAGGTGTCTGTGAAAAAGCCATGGCACAGATGATAACATACCTGAGGCAAAAGAATCAGTGTTTCTCTGTTAAGATGTGAAACCAGCTGTGGATGCAAGAGACAGCCGATGGAGAGAAGGGGACCCAAGGGGAAGGGGCTCCGCAGCCATAAAGGGCTTGATCAGGAAGGCCTCCCTCAACAGGCGATGTTTAAATAAGGACCTGGACCAGGTGAGCTAAGGAGCCTGGCAGATACTTGTCAGAGTTTCCAAACAGAGAAGGGCAAAGGCATGCCTCAGAGGTTGAGGATGCTGGCGGGAGGAGGGCAGAGGGTGGCCAAGCTCACGGGCTAAGTAAAGAAGTGTATCTGGTCTTGGGGTTAGGGGATGGATAAGGAAAGTGTGGTACATACATGCAATGGACTATTACTCAATCACCTTGAAAATGAATGTCTTTCTTAAAAAGTTAAAGGTACACCTACCTTATGACCTAGCCATAAGCATTTACCCAAAAGTTAAAAAAGATGTATGCACCCATACAAACCCTTGAACACAGGCGTTCACGGTTTCTTTATTTGTAACAGCTAAGAAGCAGCCCAATTTTCCATCAACAGATTTGCTGTTGTTCAGTCATTAAGGCATGTCCAACTCTTTGTGATCCTGTGAACTGGAGCTCCCCAGGCTTCCTTAACTATCCCCCTCAGTTTGTGCAAACTCACGTTCATTGAGCCAGTGATGCCATCCAACCATCTCATCCTCTGTCGTCCCCTTCTCTTCCTGCCCTCAATCTTTCTCAGCATCAGGGTCTTTTCCAATGAGTCTGCTCTTTGCATCAGGTGGCCAATGTGCTGGAGCTTCAACTTCAGCATCAGTGCTTCCAATGAATATTCAGGGTTGATATCCTTTAGGATTAACTGGTTTGATCTCCTTGCTGTTCAAGAGACACTCAAGAGTCTTCTCCAACACCACAGTTCAAAAGCATCAATTCTTAGGCACTCAGACTCGTTTATGGTCCAGCTCTCACATCCATACATGACTATTGGAAAAAACATAGCTTTGAATATATGGAGCTAATATATGAATATATGGACTTAAATATGAATATATGGACTTAAATATGAATATATGAATATATGGCCTTAAAAAGTCTCTGCTTTGTAATATGCCATCTAGGTCTGTCATAACTTTTCTTCCAAAGAGCAAGTGTCTTTTAATTTTGTGGCTGCAGTCACAGTCCACAGCGATTTTGGAGCCCAAGAAAATGAAATCTGACCCTGTTTCCACTTTTTCCCCATCCATTTGCCATAAAGTGATGGGGCTGGATGCCATGATCTTAGCTTTTTGAATGCTGAGTTTTAAGCCAGCTTTTTCACTCCCCTCTTTCATCCTCATCAAGAAGCTTTTTAGTTCCTCTTCACTTTCTGCCTTTAAAGTGGTATCATCTGCATATCTGAGGTTGCTGATATTTCTCCCAGCAATCTTGATTCCAGCTTGTGAGTCATCAAGCCCAGCATTTCGTATGATGTACTCTGCATATAAGTTAAATAAGCAGGGTGACAATGTACAACCTGTACATATTTCTTTCCCAGTTTTGAACCAAGTTGTTGTTCCACATCCAGTTCTGTTGCTTCTTGTCCAGCATACAGGTTTCTTAGGAGACAGATAAAGTGGTCTCGTATTCCCATCTCTTCAAGAGTATTCCACAGTTTGTTCTGATCCACACAGCAAAAGACTTTAGTTAGTCAATGAAGCAGAAATAGACTTTTTTTTAATGGATAAACAAACTTTTGTACACCTATACCACCGAGCAGGAAGGAGTGGAACACTGATACATGCAACGACCTGGATGGATCTCAAAAAATTATGCCGAGTTAAAGAAACCAGACAAAAAAAGTACATAACATATTATTTGATTTATGTAAAAATTCTGTGGAAAACAAAGTAATCTATAGCAATAGAAAGCACATCAGTGGTTTCCTGGAATCAGAGGTGGTGGTGAAAGTGTAAAAAATCTGTAAATATTCTAGTTTCTTGCTAGAAACCCACCTTTAAAAGAAGAATCTATTCCCTTCAGGTGGAGAAATTCAAATAGTTGGGATATTTTGTTTATATGTATAAAATATCAAACTATCCTTGAAAGAACCTTGGAAGCTACGGTACCCATTTAGACTGTCGAGTTTTGGAAATGACACTAACTGTAACATAGTAAATTGCAGGGCAAGTCAAGATGAACAAAGAAGAAACTTACTGAAGAAACTTATATCCTTAGAGGGGAAAGTATCAGGAACTCCAAGAATAGGACTGAAAAATGAACATATAATCTAGTATATAATACCGGATGGTGGGCTATGAGTGAGCGTCTATACATCATCACTAAATTCCTGACATCTCAGCCAACATAACACTCTCTCTGAAGGGGAGAACAACAGGTTTCCCCAGACTTCTCAAAAGTGATGGACAGCTGCGAGGCTGTCAGTCGGCGGGGACATAAACGAGGCTTCCCAAGTAGCACTGCTGGCAAACAACCCACCTGCCAATGCAGGAGATTTAAGAGATGCAGGCTGGGTCCCTGGGTCAAGACGATCTCCTGGAGGAGGAAATGGCAACCCACTGCAGGATTCTTGCCTGAAACGCCCCATGGACAGAAGAACCTGGTGGGCTACAGTCCATAGGTCGCAAAGAACTGGACATGGCTGAAGTGATTTACACACACACGTGGGGAGATGAACCTGCCTTGAAGGGACAACTTTAAAACCTATATTTTGAAAGATCAGAGAGTGAAAAAGAAAATGCCCCTACCTCCAGGGGTTGCTTAGAGTATAGAAAATATGATTGCTGCAGCCTTAAAAAAAAAAATACTTGGAAGATATTTACAGGTATTTTCACTTCCCCACATCACCAGTCATGGACATGAATGGCTTCTGTCTCCATCAGGAAAAAGTAGCACTCTCAGGTATAGTCAATACAGAAGTCAACCTTTGGTCACAATGTTGAAGGCTCCCGGGTTGGGTCCCCCCAGCCCTCTTATATCAGGCTTCCCAGATGGCGCTAGTGGTAAAGAACCCGCCTGCCGATGCAGGAGACACAAGAGACATGGCTTCGATTCCTGAGTCAGGAAGAGACCCTGGAGAAGGGCATGATGACCCACTCCAGTTATTCGTGCCTGGAGAATCCCATGGACGAAGGAGCCTGGTGGGCTAAGTCCAGGGGTTGCAAAGAGTCAGGCAAAACTGAAGTGACTTAGCATGCACGCAAACAGCCGTTTATGTTGTAATCAAGTATTAACACAAATACCCCAGAAACAGAATTAATGGATTGGACAAGCATCTCTGGAGTCAGAATAGCATCCATAGATGCTCTAAATAAGGTGAACTCTTAAAACCCATGAACTGGCACAATCAGGCTCCCAACCCCTGCCCAGCTGGGACATGGGAACATCCCCTGCTGGGTAAAAACTTCTGAGCTCTGAAACCAAGACACCCAGTCTCGCTCCAAAGTGTCCAGTAAATGCATTAAAAGCTGCTGGAGACGGGATACCAGCATAAACTGACCATGTCATCTGTGATTCATTCTGATAAGACGGTGCCAGGATCTCTGAGAAACCTCCAAGTTATTAGATAAGAAGATGCATCCATCATCAGAAAGCTTAGCTTAGCTTTGATAATGATGTCTAACTTATTTTGCATTAAAAAATGTTTAATGTTTTTATTGTGGTAAAAGTCACATAATATAAAACACACTATCTTAACCATGTTTAACTGCACAGTTCGCTGGCACTGAATATGTTCACATTGTTGTGCAACTCGCACCATCTCCTGAATAACTCTCACATCCACCTCCTGAATCTTTCCCTTTCCTAAACTGAGACTCTGTCCCCATTAAACACGAACTCCCCATTCCCCATCCTTACCTCCATCCCCCAACCTACGGCACCTACCAGCATATGCTCTGACTCTATGGATCTGACTATTCTAGGCGCCTCTTATGGGGCTTTCTTGGTGGCTCAGCAGCAAAGAATCTGCCTGTGATGCAGGAGATGCAGGTTCCCTTCTTGGGCCTGGAAGATCCCCTGGAGGAGGGCATGACAACCCACTCAAGTATTCATGCCAAGGGGATCTCCTAAACAGAGGAGCCTGGTGGGCTACAGTCCATACAGTCGCAAAGAGTCAGACATGACTGAGCAACTAAATAGCAACATGCAAAGATAAATGAAGCCATAGGTTTTGTTCCACCTACATTTCTGCTGTGATATTTAGCATAAGACTCCTCCTTGAGGTACCGTGCAATGGAAAAAGGAGAGCTGACAGAGTTCTCAAATCTTTCTGGAAGATACTCTCCAAAGCTGCTGGGAAGAGCCGTTGCACTTTCTGAGGTCCTGGCTTGAATCAAAGCTTCCTACTGTTCAAGGCCAGGCTGCCTCCTGTGCTTAAACATCCCTGCCAGCAGCAGCTTTACGGCAGGGCTGCAGCCCTCGGCATGGAGACAGCTGCTCTGCAGGTCCTTGTAAGCGAGTTCCGCCGGCCAGTCCCCGTCTGGGCTGGATCCTGGAGCAGAGAGGACCACGCAGCACAGCCCTGGAGAAGAAGACTCCGTGGATGCGATGCTGTCGTTGTGCGCTAGTGGCTGATGCCTTGGTGATGCCAGAAACGTGGAGCACGAAGGGCAAGCAGGGCTGAGTGGCAAGGTGCAAACCTCACCGTGCAAGGACCTGACCTCCGGCTAGGCCCTCTCTGCTCTCCTTCCTCCGGGATGTCAAGGCAGCTGGCGTTGAGGTGTCAGTTTTACAGACTGGCGGGGTCATGTTCTAACGTGATGGAACACGCCCCTTACACAGGCGGCCAAGGAGCCAGATCCCTGGTGTGCTCTGGGCCCCTCTTCGGCTCCTCTGCTCCATATGGGAACTGCTCGGGCGCCCACATGGTAGGGCTGGTATCTGAGCCTCCATTTCTGAGGCAGCTCACTGTTTGTATGGCCCCTACAGGAGTGATTCTTTCCAGCTCCGTCTTATGGACTTTTCTGCTTAAGGCATCAAGTTATTCTTGGAACTAGACCACTGGGAATATAGACACACATCAGCAATTGGCTTTGCCTATGGCAAGAGCCCAGGAGTGCAATGGCCAATTCTGTCGTTTCTGAGTATTTCCAACCATTAACCTTGAGTGTTGATATCAGCTACAGTCATGGAGATGACACTGATGATGTATCTGTGAATTTCACAGGCTGGTTTTTGAATGGAAAGTGCCATGTTCTTCTGATGCCTCTCTCTGTAGAGTGTTAGCGTATTGCCTGAGAAATGTAGGTACCAAACCGACTCTGTGCTGCTCAGAGCTCGGAGGCATAAATGGGGAAGATTAAGTAGCTCTAGTTATTAACATGGGCTCAGGGAGGAGGTATTCACTGACATGGTGGAGAGGTCTCCAGAAAGCATTTTGAATCCTTTCCTGTCCCTGACACCCGTGTTCTCGGCCAGACCATGAGGAAACATGGATGCCTCCCTAACAGCTGAGCTTTGCCACCTTCACAGATGCATAAGTAGAAAACCAGAATTCTAGAATCTCAGAGAGTGAGAGGAGCAGATGCATTTCTCCTCAGAGCAGAGAAGGATGAAAGAATGTTCGAGAAACCATATCCTCCAAGACTGCAGACTTCTCACCTTCGTTTTTTTTTTTCCACCCCTTGTTTCTCTCCCTGGAGCAGGTTTCTTGACCTCAGCACTACTTACACTTTGAGCTGAATAACTGGCTGCTGAGGGGAGGAGTCGGGGAAGAAAGTTTCCAGTGCATTCCAGGACACTTAGCGGCTTTCCTGTCCTCCCCACGAGATGAAAGAAGCACTCTCACCAACTGTGAAGATGAAAGATATCTCCAGACGTTGTCAAATGTCCCCTGGGGGAGGGGGGAATTGCCCCCAGATGAGACTCTCTTGTCTAGAGTAACAATATAGTGAAAAATAGGTCAATGATGGTCATTATAATCACTAGGTATTCGACTAAGCGTATTTTTTTTTTAATCTTTAAAACAATCACACCAGTTGATGCTGTCTCCCTGCCTGCGTCACACAGGGAGAAACTCAAGCACAGCAAAGTTCAGCTGCTGAGGGAAACCGAGGGTGGGATCCAGAGAGAGCAACCCCGCTCCGCACAGACGCTCCCGTGTTACAGCGGATCACAGCTACACGCACACGGGCTGTCACAGAGGATGCTGAGGTTCTGTGAGAGCGTCGCAGATGTCACGGAAGAGGACAGGAGATGTCCTTCCTGGGGCAGAGCCCTGTTGCCCAAACGCTGCTCAAGGCGGCGGGTCTTCCTGCCTCTGCTGCTAAACTGCTAACCAAGCATCATTTGGGGAGTTGCCAGCCCTCTCAGTCCCAGATGCTCCTATCTTCCCCTGCCCACTGGGGGCCCAGAAGTTCACGGCATTTTCCTCACTGATTGTCTGTCTCCCCTTGGGGCACAGGAAGCGTGGAACTCTACAGCGGCCTTTCCTGGATGGACCTAAGGGTTAATCGCTGACTGACGTCCACATGCGGCCAGGGTCCTGCAGGATATAAGCTCCTGCTCGCCCCGCGGAGCGCCGCCCTGCCCTGAGAGCCAGTCTTCCCTCTGAACGGGGACGGGGCGTGGTGCCGAGCTGGGGAGGCACCCGTGCAAGCGGGAACATCTGGGAAGCATCGACTGCAATCAGGGGCCAGCCCAGCAGTAAAAGGAAACCAGGGACACGGGGCGAGGCCTCCCTCTGACCAGGCCCTCAGCACCAGCCATGGAAATGTGCTCTGATCTCACTCGGCTCTGATGCCAGGAACAAGCAGTGCCCGTCTCCAAGACCAAACCACCCCTAGAAACAGCTGCGAGCCTGACCAGAGGGGCCTTCACGGGAGACCCTCCCAGAAACTTGCAGAGTGGGGCGGGGTGGCCTCAGAGCAGAGGGCAGGTCTCTGTGCTTAGGCGGCGGCCCTGGTTCAGTCACTCAGCCGCACAGCACGCCAGGCGCCCCCGTCCTTCACTGTCCCCTGGAGTGTGCTCAGACTCCTGTCTGTTGAGTCGATGATGCCATCCCACCGTCTCGTGCTATGCTGACCCCTTCTCCTTCTGCGCTCAATCTTTCCCAGCATCAGTCTTTTCCAGTGAGTCAGCACTTCAGAAGGCTGAATGCTGAAGAATTAATGCTTTTGAACTGTGGTATTGGAGAAGACTCTTGAGAGTCACTTGGACAAATAGGAGATCAAACCAGTCCATCCTAAAGGAAATCAACCCTGAATATTCATTGGAAGGACTGATGCTGAAGCCAAAGCTCCAATACTTTGACCACCTGATGTGAAGAACTAACTCATTGGAAAAGACCCTGATACTGGAAAAGATTGAAGGCATGAGGAGAAGCGGACGACAGGATGAGATGACTGGATGGCATTTCTGACTCAATGGGCATGAGTTTGAGAAAACTCCTGGAGATAGTGAAGGACAGGGAAGCCTGGCGTGCTGTAGTCCATGGGGTCGCAAAGAGATGGACAGGACCCAGTGACTAAACAATAGACACACACATAAAAACTAATATAAATGATATGCATGTTTATGCTGTATGTATTTTATATAATTCAGAATATTTACTCTACGTACTATTATATTAAACCCACACACCGTATGTACTGTTATATTAAAATGGCACCCATGTGCATGTATATGTGTACACATACATATGCACACACCCTTGGCATGTATGTGTGTACACACACATAAGGACATGCACACACGTTTGACAATGCCATTGACGGTGTGGATGTGGAGCGCCTGGCCTTCTCGCAGCCGACAGCACACAAACCGGCACAGCTCCCAGTGGCCACGCAGCAGTCAGTCATCTGCTAACTCTGAACGCATATGCCGTATGACACAGCTAGCCTACCACAGGATGCTCACCAGAGATGATGTGCACACACAACAAGAGTATGTGTGCAAAAATGTCACCGCAGCATCATTCCCAATAGCTCCACACTACAGAGAATGCAAGTGTCAACCAAGAATGAAATGGACATTGCTGCATATTCATAGAATGGAATACCAGGCAAAATGAAAATTCACATGATAGTGATTCATGCGGCAACCCAAATGGATTCACACATAAAATTTAAATGAAGGAAGACAAGAAAGAGTACAGGCCACACAGGTTCACTGTGTACGAAGCCCAAGAAGAGACGTGACTGGTTGATGGAGGCCCCCAGCATGTGGTGGGCGTGGCGAGACCTCCCTCCTGTAAGGTGACACCACAACCTGTACCCTTGCCACCCGTGTGTGATGCCCCCAAGTAAATCTATGTTAACTATTATCTCCACATTGTGCATGAAGAACAAATAACTATTAAACTGATATTAAATTATATCTAGCTAGAATTGCTTGGGCCACCCAGATTTCCAACATTTAGTTCAAAGTGCTGACTTGTAAATGAATTGAAAGGGCTTTTCACAATCTCAACAGAAATAATATTCATCTAATTTTTCCCAAAATGTGTATTTCTGTAAAAATCTTTCATTTTGCATTGCTGCTGTTCAGTCACCAAGTTGTGTCCACCTCCCCAAGACAGCTTGGCAAACGAGCCATTAGCTGCCGAACAACAATGGCAAAATTGAGTGTTTTTACAGAGATTTATATTTTAGGGAAAATTATATGAATATTATGCAAATTTCTATAAAAATGTTGAATTTTGCCAAGTTCATCAATTAATTTAATGCTTTCTATAAAGGATATATATATGATTTTTCTTTTGCTTTGGTTTCTTAGAAGGGAACAAAGACTTTAATTCAGAAGAGATTGAAATTAAATGATTTTGCAGGGAAGTGTAAAGGAATCCCCCTGGGTTTCATGCCTTCCTCTTTGCAAATGAGCACTTTGGTTCTTGGCTAAAATCTTGCACATGGAGATGCTCCCATATTTGGATCCATAAAATAGAAGTCACAGTATCTGTCACATGGGTTTGTTCTGAGAATTAAGCAAGGCATGTAACGGGAAACTCTTGGAACTCTGCCTGGCAGAGCAGCGGTAAACACCACATATTTAAAAATAAAGACAGAAGTTTAGCTCAGGGTGACATTCACGGTGGGGTTGAGTCAAAGTATGTGTACCATGCACTTGACTTGGTGCACACAGCGGTACACTTCTGTCCTTCAGAATCGACAGACAGACGATGACAGGATTCTGACACACAGCTCTTAGCTTCAGTGTTCTAGCATCGTGGCGCTCTGCAACCCAGAACGTCACATCTGAGAGAGCATCGGGATGCTCTGTGTGTGTGCTTCCTCGCTGCAGGAAGGGGTCAGCAACAGGAGGCAGGAACAACAAAGAGAAAGGAGTCGGTGATGGCTGCCTCTCCCCACATGGGCTCAGATCCACGCAGGAGGGAACTTAGGGTCAGTGATCAAGAGAGACCCGGGTGCCAAGGAAGCAAATGTGCTCTAACTCCTGGGACTGGGGACGTGCTCCAGGGAGCTCTGTGGCCTCTGAAGGTCACGGAGCACCCCAGGAATGCCTGTGGGGCTCTGTGGGCCTGGGGAGAAGAGGAGGATCTCCATGGAGGGTCTGTCACTGGACTGGCTGTGACCTCCTCCCGCTCCCAGCCCACTGCGGCCCAACGGAACTTTCCCCCCCTCACCTCTGAGGGGTTTGTTCTGATACTTTTCACTGCAAGGCGACCCCTACGCTTCTGGAGGCCGCTTTTGAGCTGTGCAACATCCATGCGAGTCCAGAATGCCGTCCCTAACCTTGCCCACACCAGCAGAGCCAGCACCCCAGGGGACCCCCTCACTGCATCCCAGCTGGAGGAGGACGTGCCGCTGGTAGTGCCAGCCTCAGCACGAGCCCTTCCTGCAAACGGACACTCTTAGGAGCACTGCAAACTCATTCCTCACACCTTTATTTTTTCCAGTAAAAATGTAATATAGAAGATGTATCCTTAATACTCTGTCCAAATAACCGATGTGCAGACCCCTTATTTTCCCTGATAGCTGCCTCTCTAACTCACATTTCAGACAGGTGACTGGCAGTCATCATAGAGGCCAAGCTTAAAGCAATTAACCAGCTTTAGACATCTTTCTTCAGTTATGGGATTCAGACAACAGGTCTTTGAAATTTTATGAATGTAAGTAATAGTCTTCCGTTGTTTTATTTGATTTTTATGGTGCTATTGTAAAAAGAGGGGAAAAAAGCCTGTATTTGTGTGGCCTATGTGTAAAAAGCGTGTGTGACAGGCTGGTACATCAAACCCTCATGCTGGGAGAATGTGTGCCCAGCCCCACTTGGTCAGGTGTGGTCCAGACACTGTGGCCAAGTCCTAGATAGTGGGCGTTGGGGGTTCTCTCCACAGGCAAGGTAGATGTGTGAGTGTGTCTCGCAGAACCTTTGCACACAACCCCTTTCTCTGATGACCTTGGAAGTCCTTGACATCTGAAGAAGGCCGACCCTCAAGGGAGCAGGAATGCAGGCTCCTGACTCAGCACAGGAAGGACTCTGCCCAGCACCCTGTACACAGAGGAGGCAGTGAGAAATAACTCGACGATTTAGAGGTCACAGAGAGGTTAGAAACTTCCTAATGGAGCGCTGAAGAATTGATGCTTTCAAACTGTGATGCTGGAGAAGGCTCTTGAGAGTCCCTTGGACTGCAAAGAGATCAAACCAGTCCATCCTAACAGAAATCAGTCCTGAATATTCACTGGAAGGACTGATGCTGAAGCTGAGGTTCCAATCCTTTGGCCACCTGCTGTGAAGAGCCAACTCATTGGAAAAGACTCTGATCCTGGAAAAGATTGAGGACAGGAGGAAAAGAGGGGTGACAGAGGATGAGATGGTTGGATGTCATCACCAACTTAGTGAACATGAATTTGAACAAACTCCGTGAGACGGCAAAGGACAGGGAAGCCTGGTGTGCTGCAGTCCACGGGGTCACAAAGAGTCAGACACAACTTAGCAACTGAACAATAGCAAACCTTATCACTACCATTATCCTAACATGCATACTATTTATAAGTAAGGTCTAGATGTAGTTTTAAAGGCTTCAGATAAAGCCACACTAAAGGGTGGAAATCCTACAACTTTGGTATCAAGCAAGTGTGTGTTTGGATTTAGACATGACACCTCACCAGGTGAGGGTCCTGGGAAGGTGGCCTAAGTTCTGACTGTAAGTACCGTTGTAGTAATATTAGTTTTATTGCAGTAGATATGTCAGGGGAATTCACTGTGATAGTACCATATGAATTACTTTTATTTTACATATACAAAATGCATCTTTCTTCTTTTTTCCTCTATTATCTTTTACTTCCAATGTTAGGGAAAATTAATTTCCTGAAACCAAGACCAAAAATGTCAACAGTGTGGCTTTTATATTTTAATCATTTTTCATATTTTAGGGCATTTCAGAATTGCAATACACATTGCGTGTACTTCCTTCCTGACGACAGCTTTCTTGTCCCCTTTCACTCACCTTCAAGTCTCAGCTTGAATATCAGAGTCCTTGAACCATCTGCTCTGACAACTGCCTTCTCTTCCCCTTGGTTTCACTTATCCCCATGTACTGCAATCATCCATTAGCTTTTATGACTGTTTCCACTGATTTTGGGGTTCTCCTGGTGGCTCAGTGGGTAAAGCATCTTCCTGCCATGTGGGAGACCTGGGTTCCATCCTCGGGTTGGGAAGTTCCCCTGGAGAAGGAAATGGCAATCCACTCTGGTACTCTTGCCTGGAAAATCCCATGGACAGAGGAGCCTGGTGGGCTACAGTCCGTGGGGGTGCAAAGAGTCACACACAACTGAGCCACTTCACTCCCACTGATTTGACCCTCAGAGAAAACCCTGCATGGCCATTTTGCCCCAGCACCTTCTCTCTAGGATAAGTACCAAACAGCTTGAGTGAATAAAGAGAATCACATTAGGTGTCTCCATGATTGCTTCATATGCATGCCATGGAATTTTCTAATGTACGGCTCTGAACACAGCCTTTCTAAATTGTCGACATTCTGATTCTAAACCGTTTTAGACACCAGCTAAAGGGTGCGTGTGTTAGATCTGCTTAGGAGTAGCAGAGACTTTACTGTTCTTTTTGTAAGCATAACATGTGCTGTGCTATGCTAAATCACTTCGGTCACTCCTGACTCCTCGAGACCCCAGGGACTGTAGCCGCCAGGCTCTTCTGTCCATGGGATTCTCCAGGCAAGAATACTGAAGTGGGTTGCCATGCCCTCCTCCAGGGGATCTTCCCAACCTAGGGATAAAATCCATATATCTTGTGTCTCCTGCACTGGCAGGCCTGTTCTTTACCACTAGAGCCACACCGGGGCTTCCCTGGTGGCTGAGATGGCAAAGAATCTGCCTACAATGCAGGACACCTGGGTTCGATCCCTGAGTCAGGAAGATCCCCTGGAGAAGGGAATGGCAACCCACTCCAGTGTTCTTGCCTGGAGAATCCCATGGCCGGAGGAGCCTGGGGGGCTACTGTCCGTGGGGCCGCAAAGAGTTGGAATCGACTGAGCAACGAACACTTTCAGCGCCACTCAGGAAGCCCTATTTCTTTACTACTTCGTGGTATGAATTTTCTGTGACGTTACAGCTCCTGAAAGTCCAGAAAGAGTCATCGAGCTAGGCGTCCTGCTCTTGTGTTGTTCAAACTACTGCAGCTCATCCTTTACGTCCTGCTGCTCCACTGGTGAGGTCATTGTTTCCAGAACATTAGGTATGTCGACAAAGAAATACAATCACAGCCTGGAAGGAGAGAGGCATTTTATTTGGTGGAATGCTTAGGAATCTGCCCAGGAGACAGCATCTCAGTAACTGAGAAAACTCCCAGCTCCTCAGCAATCACCTTGGGGGTGGCAGCATCAGCTGGATCTCAGTTTGGGAAGCCCTCATTCACATTTGGAGGCCAGAAAGCACTGCTGGCTGTGACATTCCTTGTCTACTGATATGGCACAGGATATTTTCATTTCACACATACATCAGCATAGAGATCTATGGCAAAATCGTTTATATCTGAGCACTTCAGGGCAATTCAGTCACTCAGTCATGTCTGACTATTTGTGACCCCATGGACTGCAGCACGCTAGGCCTCCCTGTCCATCACCAACTCCCGGAGTTTACCCAGACCCATGTCCATTGAGTCGGTGATGCCATCCAACCATCTCATCCTCTGTCGTCCCTTTCTCCTTCCTTCAATCTTACCCAGCATCAGGGTCTTTTCCAATGAGTCAGTTGTTTGCATCAGGTGGCCAAAGTATTGGAGTTTCAGCTTCAACATCAGTCCTAACAATGAATCCTTCCTACACAAAAAAAGGTTCCAGGATGGGATTTCAGAGCAAAACAGGACATTTTCTCAAAAAACCGCTTTGAGTGCTCTTCAAAGACTCAAGGGTGTCTAAGCTGCCTTGAGAGACTTTCCTGGTAAGCAGCACCATCTCAAAGCACAAAGCACTGAGAAGTGGCCTTTGTCATTTAAAACAAGGCACAGCCCCCCAGCATTGGCACTTTATGTGCACAATGGTCCCTTGAAGACCAAGCTTGCCACGGCAACAGCAGCACAAACCTGGCCGATCTGATCTTTGTTCAGGGGCACCCCTGAAAGTGAAAGCGAAAGTCTCTCCGTCTTGTCTGACTCTTTGTGACCCCAAGTCCATGGAATTCTCCAGGCCAGAATACTAGAGTGGGTAGTCTTTCCCTTCTCCAGGGGATCTTCCCAACCCAGGGATGGGACCCAGGTCTCCCAGATTGCAGGTGGATTTTTTACCAACTGAGCTATCAGAGAAGCCTCAGGGGCACCTGTACTATTGTGAAAATCACCCCAGGGAGAAGCTTCTATCTCAGCCCTCATTTTTTAAAGCAGGAAAAAAATGAACATGCCAAGGATGGGACATGCTTGATATGATCCCGTCGACTTCCAAACACACACAAACAGCTCTTCCTTCTTCCTAAGGATCTAAACTAGCATTTGAAACTAGCACATGCAACTTCCCCTGCCTTCAACGCAGGGGACATAGGTTTGATCCCTGGTTTGCAAAACAAGAGCTCCTGCGCCATGGGGCAACTAGAAAAATCCCTTGCACATCACAACTAGAGAAAGCCCCACACTGCAATGAAGACTAGGGCAGCCAAAAGTTTAAAAATAAATAAAACAAAAAAGAATAAACTAACATTTCATACTATCAAGGGCAGAGAATTAGAGCATGTGATTCAGAATCTGTGGCAAAACCCTCTGCAGCTGGTATTGCCTGGGGGCCGAGGTGATGCCACCAGCTGTGGATAAAAACATGTCGGGCATCCATGTCTGGGCACTCTCTGCTGTCGCACACCAAACTTGTAAATATCCCGTGCGCAGAATCAGTCAGCCATCCAAACAGCTGCCCCACCATCAAACTCAGACATGCTCTGTCAGCAGGCAACATAGAGGCAGGAAGCGGAGGGGAACCATCCAACTGCCTACCTGCCAGACCGCCACCCCGCATCTCTTACATCGCTGGCCTCTCTTTCACGCATACAGACATTCGGAAATGTGAGCACGTGACTCCCACTGAAGAGGAAACAGACAGAGCTGGCTCCATTTGGAAAGCAGGACTCCGCCTTGGGCTGGACTGTGGACGTTGAGCTTTATGCCCAGTGTGTATGGAAATGACATAGCAACTGGAAAACCAGGCCCCCGGAAGGAAGAGCCCCAGGGCTCGTAAAGAGACTCTCCATCCTAAAAGATACCCTAATTATCTGTGTAACCGAATAGAATCATACATTCTATTATGCTTATTGGGGTATGACCACGGGCCTACTGATAATTGTCCACCGTTAACTACCTAGGCCTAAGGCATATAATCACGGGTTAGCTTTGATTGCATCTTACTTTTCCTTTGTTCAGATTAATTTCAGGGAATTTGGGAAAGTGGGTTTGGGCACAAAAACCTAAAGAGTATATGAGGTTTTCACAAAAACTGGTTGGAGTCCTTGGCTAAGAGGAGACTCCGCCTTGGGCCCGCCCGTGTAATAAACTGCACTCCACTATCTGCATTGTCCTTCTGAGTGAGTTTGTTTCCCGGAACGCGTGGCTACGACACCACGTGCCCACGCCTCTCACAGGCGTCTCAGATGGAGCAGGAGTTGGAGGCACCTCTCTGCGGGGCTCTCCTGCTTCCGAGACTCTTATGAGCCAAGGCACTGACTGCATTTGTTCCAGCTTTTCAGAGATATTTGTTCAGGGAGCGGCTTTTAGTGGAAGAGTACCAGTCTCCCTCTGAGCAGAAGGCAGGATGTCTTATCATCAAGCAAGAGAACTTCTTCCTTTGGTGAATAGTAGCAGCCGGTGAATCGCAAGGTTAGAGTCCTACACTTTTCATCCAGGTGAAATCTCAGTTCAGTTCAGTCGCTCAGTCGTGTCTGACTCATTGCGACCCAATGGGCTGCAGCACACCAGGCCTCCCTGTCAAATCTAACCACAAGCATTAACTCCTGTCTATACGTTTATTGAGGATTATTAAATTCTTTTAGGTCCCTCCAGACAGGTTGGCAAGGTGAAACATGAATCACCCTGGAACCTCAGCTGCAGCCCACAGCGTGCATTGAGTATGTCTACATCATGCTGTGATTACTCCCGTTACAGAGACTCTGTATGACATAATCAATATGTCTATAGACTCCTTGGGAATGTGCATACGAGAGCCACGTTGTAACTTTATTTTTCTAACCTTTACATTATTGTTTCTAGTGCTTGTTCTAATACATGTACAATATTTATGGGGGGAAAATCTGCCTAAACTGTTTATCACAGTAGAGTTGATGAGTCTATAATAGAAAACAGTCTTTCAATCAATGAAAAGTTGACAGGGGAAATGAAAAAATAGCTTAAAAGTGAGGGATCTGGTAGACTAAAGTCTTGAAGCTTGTTTTCACTCTCCAAAACTAGTGGTCCACAGGCTCAACAGGAAGAGATCTGTGAATGGACAACACATGGGTCCTGTGCGTGGTTTCCTAGGACTGAGCAGTGGAATTTCCCCACTGTCTTTGTGATCCTCCTTGAGGTCACGGATGGAGGGTATAAGCTGAGGAAGGAAGAATACTGTTATACGTAAATCAAGGGAGAGAAACATGAGCCCCCGGGGCAGGGTTTCCCACCATTTGGCGCAGAAGAGGCCTTGTGAAGATGCAGAAACTGAGACTCGGCGATGTGACCCGCCCGCGGGTCCAGGCTCCCTGAGCCGCAGGGTGTCTGCAAGCCGTTCTCTGTGCCTGCTGATTCTGCAACTTCACCGCACCGCCCTCCTTCCCCGGATAACTCATCCTCTCCCACCTCCCCCAGCCTCTGGTCCCTCCCCATCCTCCCAACAATTTCCTCTGTTCAGTGGCTGAAGATGGAGGTGGGAACAGCAAGGGAAGCTCAGCCGTAAGATGTTGGATTATTAGTCACTGTGGGTATTTGAAAAGTAATTGATTTCTATACTCGGTTTGGACTCAATTTAAGAAGCATATATGGACTTCACTCTGCGTGTAACTGGTGTGGGTCCCAGGACACTGTGCGGAACGGGGGCAGGACAGACCCCATACAACCCCTTACTAAGCCGAGTCCTCTGCTCTGAGCGACGTCACCAGCGAGATAAAGGCTCCAAGGTCTTCCCGAGCTGGCGCCTGCTCGGTACCGCATTCCGTCTCACTTCTCTTTAAAACCCGCTCTGCTCTGGAATGACCTGAAAAGCCCTGTCATCAGGCACACACCTTACACATTGGGGCTGATTCTTTTAAACACAAATAACGGTGCTTCCTTTAGAGCCCTGTGAGACCCCTGTAAAGATGGAGTTGTGTGTACATTTTTTATTTTTCACAGTTGGAGGATAATTGGTTCACCCTGTTATTTTGATTTCTGCCATACAACAGAATCAGCCCTAAGTATCCACGAAGGCACGTGTATCCCTCCCACCTGAGTCTCCCCGGCCCAGCCCCTCATCCTGCCCTCCCACCTGAGTCTCCCCAGCCCAGCCCCTCATCCTGCCCTCCCACCTGAGTCTCCCCGGCCCAGCCCCTCATCCCGCCGCGTCTCAGCCGTCAGAGTGCAGCACCCTGGGGCCCTTGTGTGACATAGCAACTCCCCCAGATACCTGTCTCACACACCGCAGTCTGCATGTCTCAGTGCTATTCTCCCAATTTTCTCCCACCCTCTCCTTCCCCTCCGGGGTCCACACATTTGTTTTCTATTCATGCCCCGTAAATAGGCTCATCAGTACCACTTTTCTAGATTTCATGGTGGTGGTGGTGTAGTCGCTGTCATGTCTGACTCTTGCGACCCCATGGACTGAAGGCCGCCAGGCTCCTCTGCCCATGGGATTCTCCAGGCAAGAATACTGGAGTGGGTTACCCTTTCCTTCTTCAGGGGATCTTCCCGACCCAGGAATCGAACCCGGGTCTCCTGATTCCATATATATGTATTAATGTGTGATGTTTATTTTTCTCTTTCTGACCTGCTTCACTCTGCATCACAGGCTTCGGGTTCATCCACCTCAGTTCAGCTGACTCTCATTCCTTCCTTTTTATGGCTGACTAGTCATTTCTAAAGCAACATCACAGTATGAGTCAGAACCAGTGTGTGCTCAGAGACTTTCTTCTGACTCATGTGGTGTGAGAAGCGGCTCCCCGGTGCCTGTCTGGACACTGCCTTCGGGAAGATTCAGGCACCCTGCAGTGGGCAGAGCAACTCGGTGACACCGTGACTTCCCTTGACCCCTCACCGAATCTCCAGTCCAGCTGGTCCCCTGGCCTGTGACCTGCAGCCTCACGCATCTCCGGCTGAGACCAGGGTCCTGCACCAGGATGCTCTGACCCCTGCCCGATGTCTCCTCCCCCGTCACTAGCCTCTGGCCTCCCAGGACAGCCTCTCTGAACGCCTCCAGCCTGTCCCCATATCCATCTGCAATGCCCACCCCGCCTCCCGCCACGGCCTCATTCCTTGACTAGGGGATCTTGACTAGCTCCTCCTTAGGGAGAGCTGGAGAAGGAAATGGCAACCCATGCCAGTACCCTTGCCTGGAAAATCTCATGGACAGAGGAGCCTGGTGGGATGCCGTCCATGGGGTTGCAAAGAGTCGGGCACGAGTGAGCGACTACCACTTGCTTAGGAAGAGCTTTCTCTCATCCTTGGAACCTTGGGCCCTTCCCCTTCTGGAGACGCTGCCTGGATGGCCGCCCTGCCTGATGGACCCGGGGATGCCCCGTGGACCTTCCTGCCATGACCATGATGGGCGCTCCTGGCTGGAAGGATGTTTGTCCATCTGGCCAACTGGTGCGATGCTGCCACCTAGGGGACCTCTTGGCACACTGCAGGTTAACCTTGCCCACAGTCCCTAAAGGCAATGGGCCTGGTGCTCAAGCTCACGTGGGGTTTCCCAGGCAGCGGGAGGGGTAAGGAACCCGCCTGCCCATGCAGGAGGAGACCCCAAAGGACTCATTATCACTGGCACCACCTGGAAAGCCCTAGTTCCGGCTAACTTTGGGAGGAGAAATTCCCCCAGGATCATCAAGGGCCCCAAGATGGCCAAACTTCTAGTTTCGGAAAAGCAAAGATTACGGCTGCATGGCAGCAGTGAGCAGAAACCTGACTGGAGGCTGGCTACCAACCATACGGCCAAGCTCGGGGCCGAGCCCCAGGCAGCAACGCTCAGGGAGTCTGTTTCTGAGTAGCAGGGGCTGGGCTTCCAGGCTCTGCGGATGAATTGCAGGACACAACTGACTCCCTAGGATGAAAGTATACTCGTGTCCTCTCAGAGGTTCTACCTAAGAGGGGAGAATGGGGCTCACTTACCAAGACGACAGAAAGTGCACTCCCAAATAAGAGTTACCGTGAATAAAGGAATTGGCCAAAAAATACCTCCATGTACTGTCAGGCAGAAGCTTGTTGTCCGACACCTAGAAGCCAACACTATAGCTCCAACTTGAGAAAAGAAACAGCTTTATTGAGAGGTTTCCTAAAGGAGATCAGCCCTGAATGTTCACTGGAAGGGCTGATGCTGAAGCTGAAACTCCAATACTTTGGCCACCTGATGGGAAGAGCTGACTCATTGGAAAAGGCCCTGATGCTGGGAAAGATTGAAGGTGGGAGGAGAAGGGGACGACAGAGGATGAGATGGTTGGATGGCATCACCGACTCAATGGACATGAGCTTGAGTAAACTCCGGGAGTTGGTGATGGACAGGGAGGCCTGGCGTGCTGCCATCCATGGGGTCGCAAAGAGTCAGACACGACTGAGCGACTGAACTGAACTGAACCGATGGAGAAGTTGACCAGCAAGGAGGCAGGAGGCAGGGCTCAGATCCGTCTCCCCAGTTGGGGTTTTGTCACACTTTTTTGACTTGGGAGGACAGGCTGGTACACAGATGCTCTGGTGGGACAGCTTCTGATTGGCAGGCTTTCAACTGGTCCATTTACTGAAAGATGTGAGAAGGCTGAAAAGATAACCACCAGATCTTCCTGGACAAGGGACCCTTCCCCTCCGGTCCTGGTTCCATGACGTGGGGGGGGCACTTTGGTTCCACTGTTGAGGTAAATTCTCCTCCTTGGCATGCTTCAGCTGTAGGACTTGTAGTTTAGATCTGCGGTCTCTGAAAAGAGCTCCATATCTTGTTAGAAACAGGCGGGAACAGTTTGGGTTGGATATGGGGCTATAAGGTAGTCCCTGTGCTAAGGGCATGGAAATGACAGAAGAAGGAGGGTTAATTCCACCTCTGTTGTGTTTATGATTCAGCTGTGGAGATACGAGGTGGGTCCAAACAATAGAAACAAGAGCAAGGATGGCTGGATCTTGTGTCTCCCTCCTGTCTTTGCTGATGGCAGCATATATGGAACACATTGCCAGCCATTTCACCGGGTGATATTTATTTCTTCTTCTGAACCTGCACAAGCACATGCATAAAATAAACCTGGCAAACTTTTAAAAACAGTCAGGATGGCGGTGGCCTCAACTGCTCACCAAGGATTCAGTTCCCTGGGTTTTCCTTCATTTCTGTGTTTCAGAGGGTAGATAGAGCAAGCGTCTTCTACTAATGCTGAAGCTGACGTTCTAACACTTTGGCCCCCTGATGTGAAGAGCAGACTCATTGGAAAAGACCCTGAGCTGGGAAAGATTGAGGGCAGGAGGAGAAGGGGATGACAGAGGATGAGATGGTTGGATGGCATCACCGACTCAAGGGACGTGAGTTTGAGTAAACTCAGGGAGATGGTGGAACAGGGAAGCCTGGCGTGCTGCAGTCCATGGGGCCACAAAGAGTCGGACACGACTGAGGGCCTGAACAACGACGGCCTCAGCTCTTCCTTTTCCTTTCAGTGGGCACAAGATTACTTCCCTTTATCCATGATTACACATCCCAATAAAATACATTGTATATATGATTGATTTTTATGTGTGAGACTCTCAGAAATAGTTCTTGAAGGGGAATTGTTAGCAAAACCATGAGTGCATTTAAAATTTGAGAGTTAACAGCAAATAATCCTCACAGAGACTGTGATCATTTTTAAGTGGCTCAGTCAGTAAAGAATCTGCCTGCAATGCAGGAGACCTGGGTTTGATCCCCGGTGCTGGAAGATCCCCTGGAGAAGGAATGGCATCCCACTCCAGTACTCTGGCCTGGAGAATCCCATGGACAGAGGAGCCAGGCAGGCTTTACGGTTCATGGGGTCGCAAAGAGTCGGACATGACTGTGAGACTTTCACTTTCATTTTCTTTCACTTAGTCTTATGCAGAAGTTTCACCTTCCCTTGTATCTCTGGATATGGTTAGCATGCAGACTTGTAAAAGTTCAGGATGTGGGCAATGGCAGCCCTTTGTTACTCCTGCATGTTCCTGAATATCAAGGAAGGAGCAGCTTTTTATCTGTGAACTGGCTCTGGTCCTTTCATTTCTTTGTGACTTGCAGTTTCAGGCTTTGGCTTACTTTCCCACTGGGCTTTGATGTTTCTATTCCTGGTTTGCAGGCTCTCTTTTTATTTTACGGCTATCATAGCAAATGATTTTGTCTCGGCTACCACTTGAAACTTTTATCCTTTATTTTAGTTGTCTTCCTGATGGCTTTTGTTCTATTTGTGCCCAAGAGAAGCCGTCTTACTCCAAGATTATCAACTAAGAACAACATTTTCTAGTTTGTAGTTTTGTTTTCTTGTATTTAGATCTTTAAACCATGTGGAATTTGTTTCTGCATATGGTATGAGGCAGACATCTAGATCAGAGGTCCCCAGCCTTTTTGACCCCAGGGACTGGTTTCATGGAAGATAATTTTTCCACAGAGGGGGATGAGGGAGGGATGACTCAGAAGCTAATGTGAGCTGAGCAGTGGGGAGAGATGGGGAGAGGCAGATGGAGTTTCATTTGCTCACTAGCCCACCACTCACCTGCCGCTGTGTGGCCTAGTTCCTAACGCTGCAGTACCGGTCTATGCCTTGGGGGTTGGGGACACCTGATCTAAATCGACTTATTTATTCCAGATTGTTCTCCAGCTGGTTATTGAACAGTCTATTCTTTTCACATTTACCTAGTTTGCATTTTGTTCACCTACAGATGCTGGACCTCTGAGGGATCCCTGTCTTATTGGTCCATTTGCCTATTTCAGAAGAGTAGCCACATAGTTCATTGACCTTTTATACAAATTATTTAATAGAAATATAAGCTGTTTCTACTCCTTCAGAAATCATTTTGATAATTTTTAATCTATAAAATGAGTGTAGTTTGATTTTTGCTGAAAAGTTGAACGCATCTTCCGTATGCTGTGTGACTTCATTTAAGGTGCCTATTGCATCTTCCTTAAAACAGAGAAAGTGGTAGAACCTACTCTAGGAAGTTTTGTAACGATTAAATGAGTAAATACGTTTAAAAGTTTGGCAAAGCACATACTATGTAGTAAATGCTCATCAAGTATGAATAGATTTAATGAGGGCTTCCCAGGCGACCCTAGTGGTAAAAAACCCGCCTGCCAATGCAGGAGACATAGAGATACAGGTTCCATCCCTGGGTCGGGACGATCCCCTGGAGGAGGGCATGGCAACCCACTCCAATATTCTAGCCTGGAGAATCCCATGGACAGAGGAGCCTGGCGGGCTACAGTCCATGGGGTTGCACAGAGTTGGATGCAACTGAAGCAACTTCCCACGCACACAGGCAGGTTTGATGAACCTCAGACTCTAATGTGCAGTATCACAAGCATAAATAATTTCGTAGCTTACACAGTGCCTTTTCTACCTGCAGGAGGCCGCATTATTGTTCCTAATCAACTGGGAAGGATACTGAAAAATAATTTGGTTAATGGCACAAAGCAATTATGATGAAGAGGAAATAGAAGTTAAATATTGGTTTGTTTGTTCATTTGTTTCTGCTAGTCCTATCGCTTGTGAAAATCTAGATGCAGAAAGCCATGTTACCTGTGTACACTTTCATGGACGTGTTTGGGTGGCCTCTGGAGACATTAAATCAGCCCCTGTTTGTGTGTTTATCTGATGGGTTTTAATTTGCTCTTTCGTTAGGATTTGCTTCACCCCATGATCTGTCCATGTTATCACATTACTCTGAGGTTGCTGGCTGGTGGTGAAGGTCCGACTGGTAGGGTCCACCTCCCCCAGTATATTGTGGTGACTGGTCTCAGAGGCTGCACTCCCGATATCCAGGGAGTGGGCACAGAGGCTGGTGTTTCTCCAGCTGGACAAATGGAATATCTGCTTCTGCCTGGGCAGAAGGAGATGGTACAAATTCTCCATCTTGTCAAAAATTCTCCATGTTATCACGCAAATGCCTTTCTGCAGGCAAATCTCCTGCAGGCCTGTGGGGTCCCAAGCCTATGGTTCCTGGGCTCCTTCCCCGGATCAGAGGAGCCCTCACTGCTCGGCTCTTGTCCAGGCTGACCCGGGAATGTTCCCAGGTCCTGATGGAGTGACGCATGTGGCCCACTTGCCACCATCTCCCTTCAGCCCTCTCTTCCATCTTTTCTTTCCTAATTCCTCCCCAGAGTCCCTGAGTCTTCCCGCATTTCTTTATTCTAAGGATTGCTGGGGGAGATGGAGGGCAGGAGGAGAAGGGGGCAACAGAGGATGAGATGGTTGGATGGCATCACCGACTCAATGGACATGAGCTTGAGCAAGCTCTGGGAGATGGCGAAGGACAGGGAAGCCTGGCAGACTGCAGTCCATGGGGTCGCAAAGAGGTGGACACGACTGAGTGGTTGAACAAGAATAACAACAGAGATGGGCTCCACCCTCTTCTAAAATGGGAATGTCTCAGGACCCATCCTGGCCCACACTGCCAGGGGAAGAATTTTCTGTGACAAGTGGAGGCTGGGCAGGGACTCTGGTCTCAGTCTCCCAGCCCAGGCAGTGTCCAAGGCTCAGGAGAGAGGAGGGGTGCTTTCCTTCTAGGACACAGTTCTCTACCACGTCAAGGATAGTTTTCCGTTCACGACCTAAGAAGGTAACCCTCTTTCTAGTCCCAGGTGTCCAGGCACTCGTTGAGGAGAGGCCCGCCTGCTCCCCCAGGACGCGAGTCACCCAGGCATCCTTTGGACCACAAGACCCTGGCCAGTCCTCAGCTCCAGGTGGCAGAAATCTCAGGGACCCACCCTCAGCCACAACTTGAGTCTTCCAACCTCCTGACCAATACTTCCACCCCAGGGTTCCTTTATTTTTCACTAGCAACATGATTTATTTCTTTTGGCTCTGTATAATCTGATTTAAGATCCAATATTTTTTTTTTTTCTCAAGGAACAATTTGGTCCTCTCCATTTTACTGTTTATACTCTGACTTCTGAAAGGCCAAGAGCCAGAACAGGGCTTTTCCGATCACATTCCCGAGTCCCAATCTGCAGGCTCATCTACTTCCCAGAAAGGAATAAATAACACGGGGCGGATCCAGGACGCAGGCATCAACGTTTTCATCCACTCTATACAGAAATGACAAGCTGCGTTTGAGTACCACAAGCCTCAGTTTCTTGCAACGGTCAGGAATGAGCCAGGGTGGTCAGGACCATAGACAGCAAGTTCTGCTGCAGAAAACATAAACCTTCTTTCGGTCAGGAATAATAATGTATTCGGTGTGAAAGAGGTGCCGCTTTGTGAAGCAGTTTCATTTGCCGGGAGTAAGTCAAAGACTCAGTTTAGTCGCTTATAAACGCTACGCAGACTGATGATGAATTGCTGAGCTGCCTTTTTTTCATACGTCGAAGCCCTCTGCCGTTTGCTTCTTCTGGAATACGTTGTCCGTAAATTCCTTATTGGCACAACGACTTTGTGGTTTTCAGGCCCCCTCTAGCTTCTCCTTAGTGGACGGTCTGGGAAGCCCCAGGCAGGTGGCCCAAATCAAGGATGGGAGGGGAAAATCCCCTAGAAGGAGCGGATCCCGTTACTGACCAAGATGGATGCTCCCTTGACTTAGAATCCTCAGGCCTAGAGAGCCCCCCCGCCCAGAGTCAGGGAGTGACCCTGTTATCAAGATCTGGAACGCTGCTTAGAAGCCCACCTCCCTTGGCTCGGAACTGCAGCATATGCAATCGCACAGAAAGAGGGCAAGTCCAGAAACGATGGTGACGTCTCCCTTAAGCTGTGTGAACAGAAAACAGTGATGCTATCACAGAGCACATAACTCGATTACAAATTCTTGGTTCTTGGGAAAGAGTAAGTCTATGCGGTTGGCAGTTGGTCGCCCTGTCAGGCAGGGTGGGCTGTGACTTTCTTTTTTTAACTCGTCATTTTTATATTCACTAGATTTGCTTTGCAAGTGGGGTTTATCCAACTCAAACAACTTAAGTCAAAGGGGACTTTGGCTCCAGAGCCCCTGGGTTGCTTAGAAGAGCAAAGATGGGCTCGGACTCTGGGGGCGGGGGTGGACTTGAAAGCTGTCCTGTATTTTTCTGCCTTGGGATTTAGGTCTTACGAACGTGGCTGCCCCGGAGAGTGCACCAGCCTTCAGCCAGCTTGTGATGGAGTGAGCAGGCGGGTGTCCCTCTCGCCCATATTCAAACCCCCCCCACCAGCTTGTGATGGAGTGAGCGGGCGGGTGTCCCTCTCGCCCATATTCAAACCCCCCCAGGGGGCACCGTCTTGCTGCTGCCTGTTTGGGAATCAAACCTGGATGAACAAAATGGGCAGGGCCAAAGGAGCGGAGGAAGGCTGAGGCTTTACGACGGACCGAGGGGGGTGCACAGACCTACTCCTGGACCAGGTAACAGTGGCAAGGTGGACAGATCAGATCCTGTGGCTCTCCTTAGAGCAGGAATTCTGGACAAGAATAACCCCTGAGATGCACACACAAAGAGGCCTGGGGAGCATCTGTGGATGCTGTGGATTATGAAGCTTTTTCTCATAGTCTCTTAGCTGATAACCAAGATATCGCTGGATTTTTATTTTCCTCTTCTTAGGAATAGGGAGCTGGAGACTTGGTTAAAAACCGGTAACCTTGTATCACACATTTTAGAAACGCTTAGCATATTAAAGGAGACATTAAGTGAAGCCATGTTTTGTATCTGAACAATGAGGGGAGGGAAGAGCCTACAGGAATAGGGTTGTAAGAGTCTGGGGGTCACAAGCCTTGAGGCGTGACCTATCTTTTAGAGGGTGACAGTCCTCTTGTGACTCAACACCACATCTTTGTCGAGGTCCCAGGAGTTCACAGTGAGCCAAGGCATCCTCTGATAGCATGGTGTATGTTTGAAATAAGTAACTGAATGTATCAGTTACCAGATAACAGATATAAAGCATCCTGACTCAGCTAATTTAGGAAATCCAAAGCATCAGTGAGAGAGCAGCATCGTGTGTGTGGCCAGTGCCCCCTGCATGGCAGGTGGTTGGAGGAATCAGTCACCTCAGCAAGAATCAAAACGTGGGGGACTGGAGCCAGGCAGCCCAAAAGGATGCATGTACGTCACCTGCACGCAGCGGCCAAGAGGTGACTCCCAGAAGCAGCACCTTGCAGACGGATCTGCAGTGCTTGGCAGGGACCACCACAGTCACCATTTCTTCCAGGTGGAGGCACGTGGGCAGGCTCACTCCAGACCTGTCGCAGCAGGTCTGTGGCAAGGATCACAGGGACTGGGGATGTCTGGACTTAGAGTTGGTGAGAGTTGGACCATAAAGAAGTCTGAGCACAGAAGAACTGATGCTCTTGAATTGCGGTGCTGGAGAAGACTCAGAGTCCCTTGGACTGCAAGGAGATGAAACAATTCAATCCTAAAGGAATTGGATTGGAATAACCCTGAGTATTCATTGGAAGGACTGATGCTGAAGCTGAAACTCCAATACTTTGGCCACCTGATGCGAAGTGCTAACTCACTGGAAGAGACTGCTGCTGGGAAAGATTGAAGGCAGGAGGAGAAGGGGGCAACAGAGGGTGAGATGGTTGGATGGCATCACTGACTTAATGGACATGAGTTTGAGCAAGCTCTGGGAGTTGGTGATGGACAAGGAAGCCTAGCATGCTGTGGTCCGTGGGGTTGCAAAGAGTCGGACATGACTGAGCAACTGAACAACAACCTCAGAGCTCAACACCTGAGCCAGGTAAGGATGCTGTTCCAATGGCCCAACCTAGAAACAGAGGCCTGAAGAGACATTCAAAGACGCTAAAGACATTGCCTAGGCCAGTTCATCTGACGTTAGGTCACCCCTGCCTGTTGTTAGGTTTGGCTGCAAGCTCCTTGGAGGCAGACACTCTGCAGTATTTCTTTGCACAAATTGGGGCTGGGTGCTGGTAGACGGATGCCCTTCATGGTATTATACTTTGGAGTAAACATCAGGTGGATCACCAGCAGTCCAGCACAGTGTGTGGTTGAAGAACCCAGACTAGGTCCTTCATCACACTGAGGGTTAAAGGTTCTAGGGCATCTTCTGCAAGACACAGCTCCAAACCCAAGTTGGATCAAGATACCATGACTCCTGGAGAGGGAAGGACAACCTACTACAGTATTCTAGCCTGGGAAGTCCCATGGACAGAGGAGCCTAGCGGGCTACAGTCCATGGGGTCACAAGAGTCAGACAGAACTTAGCAACGAAACCAACCACCACTGTTCAGGTATCATTGAAAATGTTCAGTGGAGAAGGGGTGCAGTAAGCTGCTCAGGCTGCATAAAGCCCCGCATCGGCCTTTTTCCTTGGCCGGCCCTCTCTGATGTCACTTCCCCTTATGAACACCAGTTATATCAGGTTGAGCTCCTTGTGACCTCAAATAACTGTAATGACCTTGTTAAAGGCCCTGTCTCTAAATACAGTCCCACTAGGGGTAAGGCTTTAAGACGTGACTTTAGAGAGGACATGATCTTTTCCGTAACAAAGGGTGAGGTCTCCAGTAGTTGGTAATGTTTTCTGGAAATGTGAGTATAGAAAAGCACTTTTGGGGAGCATTGGCATTGGCATGTTTTTATTTTTTATTTTTTTACCCTAAGCATTAGCTCTAAGATCAGCCACTGCTTAAATCTAAGGTGGGCACGTGTCATTTGCAGCCAAAGCCTGAATCCCTGCCTGTGATGAGATGCTCAGTGAGAGCAAGTGCCGGGTGCTGACACTGGGGACGCCCTGATCTTTGGGGCAATAAGGTCTCATTCCTCTCATTTAAAGGTTCGGTTTGAAACCTTTAAGAATTATTTTGCTGATTTTACCACTCTAATAGCATTTCAACAGATTCTTTCACTGAATTTAGTATTTTGTTCATCTAGCAAAGGAGGGCAATTTCTATCAATAAAAATGATCTTCACAAACTTTTTTTTAAAATGAAACATTGTTGAAGTTTAATTTTAAGCATTTGGCAGTTTTTCTAAAACAGATACCTAACTGACAATACAATTTAGAAATGAGTATATCTTTAATATTTGGAGAAGGAAATGGCAACCCACTCCTGTGTTCTTTCCTGGAGAATCCCATGGACAGAGGAGCCTAGCAGGCCATGGTCCATGGGGTCGCAGAGAGTTGGACATGACTGAAGCGACTGAGCAGGCATGCATGTGGATAGGATTCAAGATCAAATCCCAGTATATGAAAATCACATGAGATTGAAATTACTTAGTCAAATCTGAAACAACTAAAATAGAATTTCATTTTGATAAGCAGAAAATTTAGTCTTTGTGTTTTATTAATGGAACTTTTCCTATTGAGCATTTTAATTTAGAAATATAGCCAGTTATTTTTCCAGTAGGAAATAACAATTGTTCTCCAAATCAACTTCCTTTAAAAATGTTAGCATTTGCAGATGGCAAATTTCCTTCACAGAGAGAAGGAAAGTGATGAGAGAAGAATGATTCAAAAGACAACAGATATTCTAACAGAATTTGATAGAATCTGTTGCTGTTCAGTCCCTCAGACGTGTCCAACTCTTTGTGACCCCATGGACTGCAGCACGCCAGGCCTCCCTGTCCTCTACCATCTCCTGGAGTTCACTCAAGTTCATGTTCATTGAGTTGGTGATAGCATCCAACCATCTTATATTTGACAGAATATGAGTTATAAATCCAGAGGATATTTTTCTCTTTCAGCAATAATGAATATCGTATCTCCTTTTACATTGCAAGTTCATTAGCATTTTATCCTTGCTCCCACTTTAGAACTGAAATAACCAAGCTGCAGAGGGGTCAAGCAGACTTTTTAGTGCACTTGCTGGGCACCCTTCCATAATCAAGGCCACAGTGACATTCTTCTTTGTGACCGCAGGCTCAGGATTTGCTCGTTGCTGAAAGCCAGCTTGTAAGAAGGAGCAAGAGGACACCAGCATGTTTACAATGGCTAGACTCTCTCCAGGTTGAGAACCCACAACACATGAACAGTCGTTGCACCGGCCTTAGAAGCTGAGCCTGGAAAAGTGAGATCCAGGGTGACGTGATGCTAATTTCCTAGTTTGGGAGGTAAGCTCATGATTCCAGACCAAAAGTTTGTATCCACCTGTAGCGTAAGGAGCTTAAGCTTTTTGATTGCTGAGGAATCCTTTTCAAAGCTATTTATCTTGAATAGACATATTGTCAGTCATATTATGAGGAAAAAAATAGAAGCAGTGACAGACTTTATTTTCTTAGGTTCAAAACCACTGCAGATGGTGACTGCAGCCATGAAATTAAAATATGCTTGTCCCTTGGAAGAAAAGCTATAAGAAACCTAGAGAGCATATTAAAAAGCAGAGACATCACTTTGCCGACAAAGGTCTGTTTAGTGAAAGCTATGGTTTTCCCAATAGTCAGAGATGGACCATGAAAAAGGCTGAGTGCTGAAGAATTGATGCCTTCAAATCATGGTGCTGGAGAAGACTCTTGAGAGTCCCTTGGACTGTGAGGAGATCAAATTCAATCCTTAGGGAAATCAACCCTGAATATTCATTGGAAGGACCCTTACTGAAGCTGAAGCTCCAATGTCTTAGCCACTTGATTCGAGGAGCTGACTCGTTGGAAAAGACCCTGATGCTGGGAAAGACCACAGCAAAAGAAGGGGGCAGCTGAGTATAAGATGGCTGGGGGCATCACCACCTCAGTGGGCGTGAGCTTGAGCCAACTCTAGCAGATGGTGAAGGACGGGAAAGCCTGACATGCTAAGATCCATGGGGTCACAAAGGGTTAAACACAACTTAGCGACTGAACAACAACAGCAAAGCAAAACAGCCAGGTAAGAAATTAGGCCGAACACAGGAGACAGGTTCCATCCCTGGGTCAGGAAGATCCCCTGGAGTGGGAAACAGCGACCCACTCCAGTATTCTTGCCTGGAAAGCTCCATGGGCAGAGGAGCCTGGTGGGCTGCAGTCCATGGGGTCACAGAGTCAGGCATCACTGAGCGCGCGTGCACGCGCACACACACACACACACACACACACACACACACGAAGCTCCCTCTTCATAAAGCCTGGGGTCATGTGACAACTGACCATCTGAGTGACCCCTTCCTTTCCCACGTCCTCATTCCTGCTCTCACATTTTAAATTTGCCCATTAAGAGAGCACCCACAAAGCCCTAGGCCCCCTGCACTTGACCCCAACAAAAGCAGTGCCCAAGATCCGCAACGTCTGCCTTCCTCCTTCCGCAAGGCCTCACTGTGTGGCTTTGGGTGTGCCCTCTAACCTCCAGGACATATGAGTAATACATCTTGCCTCTCAAAGTTCCCTGATGGTTTTTGCTGAAATGTATCCTGTCATTATTATAAGAATCACAAGGGCTGGTCCAGTTGCAAACTTGGCTCCCACTGGGGAAATGTCTCTAGGGCTCCCACAAGCAGTGCAGGCCTGGGGCACCCCAAGCCAAGAGCACCATTAGGGATGGGCTGAGACCAGCACAGCACCCCCAAAAGTCAGTATATTGAGGCCCCACCTCCCCATGTGATGGTGTTCAGAGCTGGACCTTTGGGAGGTGACTGGGGTCAGCTGGGGTGATGAGGACCGAGTCCCAAGACCTCTGTCTCCAGGCTGATGCACTGAGAAAAGGTCATGAGAGAACTCAGGGAGAAGGCGGCCGTCTGCAAGCCAGGAACAGAGCCGTCCCCAGAGCCCAGCCACGCCGGCTCCCTCTTCCTGAGTTCCAGGCTGCAGAACTATGAGAAGGAAATTCCTGCTGTCTGGGCCATCCAGTCTATGGTATTTCGTCACGGCCGCCTAAGAAGATGGACACCACCACTTAGAATACTTCCTCTTCTAGGCCTCATTTTTGCTGGGTCTATAAAACAGAAAAGCACATTTTTTTATAACTATAATTACTTGGTTATCGTCCATTTAGGTACTAAGAAATGTCACCACAACACCTCCCATAAATAAATGGTGACATTCTTGACAGACACGAGATCACCACTGGCTTCCGGTTGATGCTTTGTGTATGTGTGTGTGTGTATTTTTTTTTTGCCTTATGCTATGATATGTGGAATCCTCATTCCCAGCCCGGTGATTGAACCCATGCCCCTACATTAGGAGCACAGCGTCTTAATAACTAGACCACGAGGGAAGTCTGTGTTAATATGTTTTATAAATAGCACATGTGAAAGAAATGGATTCTCTGAGCAAGAAAATTTAAGATTGAATTTTACTTTAAAAAATCTGTTTAAATTGGGCTTTCTGGTTGGCTCAGAGGTAAGGAATCCATCTGCAATTCAGGAGACGTGGGTCCGATCCCTGGATAGGGAAGATACCCTGGAGAAGGGAATGGCAACCCACTCCAGTACCCGTGCCTGGAGAATTCCATGGACGGAGGAGACTGGCAGCCTACAGTCCATAGGGCTGCAAAGAGTAAGCATAAGGTAGCAACTGAGCACACACACTAAATTGTCTAGTGTTTAATGAAGGTTTTTTTTTTAAATGTATAAATCAGGAAGAGTTCAGGAACTTCTAAAAGACTTTTGACTGATGAGATGAAATGATACAGAATTCTCGTCGATCTCACAATTCTTGGGAATGACTTTCTACTTTTGGGACATAATCTAAACAGATTTAAGAAATAAAGCTCTCCTCCCAGTGAACTAGTTGTTCTCACCCAAACCAAAATCATTAAGTAATCACGAAAGATGTCTAAACAAATCAATGGCTGAAATGAATGGTTGTAATGTATTTCTAAAAGTTCTTTGAATCCCTGCTTTAATTAGGATGTAGAGCTGAACTTTGATTCTCTGTTTAGGAACCATTAGTCCTTTTTGGACTTTAAAGCTCATTGTTAAGTTAACAAAATGGCCCTTCACTGTGTGATCTTTTAATCACAACAATTCTGGCAAACAGACACAGACTATTTAAGCTCCACTAATTGTTTCATTAAATTTTTAAAATTTGGTGTAAAATTGCATCATTTTCCAAATGTTGTCAGCATAACACAGGTTTCCTTGATGTAAACAAGTATGACATTTAAAAGAAGAAATAGTTTTGCATATATTTTCAGCCCTAAAACTTTGGGCTTAAGTCTCTTCCTCCACTTTTTTCATTTTTTTTTTTTTTTTTTTTTTAGTTCAAAGTTTCGGGCTGATGCTAAAGCTGAAGCTCCAATACTTTGGCAACCTGATGCGAAGAGCTGACTCATTGGAAAAGACCCTGATGCTGGGAAAGATTGAAGGTAGGAGAAGGGGACGACAGAGGATGAGATGGTTGGATGGCATCATTGACTCAAGGGGACATGAATTTAAACAGTAGACATAAGTTTGAGCAGACTCAGAGAGATGGTGATGGACAGGGAAGCCTGGCGTGCTGCAGTCCAAGGGGTCACAAAGAGTTGGACGTGACTGAGCGACTGAATAACAACAGAGTTTCTAGAACCCATTACTGATGCTCTGGTGCACTGGCAGGAAGCAAGCTGTCGGAAGTTTCCCAAACTTCTTCTTGGACTTTGGTTGGGGCATCAACTATGGTCAGAGGCTGTAGGTGAAATATTCCTAGCTCGAGTGTCAGTATCAATAAAAGTGTGAAGCACTGACCCACACCTCATAATTCATCAAGAGGGTTTAGAATGCTGCCCCAAATGCTAGATAGAAATGAGTGAAAAAAGCCAAGCCTCCTTTGGTTTAGTGGTAAAAATAAATATATTGAGAGCAAAGATAAGCATTGTGATTTAACAAAGACAACTGTAATACTGAATTTCATATCTGAATAAAGGAGGGAGAGCACCCTAGTAATTGTGACAATGACCTCTGGGTTTAATTGGGCTGAAACAGTGGTCAATTTGGAAACTGGATGATTCAGAAGATACAGAGCTGATAAATAATGCTAATCGGCTCACTGGGGTGATTGACAACAGTAGTTATGGAACCAAATAAAAGGGCTTCTAGGTAAATGACTTTATATCCCAATAATGTTAATCAAAATGAATTTTCACAGTTCAAGGGTCAGAAAACAAGAAAAGAAGGTTTGCCCTTAAATGCGGGACCTTGGGGATTTCTGGGAAGCCCTTCTAGTTTGTTGCATTCTACTTGGCAGTGAATTAGCACAATTATTTTTATTATGTACTTTAAGGGGTTTTGTAATGATTTTTAAAATTAAAATAAAAATAACGGTTCACCTTCAGGTTGTTTTGTTCCTTTGTCTCATCACCCCAGTGCAAAAGGATCCCTAACACTCATGCTTTGCCATCTGATTACAACACAGAAATTGAAAATGTGTTCGAGTGTTTTGTTTTGTTTTGTTTCTGGTTGCAGACCCTGTCTATAAGTTATAATCTCAGAGCCTACGCACACATTCTGCCTAATTTGCAGTTGCTGAAGACAGAAACATACGGACGAGAAACCCTTCCAGGCTGTTTTAGTTGCCGCTGCTGCTCTGTGCTGAGTTTAAGCTTGTCTCGACAGATGCAGGGCCTTGCCAGGGGGCTCAGTGGTAAAGAACCAGCCTTCCAGTGCAGGAGATGAGTGTTCAGTCTCTGAGTTGAGGAGATCCCCTGGAGGAGGAAATGGCAACCGTCTCTTGTTTTCTTCCCTGGGAAATCCCATGGACAGAGGAGCTTGGTGGGCTTGAGGGCATGGGGTTGCAAAGAGTCAGACACACCTAGAACACACACACACACACACACACACACACACACGCACGCACGCACGCATGCACACACACACACACACGCACGCACGCACCACAGTTGCAGATGTCGTCCAGGGCAGGATGAAGAATCATTCTGTTTGTGTCACAGATATGACGGCTCTTGTGCCCTGGACGCCTGCTTTGAGTGAAGGGTGCCATGAAGTTCACGCCACACCAACGCTCCCTAGCTGGAAATTCAATCACCTTTCTCACCTTTGAGTGACGCATTTGGAACATCATACATTGTCTGCCTGTGCAAACTGCAATGTTCTCAAATCTATGACTGCAAAAATAGAGAACCATGTTGTCCTACTTTGGAAAGACACTCACAGAACATGCACAGCTACTACTAAATTTGAACGTCATTTTGATTGAAAATCTCCTCACTGTTAAAATACCTCCCCCGATTGAGACCTAAAGAACAGAACATACAAAATGGGCCATAAAAGCTTGGCTGGGCCAAACCCTAAAAGACAACTCTCAGGTGAAAAACAAAATGAAACAAGAACCAGAATTGAAATATCTTAGAAATGCATTCTTCTCTTAAAAATCTTAGGAACTTTAATCTTTCAGCTAAAAAGAAAAAGAGAGAGCCCACATGTCACTGAGTCATGGGGAAATGTGAACGTTTGCATTATTTGGGGGATGGAGATGTTCCTAAGGAAACAAGCTGCCCACTCAGATGTAGGCATTTGCTTTCAGATTTCAAATGATTCCAAAAGTCATCTTTAATAGTTAGCTACTTACAGAGTAAATCACTGATACACTCAGAGCCCTGATGGATCCCTTTTATATGACGAATCAAGTTGCTTGATGCATCTCCAACTGTTTGGATTCACAAGGGAGATCAGACTGCCCGATGCACGATGTTTCACGCAGATTCCTCTAATTATCGAGCTTTAATGCAATTTCTGGTCAAAAATTGCAAATGTATTTGATTTAACAAATGCTTCTTTCACCACAAACAAAGCCCTTGAGGTATGCTTTTAGAGGTGGGGATGGTTTTCTTCTTCGGCATTACCTAATCTGATAAAGTACAGCCAGATGATTCAAAGTGAAAATCCAGATGCAGAAAAACACTTGTAAAGTTTCAGAGCACTTTTTAAAATTCCTACCGGCTAGCCTATCCTGCTGGTCATGGCAAGTTTGCCACGTGTGACCTAACCTAAACCAGCGATGGGATCAGAAGGGTTAGTGCGGCGAGCCCCCATGTCCAAGTGTGAAAGGTACATTTGCTGAAAATACAGGGCATTTAAGGGCAGAATTTGCTTCACAGCGCATCCTGAAACACAGATCTAATCTTGTTGTGTGAAAAATGCATTGTGGAGACAAGATCCTTTGGCAATCAGTTGGAAAGAGGTACCCAAAGAAAGCTCAGAATTAGCTTCTAGGGAAGAATACAAAAGATAGGACCCTGGTAGGTAGCGGCGGGGGGGGGGGGGGGGGGTGCTCAGAGATGTCCGGAGGCCAGCAGAGTATCCCATGTTCTCCAGGGAATTGGGACTGATGGAGTTCAACACCAGAAATGACCTCAGAGCATGTGGATTCCCAGAAAGATCACTTCTTTGCTTTTTTGGAAATAAATTAGAGATTTTTTTAACCTTGTCCAGGGTACATAGAGGTATCTTTCCCAAGACAAAGGAGTCTTCCATAGGAGTGAGAGACAAAGAAAATCTGTATGGACTATAGTGATCTCGATCTTGAAGATGTGTTGTAGAAACAAGAGTGAGTGAATCCTGAGCCCTCTTAAGTCAGCTGACAGAAAAGGAAAACCTCCAGTACTACTTTCTGAGTCTGACTATGTGTCATGGGTCTCTCTGTGCAGCCTACTTGCTTAATAGTTGGTTATGTGTGGCATCATCATTTTCTGTGAGTCACGTTCCTAAAACTCTCTGGTTGCAGCATTGACCTGATACATCTGAGAAAGGAAAAGATTGTAACCCTGTTAGAGTAGTCTGTCAGAATAGAAATTGCACTAAACAATGCTAGTTTAGTTTAGTTCATTTAGCACTAAACAAGGTTAGTATGCCTGCACTGAACAGGCAGAGAAGACTTTATACAAGCCTTTTGCAATATGGGAGAGAGACCAGAACTCAGACTGACCTCAACTCTGATAAAACTAAGAGAGGTAGGAGTTTAATCTGCTGGAGAGATGGAGTGGAAAGTCCCGGAGTATGTTAGGAGAGAATTTGATCAGTGGGGTGTGTCCAGCACTTTGAGTTGTTCCTACATCTGCAAATGGTTCTCTCTGTGATCAGGCCATCTGTGTTTGCTCACTGTCACCCACCAAGGCTGGGCTCTCCTAGCTCATGGACACTAGGAGATAAGGGTGCTATCTTCCTTGATGATCACATTTCAAAGGCATGACTTCCAGGTTCTTGAGAAAAAAATTGTTGGGTTGTAAAATGGGCAAGAGGCTTCCAGAAAGAGTTCCCTATATATTGAAGGTGAAGAAAACAAATTTACAAGGATGAGTTTTCTAAAGAAGAAGCCCAAAGGAAAGAGTGATCAGGGGCCAAGAGTCAGAAAGAAGTCTGCCTAAAGTTTCATCAAACTGAGAGTAACATTAACAGAATCTGGGACAAGTCCATGAATCAGACATTTGAGAGAGTCTTCAAAACTGCAGGAAAGAAAGAGCTATATTAAAAGAGATTATTAAGACAGAAAATAAAAACATAATCATAGTAGGCCAAAAAACAGAGTCATGGAAGACTCCTCATTAAGTCTGACACAGCTGCCCATCTTCACCTATAGACCGTGGACAAGCTCCTGAACTCACGAGGCTCTATCAGGGCTTTCTGCTTATGCAACTTCGCACCATCAAAATTAGGAAGTGGGGCTCTTCATTCAGTTTCGATAGCAAAGCTGGAAATGTAACGAGTGTTTGTCTGCTGCAACAAGTCGGGTGTTCACATAAGTTAGGTAGCCAGGAAGGCTACCTGGAGTAGGTGAGGTAGCCACTTGGGGTTACATACAACAGGTACCTCTAAGACCTTGCACAGATAGTTAGAAAGAGTAAAAATGCTCTAGAGTAAGGATGCTCAAAGGTGGCAGCTCTAGGGCCTCCACCCATGACCTTCGGCAGAACAGACTCTGTAAAGAATGGATTCCATTAAAGTACTGTCCCTGGATTTGCTTAGGGTCTGGAGATCCACACATATAGTCCTTTATCTCAAGTAGGAGACTTGTGCCCATTCCGTGACCCTTGTGATTGAAGAGCAGTGACGTGTTCACAAAGAATGTGCTTCAAACAGTGCCCAGACTGAAGACAGACAGGCAAAGATATCTAGTAGCCAGTTAGGCACGTTGATGTGCAGAGTGGAAGAATATTTGTATACAGATGAATAAAAATCAATAAAAGAGCTAAGTGAGATCAGACTAGCATGGTTCAAGAAACGCAGGTCAGATTGTCCAGGGAAAGCCTGGGACTTAAGGAGAGTGTCAAGGGCAGAGACTGGAAACCACCAAGGTGGGAGGGCTGGGTGGATAAGGGGAGTCTCCAAAGAGGACTGAGCAGGAACAACAGAAGCAGCAAGGACCCAGAAAGGAAAAAACCCACAGAAACAGACAGGACAGAAATGCAGTCCGAAGGGTGTTTCAGGGCAATGGTGGCAACCAGCAAAGATGAGATGGACCCAGCTGGCTGGCTTCCTGGTTTCTCACCGGGATCCCATTGAGAAGAGTTCAGTTATGTGGGCGACAGGACAGACTACCGATCTTAGGGGGATATGAATTGAGGAAACAGGATGACAAACATAGGCCTGCAATTCTAGACATAGAACCACAAAAAATAAGGGACGTGAGGGAAGGCCCATGGGCAAGGCAGCTGAGATTTACCACCAGGGGTGGTTTGAACTTGTGTATCACGAGGTCTTCGTTGGAATATGAAGAACAGCCAGGACAGACAGGGAAAATGCATTGTTGGTATCAACAGAAAGACAGTTACCACCTGTCTTCACCTGCTCTTGGGAAGACACCTCAGGACCTAGAGAACATTTCCAGTCCCCTCCGGCAGGCTCTCACGCACTCGCTCTTTCCCAGTCAGGGCAGAGTTAGGTGACACTTGAGTCGTCACTGTGACGAAGCTTGACTTGGACTTGCTTTGTCTGCTGGGTCTCTCCTGGACCTGCCAGTGCTCAGGGAAGCCCATCTGCCTCTTGTTTCCTCTTCCAGAAAGCCAGCTGAGCAGACTGGGGCTTTCAGCCACACCTGGCACCCTTCCATGAGGAGCCACCTCGGTGCCTTGGCTGGAGAAGTTGGGTTCATAGTGGAAGGCCCAGACCTCAGGACCAGACTCCCTTTTCCAATGGGTGTTACTGTTGAAGAGCTGCTGTTTTAATCTTCCTTTGCACAGGTCATCGTTTTGCACGCTGCTCTCTTGCCCACAATTCCAAAGAGCAGAACTCCCTGGGGGACTTGGCTACCAGCTCTACTCAGAGGTTCGTGCAGTCAAGGCTATAGTTTTTCCAGCAGTCATGTACAGACATAAGAGTTGGACCATAAAGAAGGCTGAGCACAAAAGAATTGATGCTTTCAAACTATGGTGCTGGAGAAGACCCTTGAGAGTCCCTCGGACAGCAAGGAGATCAAACCCGTCAATCCTAAAGGAAATCAACCCTAAGTATCCATTGGAAGGACTGATGATGAAACTGAAACTCCAGTACTTTAGCCACCTGATGCCAAGAGCCAACTCACTGGAAAAGACCCTGATGCTGGGAAAGATTGAAGGCCAAAGGAGAAGGGGGTGACAGAGGATGAGATGGTTGGATGGCATCACTGACACAATGGACATGAATTTGAGCAGACTCCAGGAGATAGTGGAGGACAGAGAAGCCTGGCATGCTTCAGTCCGTGGGGTCACAAACAGTGCTCCACATAGAAATACTTACAGATATTTGTTGATATATAAATATATCTATTCAGTCATTAAAATATAAGCATATGTTCCTTGTTATGTCAGCTGAGAAAGACAAGAAGCAACCGCACCTGAGCAGGAACCAGTACATGTGGCTTTCGGGTGATCATTTCTAAGTCCACTCCCTGATAAAGAAGTAGAACTCCTTGGATAAATGGATGATCTTAGGACTGTAACTGGAGACATAAAAAATGAGCTTGCAGCATCTTTCAGCGCCAGAAAGTAAGGAGTTTCTCAAAAACAAACAAGCACAGAAACAAAATGCACAGTTGATAGGGGTGTGTCTAAGGGATGCAGGAGCCAGATGAAATGGTTCCCTGCGACCAAAACTAGAATGTTCAAAGTGGCAAAATAAACACAGTAGTCTTTGTTTATAATCCAAAGTTGCTTTATAATTTGTAAAATAAAATAAATATCCATGAGCCCACGCTGGTATAAATAAAGGATGACACAAATTAAAAAATAGGGAAAAACAGGCAAATATTCCATGCAGAAGAACTGAAAATAATGTGTATAAACACTTGCTTTGAGCTGAATGTTCATATACTAAAACCTCTGCAAAATGCATATATTAAAACCTAACTTTCAGTGAGCTGATAACGAGACGTAGGTTCTTTGGGAATTGCTTCTCCTGCCTTGTGAAGACATGGAGAAGATGGCCATCAGTGGGCTAGGCAGGAGCCCTGTGAAGACACCAGGTCTGCCAGCGCCGTGACCTCACGCTTGTCAGTCTCCAGATCAGTCTCCAGCACTGTCAGTGTGTTGTTTATAGAGCCTATAAAGGAGCACTCTTAAGTTTTGTTTGTTTGTTGTCCTTGTTGTTGATATACCATCCAGGACAGACTGAGGCAATACTCCACTTTTAAATGATAACAGTCCACTCTGTGAATGTGGGCTTCAAACAGTGTGCAATGGGGAAAAAGAGGAGCCTGATAGTGGAGAAAGTCAAGAGACATTCCCTCATCCAGGAAGTCAAGGTCAGCATCAACAGTGATGCATCAGGTTGGTAGTGTATGAAACGATGCTGTGATAGGATGAAAACTATTTTATCTCCAGAGCCTTCTTCCCCAGACAACATGCATGTGTATGAGCTCAGCCACTTCAGTCGTGTCCAGCTCTTTGCAACCCCATGGACTATAGCCTGCCAGGCTCCTCTGTCCATGGGATTCTCCAGGAAAGAGTACTGGAGTGGGTTGCCATGCCCTTCTCCAGGGGATCTTAGCAATCCAGGAATTAAACCCACATCTCCTGTGTCTCCTGCATTACAGATTCTTTACAGCTGAATCACCAGGGAAGCCCTCCCCCAAAACCACTACTTGTCTAATCATAAGAAAATTATCAGAAGAATCCCAGTTAATGGACATTCTGACCAGGTTGCAAAACTGTCAGGAATAGGAAAAAAAAAAAAACAGCCTAAGAAATTGTCACATCAAAGTGGAGACTAATGAGACATGTCTATTAAAAGCAATGTGCTAACTAGGATGGAATTCTGGAATATAAAAAAGACATCTTAAAAACTAACACAACCTGAGTGTGAAGTATTTTGTTCAGATGCTAAGTTGTGCCTGATTCTTTGTGACCCCATGGACTGCAGCATGCCAGTCTTTCCTGTCCTTCACTATCTCCCAGAGTTTGCTTAAATTCATGTCCATTGAGTCACTGATGCCATCAAGCCATCTCATTCTCTTTCATCCCCTTCTCCTCCTGCCTTCAATCTTTCCCAACATCAGGGTCATTTCCAATGAGTCGGATCTTCCCATCAGGTAGACAAAGTATTAAAGCTTCAGCTTCATCATCAGTCCTTCCAATGAATATTCAGGGTTGATTTCCTTTGGGATTGACTGCTTTGGTCTCCTTACAGTCCAAGGGACTGTTATATTATTATTAACTAAGGTTATATATTATTAACTAAGGTTCCCTGATGGCTCAGAAGATAAAGAATCTGCCTGCAATGCAGGAGACCTGGGTTCTATTTCTGGGTCAGGAAGATTCCCCTGAGAAGGAAAGGGCAACGCACTCCAGTATTCTTGCCTGGAGAAATTCATGGACAGAGGAGACTGGCAGGCTACAGTCCGTGGGGTAGCAAAGAGTCGGACATGAGTGAAGGACTAACACTTTCACACTCACATGGTACTGAGGTGGGATGTTAATAACAGGGGAAGCTGCTTGTCAGGTATGTGGGAACTGGCTGTCCAACCTTAACAATTGTCCTGTAATTTTAAAACTAGTCTACAGTAAAATATATGTTTTTAATGAAGAGAACAACTCTAAAAAACAAAACAAAACTGGATGCTTATGCCGAAGAGACTGAAGTAAAGACAATGTCATTTTGACTACTTAATTCTCTGAATAGAGAGATACTTAGGGGAAATTGGGGGTTTTGATCATTTTTAAAAAAGATTTTATCTGTGTATGACTGAATCATAGCATACAATTTTAAGTAAACTAGATTTACTTTATAAAACATTTTGATTCCAAAATGAGGTGACAAGTGAAAAAAATATTTCTTGTTGGGTCTATCTTAACTCTTTAGACACATACAATCCATTTATTTGTTAAAGTAAATAATAACTATTTACAGACTTTTATAGACTTTACAATCATCTTTACTTCTTTGTGTTAGTTCGACCAGAATTTCACTCCAATTATTCCAATAAACCACTCCAATTATTCTTTTTGTTAAGGGTTTTCTACATAATCCAAGCAGCACCAGCATCATTATCAGCATCTTCATTATCGCCATTGCAAACACTTCCATGATGCTTGCACAGGTCAGACGCTGTCCTCAGAGCTTATGTAACTAATTCTCTTAATCCATTCAAACACCCTACAAGGTGTGTTCCGTGGGGGAACTAAGGCAAAGGCAAGCTGGGTGGCTTCCCATGTTGTAGTTAGTGGTGGAGCCAGGATTCGCCTTCAGCTGCTCCACCCTACAGGGCCCACGTATATCCCCCAGGCAGCTCTGCCTTCCGTGAAGACTGACTCCCAAGAGGGCAGCCGTGGATCCCTTGGAAAGCAAAGGATCTGTCACAAGTTGGCTACAGCGCAGGCGAGTCTGGAGAAAGCACCTTTTGCTGCTGTGATGTGGCAAGAACAAGCGAGGATTTCTTGAACTGGATCCGTTACTAGAGCCTGGCAGGACTCTGGTCACAGCTGAGCTGTGTCGGAGTGTAATCTCATCCTCTCGGCAATGACCCGCTGGGCATGGGAACGTGAAGAAGCGTGCTGGGTCCGCCCCTCCCAGTGACTCCATCACCCGAAAAACATGTGCTTGGCAGCTGGGGGAATGTGTTAGTTCAAAGGAAGTAATAACAAAAGGCAGAGGAAAAAGAAGGCAAATGTACATTATCCAATTATTTACTTGTAACATATGTTAAAGAACTGTAATATGTTTGTTTTCATGTTTCGTTACTAGGAACTTCTACCTTATCTCTGAAGAATGGAAAGACAGCCAAGTCACAACAGTCTTGCCTCTTTCTAAGTAAGTCATTTATGAGCAGTGAGCGTCATGCTGGCTCTGACCGTATCAGCAGCGTATTCTGGCTACTTAAAAACTGGGAAATGCTTCCAGACGCTTAATAACTAGCAGGCTGGTTCCACTTGAGAAGACGTTGTAAGCAATACCTGCTAGCCTTCTTGTCAGGGCTCTGCAGGACAAGGCCATCCTCCTAGACTGATGGCCAACCACTCTGGAGGAGGTTTGTCTCATCACTTGAACTCCAAAAAGCTTTTTGCCAGCTTTGAAAGAACCAACCTCTACGGCAACTCAAGGAGCCAGTCAAGAAATGATCTTATGTGCTTCTGAGAATCAGATCAACATAAAGGGAGAGAATGTAGGCTTTGGAGCAAGGACATGAAAGGTGACACTAACATTTGCTAACTAAGTGACTGGGCTGAATCATCTCATCTCTATGATTCCCAGGGGTCTTCTCTGAAAATTTGGTGTGATAAACTGCCCTTTGTAGAGTGGTGTGAAATATCCAACCATGACCGTAACCGACTCTTTGCAACCTCATGGACTGTAGCCTGCCAGGCTCCTCTGTCCATGGAATTCTTCAGGCAAGAATACTGGAGTGGGTTGCCATTTCCTTCTCCAGGGAATCTTCCCAACCCAGGGATGGAAACCGGATCTCCTGCATTGCAGAAGTGTTCTTTACCATCTGAGCCATCAGGGAAGCTCATCATAAACATGAGCCCATTTTTATTTATCTTTCTCTCTGCACCCCACCCTCAGATAATTGAGATGGAATAGAGGTTAACCTTATAATAGTACTTAGAAACAGCACTTGAGAGAGAGAGAGAGACTTCCTGTCATGTGACGGAGAAACAAACCAAGTCACTGGTGACCTTGAGATCGTCTCTCTCACCCTAAAGACGACAAAAGGTTCCTTTACCTGCATGAAAAATGAAATATGTTGATAGTGGGAACTGCTACCTGGAGTGGGTTTGTTAGAAGAGTCAGGAAAAAACTTGCAAGATAATCAAGAACCAAGTCAGAGAGTGTCCTAAAAAATGTCACCCTGTATCATCTGGATGACAGCATCAGGACCACTCTTGATACCTAATGAACCTGTGCCGTAGTTCACCACTCACATGCCTTCTCACAAGAAATCCCAGGACCACCCTCAGAGAGGCAGTCCCGGTTTCACTTGGTGGGTGAGCAACTTGACCTGCCACAGGACGGAGCGCCTGTCCAAGTTTGTATCAGCATGTAGGACAGCCCAGTCCTGTCCAGGGCAGCAGCCGAAGCTGCCAACCCAGGTGCTCCCCTGTGGCCAGCATCTCCCCGGCTCTGAGGTTTGTGAGGACAGGGCAGTGGCTTATCTAGATGTGCTATGCTGTAGCCCAGCCGCCCTGTCTGCCAAGTCATAAATACTTGCGAGATGAATGCTGTCTAGGTTGTAACTATTTGACCCAGGCAATGTCATGATGAAACGAGTGTTTGGGGAGCATTAGTCTGATGGAGTGCAGGTCGGCTGGACCAGGAATGTGGGAGTGGAGATGAGAACCAGAGAGACGCCCTGGGGGACTATTCCCGTGGACTGGGGTGATGACATCGGAGGCAGCCAGAGAACTTAACTCTTCTTTCTCCTCTGCACGTAACACGGCTTGGGGAACCCACAGAGCCTACTGTTTGGGGTCACTTTGCATAATCGTTGTCCTTTCCCCATACTTTACATTTTTTCTCTGGGCAGTTGGAGTTTCTTCTGCCTTACTAGTAGGTACCTCAGTGATGGGCGTTCATCCCAGCAACTCTCAAGAATAGTCACAGGGAGATGCCATCACTGATTAAAGAAGACCACTTTGATGCTACAGAACCTTCCCCCAAGTGTGTATCTCAGTTAGTTATGAGGTAAGTTTTTACATTATTATGTGTCTTATAATGACTCTGCACATCCACATTGGAGTACTTGCATTTGTGTCTTAATATGACTCAGCACACCAGATTACTTGCATTTTCTTCCAGAATCCACAAAAAGTCTTGGCCATTGTAGTTCCTTCCACTCAAAGCTCTTGACAAATGCATATTCGTTCATGTATATGACATATATTTATCATGTGCCTACTATCAGCAGGCACTCTCCTTGATCCTAGCAGCAAAGCAATGTCTGTGCTCTTTAGAATCTACATTTAAAAGGATGAACAAACCAGGAAGAAGCAATCTATTCGTGACCCTCTGTTTAAATCTTCTGTTCATTTGTCATTTGACTTAGGAAGGAATCTAAACTTGGCATGGTCCGGAAATTCCATCAAAATCTCACTCCAGCTGCAACTTGAGTTCTCTCTTTTAGCTCTTTCTCTTGAATCCAATTCTCATGTCATTCTGAACCATATATATTCTACTAAGTGTTCAAAATAGTCAAAGCTATGGTTCTTCTAGTAGTTAAGTACGGATGTGAGAGTTGGACCACAAAGAAGGCTGAGCACCAAAGAATTGATGCTTTCAAACTATGGTGCCAAAGATGACTCTTGAGAGTCCCTTGGATAGTAGGGAGACCAAACCAGTCAATCCTAAAGGAAACCAACTCTGAATATTCATTGGAAGGACTGATTCTGAAGCTGAAGCTCCAATACTTTGGCCACCTGATGCAAAGAGTCGACTCATTGGAAAAGACACTGTTGCTGGGAAAGATTGAAGGCAGGAGAAGAGGGTGACAGAGAGTAAGATGGCTGGATGGCATCAGCAAATCAATGATTTGGCAAGCTCTGGGAGATAGTGAAGGATGGGCAAGACTGGCGTGCTGCGGTCCATGGGGTTGCAAAATCAGACACAACTTAGGGACTGAACAACAACAAACTATTCTCCTCTGAAGTGTTCTACGCTTCTTCCCTTTCTAGGACCTGGGATAAACTCCTCCTGCTTCATCGCTTACCACCTGTTCATCCTTTAAGTATCAGCTGAGATGGTAAATTCTCTTCCAGCATGACTGCCTGAGAGACTGAGCTCCCTTTCCAAGTGGAAAGACAATTTCCCTGTCTTCTGTTGTGATATTTATGACAGCGTTTTTTAATTACCTCCATTCAGGATAAGGATTTTACTCTTTGCCTGTGCAAACTCAGAGGGGAACACAAGACATGCTCAGCTTATGTCTGCAAAAGGAAAGGAAGGAGGAAAGAGGTGAGCGGAAGATGGAGAAAGGGAAGAGTTAGGTCCTGCGACCATACCTTCTCACCACTGTTTTGCACTGTACTAAGTGCTCTTTCTTATGGACCAGTTCTGCCCTTATTTCAGAGATGACCAAACATGAGGTGGTGCCTAAACTCAGGTGACAGCAGCACTGAGTGGGAAAGAGAGAGAGCATGGAAGAAATTAGAACGGGACGATCAATAGTTGGTGACAAGCCCAGACAGGAAATAAAAAGAAAAGAGTTTTCCTTGTCTTGTGGATAGAATTGCTATTGTTTGCAAATGCAGGGACTGCAGCATGACAGGCTCCTGTATCCTCCCCTGTCTCTCGAAGTTTGCTCAGATTCATGTCCATGGAGTCAGTTGTACTATCTAACCATCTCATTCTCTGCTGCCCACTTCTCCTTTTGCTTTCAGCCCTTCCTACAATCAGGGTCTTTTCCACTGAGTCTGCTCTTCGCATCAGATATCCAAAGTATTGGATTTTCAGCTTCCGCATACAATAGAGGGATTGAATAGATGGAAGTAGTATCATTTTTACAGTTCATATTCATACTGCTTAAGAAGTAGATGCTTGAGTGTTCTCACTTAAAGTATTCATAAGAACATAAAATATGTATTAATATAGAGTCAAGCATGAAAGTCTTAACATAAATACATAAGGAACCACTGCCCTAAATTATTTTACAAGCGTGTGTCCATCCATAGTATTCCCCACCAAGTTTCCGCCCAGTAGACGTGAACTATGAATCATAACCTTCCCAACACGGTCGTTCTGTGCCTGCACTTCCTCCCTCTTCTCCCACCTCCAGATGCAGGGATGCTCTCCAGAGTGAAGTGTGTGTTTTCTTTTAAAGTACGTATGAGGGCTTGAGAGTTCATCAGATTGTGAGGAGATTAAAAGGGAAACCACGAATATCCATCGACTTACACATTAAGCGCTCAGTTGCTGAATCTCCTCTTGCATGAGGATGAGCACGGGGTTGAGGAAGCTGGTGTGGTGCTTTTCTACAGACGTAAGATGGGAGCCCTGAGACTGAAGCCTTGGTGGACAGGAGGGTTGCAGAAGATGTTTTTGAGGGAAAACCAGTCATCAGTGACGCGGCAGCCTTAGGAGGCCTCTCCACACACATCTCTGTACACAGCGCCGTGGGGACCGTGTGCAGGAAACCGAGACATTTCACAGGGGCCCAAGCCGCATGCCTGGGAGACACGGAGATCACCTGGGAGAACCTTCCTTTAGATTTGGATTTAGATTATTGCCTTTACTGGGGGATTCCTTATAGACAAAATAATTCCCATGAGGATCCTGATTCTGTTCAAAAATTCCTGCTCAAACTCCCGCCCTCAGAACATTTCCAGTGTCTCTCCTCAGAGAAAAGTCAAAGTCTATCCAGAGATTCTCCTCTTTGTGAAGCAATGATTCTCACTACCTTCCACGGCTTCCAGATCTGTCAGTCCGCCACCCGGCGTTCACTCAGGCAAGCTTTCCTAGGCTCACATGGATCTGCAACTTGGTGCCTAAAGCAAAACCTTTAGGAGGGAGACCTCAAAGAACCCTTCCACATATTGTTTTATCTGGACTAGTTACATTTGCTTCCGCTGTTTGTAATAACTTGTATTATTAGAGCTTTTTTGGGTTTACAATACTTTCAGATATATTATCTCATCTGGCCTAAGGATTTGGCACAGTTGTTAGGCATAAGTTAACATCTGGGGAACTCTGATTTACAAATCTATCATTATCCCATCAGCAAAGAGCCTTGAGCAGCTACTGTAGGCCAGTCACTACACTGACTGTGATACGACCTGGGAGAAGCTGGAAAAAAGCAGCACATGACAACATGAGCAGAAAGAAATTTCTAGTTAGAGGATGAAGCAAGCATTCACAAATATTCAAGTCTCAGGAGAAATGCTCGTGTTATCGGCAATCTTGGTCTTAACTATGCCCGCCATTTCTTCCACGCGCTGCCTCGGGTAAGTCGATTCATCTTTTTTAAGTTCATTTTCTTGGAGTGCTTGCTAGTTTCTACCGTACAGCAAAGTGAATCATCCATACGTAGACACACACACACTTCCTGCTGGATTTCCTTCCTATTCAGGTCACCAGGATATATTAAGTACACTTCCCTGTGCTATATCAGTTCAGTTCAGTTCAGTCTCTCAGTCATGTCCAACAAAAGAGTTGGACCCCATGGACCACAGCACATCAGGCCTCCCTGTCCATCACCAACTCCCGGAGTTTACCCAGACCCATGTCCATTGAGTCGGCAATGCCATCCAACCATCTCATCCTCTGTTGTCTCCTTCTCCTCCCATCTTCAATCTTACCCAGCATCAGGGTCTTTTCCAACGAGTCAACTCTTCACATCAGGTGGCCAAAGTATTGGAGTTTCAGCTTCAGCATCAGTCCTTCTAATGAACACCCAGGACTTATCTCCTTCAGGATGGACTGGTTGGATCTCCTTGCAATCCAAGGGACTCTCAAGAGTCTTCTCCAACACCACAGTTCAAAAGCATTAATTTTTCAGCATTCAACTTTCTTCACAGTCCAACTCTCACATCCATACATGACCACTGGAAAAACCATAGGCTTGACTAGATGGACATTTTTTGGCAAAGTAATGTCTCTGCTTTTTAATATGCTGTCTAGGTTGGTCATAACTTTCCTTCCAAGGAATAAGCGTCTTTTAATTTCATGGCTGCAGTCACCATCTGCTATAGTTAGTTACCTATTTTACACAGAGTGTCAATAGTGTATTTGGGTCAATCCTAATCTCCTGATTCATCCCATCCCCACTTTTCACCTTTGGTTCCTACTTAATCATAGTTGCACCTTCAACTTTAGAATAATGGCATCAGTGTTACACACTCAAAATCTCTCTGACTAGTACACTTTCAGAAAATCTTCTTCCTGGATGACCTCTGGGGACTTCAAACTCAGACTGTCAACTTGTGGAGTAATTGTTTCTCTCAAATCTACTATTTGTTCTACATTCCCCTCCTAGTTCCTGGCTCAGTTTCTAGATACCTGCTCCCAGTTAATGATCAGCCACCATTGACTTTCCCATTACTTTTCTTATTCATCATCAAATCCTTTTGGCATAACTTTTAAAACATGTTTTATATCATTTTTGGTTTCCAGGATGTAACACTTAATGGTGTACACTTAATAGTCTGTAGCACTTATTACACTATTCATTTATTATTTCTTTACATATCCCTTGCTCACACAATATAGTGAACTCATAAGCTTATAAGAATTCTGCCTTATGGTCAGTACTTAACCAGTACATGGAACACAATAGGTAAATATCTGCCAAGTGAAAGAATAGATGATTGTGCAACGTGGTTGATTTTCTTCTCGTGATAGATAAAATTCTGTGATGCCCCTAACATCCTCACTTTCTAGTATTTGCACATCTTCTTCCAGTTATTATGTAAAACACTAATCTAAGTGTTACTGTCAGGGAGTTCACTTAATATGAGATCAAGGTCCCAGTTAGTCTACTTTAAGAGAATGAAATTGTCTTTGTCAGGATGGAAAATCAAGTGAAGCCTTAAAGGGACTAAGCATTTCCTGTCAGGAGAGGTCATTTCAAGGAACGAGAGCAATTTGATAAGAAAGAGGGATTCCACTGGGGGCTTTAAAGGTGGGTGGGGCAAATGGTAAGGGCTGCGGATAACATTTGCTGAGACTGGAGCCCAGCTGACAGTAAGTGTTGCTTTGAGGATGCAGTGAGAGGCAATGCCGCGTGTATGATCCCTAGCCCCTGGTAACTGCCCCACAAATGTCACTTCTGACATTGTTCCCTGGTATTCACCAGCTGATGCATTTCAGCCTCCGGGGAGTGGCCCCTGATGAACTCTGTGGAGAATGGGCCATCAGAGCGGAGTTTACGGTGGTTGTTCAGCAGTCACAGATCATCTGAGCTCTTGAGATACATGCGTGTAAGTCAGCTTCATTTTACCGGCAACATTTAACCCTGTGATGGAACACCCTTGTTCACCCCTCATCGGTAACTGAGGGGCACCTCCTCACCCTTGTCAGGAGCAAGGCCCCGTTCCTTCTCCCAGCCCACGGCTCGCCTCCCGTGCCCCCGAGAGAGAGAAGTGTGTGGCCATTGGAAAGGGGCCATGTACAGAGGCCTGAGGTGCAGAAAGGGCCTTCCACCACGGCAACGAGGAGACCCACAGGCTGCCAGGGCGAGAGTCCCAGCCGCCTGACCGAGGAGTGGAAGGGCGGTTTCTGAATAGGGGGGACATTGCAGCGGTCAGGAGCAGGCCCACACGCACGACTATTTGTGGGGAGCAGACACTGCCTACACCCTTCCTGGGAGCTCGTACACCCACAGACACTTTTGGAAGGACCACCATGTTCCAAGCCTGGAGCTAGATCCTGAAGACACAAGGAGAAGTAGAAAGCAGTCCAGTCTCCAAACTTTGCAGTCCCTCCAGGGAAAAAAACAGAATATTCCTGTAACACCGGCCAGAGGAGGAAGCCAGATAAAGCTTGTCATTCAAAGAAGGCGAGGGTGGGATGTTTCAAGAGAACAGCATTGAAACATGTATATTATCTAGGGTGAAACAGATCACCAGCCCAGGTTGGGTACATGAGACAAGTGCTCGGGCCTGGTGCACTGGGAAGACCCAGAGGGATCGGGTGGAGAGGGAGGTGGGAGGGGGGATTGGGATGGGGAGTACATGTAAATCCATGGCTAATTCATTTCAATGTATAACAAAAACTACTGTAATGATGTAAAGTAATTAGCCTCCAACTAATAAAAATTAAAAAAAAAAAACCCAGATGGCTTCTGCTTGAGTGTGGGCAGTAGAATCAAAGACAAATTCACAGGAGGAACATCTGAATTAGAACCTGAACCAAGGGAGGCCTTCTCCAGGCAGCTGGAGCGGAGGGCACTGCCGAAGCAAAGCTGTGAGGAGGCAGGCAGTCAAGCTGAGGGCTGAGAGAGTCGTTGGCTTTTTTTTTTAAGTCACTCAGTCACGTCCAACTCTTTTCGACTCCTTGGAGTGTAGCCCACCAGGCTCCTGTCCTTGGGATTCTCCAAAAGCAAAAATACTGGAGTGGGTAGCCATTTCTTCCCTAGGAGCTCTTCTGGACCCAGGGATTGAACCCAAGTCGCCCGCATTGCAGGCAGATTCTTTAACATCTGAGCCACCGGGGCCGCCTCTGCACACACGCATACGCACACACAGAAGACGAAACCTGATTTAGAGGACCCGTGCAGCCAAGGCGCCTGGGCTCTAGTCTGCTTTGTGACCCCACGCAACAGAGACGAGCACCTGCAAAGAGACATCTTCTCCAATGCTAGCCCCTGTCCACCCCACCTGGGTTTCACATGTAGTGTGGTTGGACAAAGGTCCATCTAGTCCTAGCTATGGTTTTTCCAGTGGTCATGTATGGATGTGAGAGCTGGACTATAAAGAAAGCTGAGCACCCAAGAATTGATGCTTTTGAACTGTGGTGTTGGAGAAGGCTCTTGAGAGTCCCTTGGACTGCAAGGAGATCCAACCAGTCCATCCTAAAGGAGATCAGTCCTGAATATTCACTAGAAGGACTGATGCTGAAGCTGAAACTCCAATACTTGGACCACCTGATGCAAAGAACTGACTCATTAGAAAAGACCCTGATGCTGGGAAAGATTGAAGGTGGGAGGAGAAGGGGACAACAGAGGATGAGACGGATGGATGGCATCACCAACCTGATGGACGTGAGTTTGAGTAAGCTCCAGGAGTTGGTGATGGACAGGGAGGCCTGGCGTGCTACAGTCCATGGGGTCACAGAGAGTTGGACACGACTGAGGGACTGCACTGAACTGAACTGATGGTCGGACTTTCTAATGTCAGCCCTCCTGTGTATGTATTGTTTTGGGGGTTGTTTGTGTGTGTGGCTTTTTAAAAAATTGGACTATAATTGCTTTGAAGTGTTGTGTTAGTTTATGCTGTACCATGAAGTGACTCTGCCATGCGGATCTAGAAAAATGGTACAAGTGAACCTGGCTCCAGGGCAGGAATAGACACAGACATAGAGACTGGATGGATGGACACAGGATGCCGACCGGCGGAGGATGGGATGAACTGGGGGCTTAGCTTTGGCAGTTATACACTGTTATGGGTAAAAGAGAGCAGCTCCTGAGAGCCTGCTGAACATCACAGGAGCTTAGCTCCATCCCACTTTGATGGGGTTTACTGACACCAGGTAACACCAACAGCTACATTCTGCTGGACCTCAGTTATTGAATTGCCTAAAGTTGCCCTTTCCAAACAAATTAAACAAAGGTGCGGTCAAAGTTTCTCAAAAAAAAAAAAAGAAAAGAAAAAAAACTGTACCTAAAACCTGTGAGATTAATGAGGTTCAAGTGGATGTTTAATGATTTCTCCTGCTTTGCACCGTAAGTAGATCTTCCTTCTTCTGAATCAGTCTAACATTGCACGGGCACAAGCAATTCTTTTCTTTATAAGATCTCTCATGTCTGTGCTCAGATCGCCAGCGATTCCCGTTTTACCTCCACCCAGATCATCCGTGTGAACGGGTCTGGTCAAGTGTGCTCCATTGTATTTCTTCCTGTTGGTTTACGTGTTAGTTCAAATGAGATTTGACTGAGCAGCACATTTCTAATACTAAGGATTGAAGGTTTCCAAATTCTCAAATTTCCTTGGCGTAGACCTGTGCACAACCACTGTTGGTTCAGGACTTCGTTATGCCTCCCCAGGATCAGTAAACCCGAGTCAAAATACCCATCTAATTGGAACCTCCTTTAGCAGGGCCTTCCTGATGGTTTAAGAGTGTATGGTTTTCATACCAAGCGGTGAGCATGCTGTCAAAGGGAACACAGTCTGTTCCCTGCCGGGACAACAAGAGCCGTTTCGTCTCTGCCCTCAGCTCTGTAAACACAGGCTGGAATGCTGACGGCAGGAACTGGAGGATGCACATTTGGTGTGCCTCAGGCAAGACTCCCCAACTCACCGTAGTCTCAGTGGCTCATCCGTGCGCCCACATCCCAGCGGATGAGACCACCATCATGTTACTGTCCATCTGAAGGAGCCGTCTCACTGCTTGTCACCACTGAACGTTTCTCCTGTGAGATTAATGACCCACAGCCCCACAGATGAAAAGTAAAAGTGAAGTCGCTCAGTCGTGTCCGACTCTTTGCAACCCCATGGACTGTAGCCCACCAGGCTCCGCTGTCCATGGGATTTCCCAGGCAAGGGTACTTGAGTGGGGTGCCACGTCCTCTTCCAAGGCATCTTCCAACCCCAATGGTTGAGCCCTAGTCTCCTGCATTGCAGGCAGACTCTTCGCTATCTGAACCACCAGGGAAGCCCCATGTATACATGGGGCTAATTCCTGTTGTGTGGTAGAAACTCACAGAACATTGTGAAGCAATATAACACAACATTATAACACAATAAAATTATAACACAATTATAACACAATGAAAATAAAAGGATCCCCAGCCCCAGGGTGTGTGGGTTGTCATCCCCATCATTGAAAGTCCCTGAAGCTAGACAAGCAAACAGAAAATGCACCTCATAGGGGTCACATAAGAACTGCTGCTGGCTTAATTAATGAATGGATGGATGGATGAATGAAGGAATGAATGATACAGCCAAGGTAATTGTCTGGGTTTGGATGAGGCCATGTCTTGGAATTCTAAGAAAATGAGAGCACCAGTGTGAGTATACATCTTTTTCTGTTCTTTCCCATCATTTTCTGATTTGAAAAAAAATTAAGCACAGACAGAATTCTGCTGTAGTTTGCAAGTTTATTCCTCAGAGGTAAAATGTGGGATGATTGCTGTTTTATTAGCGCCAATTACTAAATAATACTATATTTAATAAAATGGTGTTATCATTACTACTTCATACTTTTCAAAATGTTTCATAACTGTTATCTCACTTTATAAAGAAAGAGAGTTCTATGTCTTCTTCAATTAATCTTCAAGTTTTCATCTATTACATTTTCCTGCTGTTAAATTTTTTTATTTTATCCAGAAAAAAAAACCTGCTATTCCTTCCTTGTGGAAGCAATTAAAAAAATCACTAATTACAATATAAAGTTCCTTCATTAATTGTCCATAGATGTTTTCATCAGGTTTGCAGAGCCCGTGCTTCCCTAATTCAGAAGCTGGACCTGGGACAAGCATGACTTCAACATCCAAAGTACTGCGGTAGGAAACAAGGAGCAAGAGAGGGTGAGCTGCAGTGAGACCGACAGAATGAGCTGCAGTGAAACCAGAGCCTCATTAAAGCCTGGCGGCTTCAGACCAGGCGTCTCATTAGCCCCGGCTAGCTCTGAGCGCAGCAGCAGCAAATGCGGGTAAAAAACACGCCAGACGAGACACACCACCACGCGTGAAGCAGAGAGCTGGTGGGAGTCTGTTGCATAGCGCAGGGGCCCTGTGATGACCTAGAGGGTGGGGTGGGGTCGTGAGGGGAGGGAGGCTTCCAGAAGGAGGGGACATGTGCATACACATGACCGGTTCCCTGTGCCCTTCAGCAGAAACGAGCACAACATTGTAAGCAATTATACTCTGATTATTTTTTTTTAAAAGGATGCTGTGTTGCTGAATTGTCTTTGGAAAGTGTCGTATTTTGAGGGAAGTGTCCTCAGAGACAGGAGAGGGACTGGACTCAGACGGCTCTCATTTCCTCCACGCCAGGCTGTCTTCTGAGCAGAATATTGTGTGAGTGTGTGTGTGCGTGTGAGTGTGTGTCTGTGTTCACGGGTGCACACGCCCTGAAGGGACCCCTGAGCACTTGGCCAGCCCAGACCAGGGAGGCGAGGATCCTAGGGCCGGAAGGGCCTGGAATCAGCTGGTCCCCCACGCAGAATCCACTCTTCATGGTGTCACCTATGGCCCTACAGCCTTGGCTTGAGTTCCCCTTGGAGCGCGTGGCTCACCCCTTGGTGCACGTGGCTTCTAGTAAAGCCAGGATCTAATTCCTACCGGAGCGCACGGCCAAGGGCCCACTGTGGCCTCTAGGACAGTGGGAACCACCCCGACAGCTCCACTCATGTTCAGGTTCCATCTGCTGGGGTGGGCGCTCACCCAGGCTTACGCCCTTCACAGCATGCCTTCTCTGTGGGTGCTTGGATAACAGGAGCCACACTGCTCTGGACATGAAGCCAGCCCTGCCTGGCATGGACGCTGTCCCCAATGCCCCTGGGACCAAAACCCCAGCACTTCTGTAAGTACAACCCAGGTCCTGTGAGCTTCAACCTGGGTAAGGTGTGGAACTCTGATTGCTGGGCATCTTGTGAGTCACTGCCCGTAAATTCCTAGAAACTCCTAACTGTATATTCCCTACTTAATTTTGTTTTAATTTATTCATTTTAGTTGGAGGCTAATTGCTTTACAATATTGTAGTGGTTTCCGCCATACATTGATATGAATCGGCCATGGGATTACATGTGTGGCTCAGCTGGTATAGAATCTGCCTGCTGATGGAGCCGACATAAAAGATGCAGGTTCTGTCCCTGGGTTGGGAAGATTCCTTGGAGGAGGGCAAGGCAACCAATTTGCTAATGTCAGCCAAAATCCCACTGAAGTGTTATCCCATTTCCTTGGTTCTAGTTCCCTGTTTTGAATCCTGCTGATGCTCTGTCAGGGATCCCTCCCAGTTCTGTCATGTGCAAATCTCCTAGGCATGTGTTTCATGCCTTGATCCAAACCACGGAATAGACGTCAGCACATGATAAAGAACAGGACACAGTTTTATGTGTTTTAGGGTTTTTCTCTTTGATTGACACCAATTATTTAGTAGCAGTCTTTGTGTAGATTGTTAAGGGGGTTCTGATCTACTGAACTGTGATTTCATCAAGTGCACGGGGATGTGAAAAAGACAGCTCCATGCCGGGCTGAAGTGAGAAACTTGGAGTCAGGGGTGGGTCTGACATGCTGGTAGAATTTGCTCCTGAAGTTCAAGTACAGCTCTTCATTAATCCTTGTGTCGCCAGGACCCAGCAAAGTGAATTTACTAAACACAAAGAGAAAACACGCTGCTTCTTTGTGAAACTAATTGAGCCGGATCTCGTGGTCCTTGCTCCTTTTACCGTGCCCACCAGCCTGTTAATAATCACGTCTTCCTTGTTGTCAGTGATCAATGTTGAACTGATTGGCCTGTGGTCTCAGGAATGCATCCGTTTTTCCAATTTTGAAATTGGAAAAATATTTGCCTCCTCCACTCCTCTGGCTCCTCTCCCACAATTCAGTATTTTCTCATGGAAAAATAACTCCTCTGTCACATTTCACAGACTCTGCACAAACTCTCAGGCCCTGAGTGGTAACTTTGGTGGGACTGAGTTGTAACTTGCGCTTTCCTAGGGGATCTGATCACTTTCTTTCTTGCTACCCCCCTCCAAGGACACAGAGGGTTTTGCTCACACCTTTGTGTTGTCCAGCCTGGATACTGTTCTCTAGCGGACGCTGATGGAAACCAGCCCATGGTCAAAAGGACCTGCCTTCCTCCTATCCTCTCTCTTTTTCTCTATGTCTTATTTTATATTGGAGCATACATGATTAATATTATGTTAGTTTTAGGTATACGGTAAAGTGGTTCAGTTATCTATATACATGTATCTGTTCTTTTTAAAGCTATTTTCCCATTTAGATTGTTACCTAATATTGAGCAGAGTTCCCTGTACCACGCCAGTAGGTCCTTGTTGCTTATCTAGTTCAAACATAACAGGGTGTACATGTCGACACCAAACTCCCTAACTATCTCATCCCCCCCATCCTTCGCCCTGTTGATCCTAAGTTCATTCTCTAGGTCTGGGGGTCTGTTTCTGTTTTGTAAGTTCATTTGTATCATTTTTAAGACTCCACATATAAGCAACATCATATGATATTTGTCTTTTTCTGTCTGACTTACTTCACTGAGTACTAAAATTTCCCCAAGAGTCAGTCCACCCTTTTTTTCTTTTTTCTGTTTGTTCTGCAGAAATCAAGTAGTTCCATCTGATGGCTGACAATAAAGTAGAGGGTGTCTCAGAAAATTTTAAATGGAGCAATATTTTTAGGGAGTTGTCCTCCTTGCTTTAATTTTCTGGAAAATAAATGTAAGAAATATGTTCAAAAGTAGTGAATGGGGTAAAAACTTTCTGTATTTTGTGAAAATAGAATCTGGAACACAGCATGATGAGTATATAAATTACCTCTGCAAGATTTGAATCTGTAAAGAAATCTATTTAAAAAAACAACAACTAAATGTCAAACTTCTGAGTGTTAAATATTCTATTTGTCATCATGGATCATATAATTCAGAACTTATAAAAATAACACTAATTTGAGCATTAATGATAATAATAATCAGTAATCAAAATATAGTTCCTTGAAAGTTTCACAGCAATTCTGTAAAAGAAAAGTATCAAAATGCATAAGAAAAATAATACGTGCATGTACCTTTTAGTGTGTGGAAACATGCCTCTCTCAGAGGGACTCGAGCTGAAGTAGTTTCCTATGCCAGCTAGTTTTCCAAATCCTGACTTGTTTGCAATATCTCTCAGCAATTGAGTCCCATTCTGCTGGCAAGCCACCTGTTAAGCTAAGGCGGAAGCCTAGGAGAGGAGGGAAATGGGTGGAGTCGATTATGTTTTAACATGACTTCATAATACTGCAATGTGAGGTTTTAACTCCCGAGTCCACACATTTTTTCATAGGGTGTGTGGTTGATTTATTAATGCCATTCAGGTCAAGCAATCTCAGTATTATTTTTTTTAATTTAAAATTTAAAAAAATATTCTTCTAGAGAAATCTGAAATTTGGGATACTCATTTGTGTTGTGAGTGAAGCTAAAGTGGGCAATATCAGTGAGACTCATTTAAGGAGAGTGTCCGTGCTCACAAGCGAGTATTAATTTTGCTTCTATCGTATCAGTGCAAATCTAGGTAAAAGTCAAGTCATTTATTTTTGCTCTAAGATTTAAAATGTAACTGTAAGACAAGAAATTGGTTCTGTTTGCTTGTTTGTTTAAATGCTTTGGTGGTCCCCAACAGCGAGCCTACATTTCTTGTTGGGTTACTATGAAAGTCTGGGGGAAGGTAATCCTTGCAGCCCGTGGTATCTCTGTCCATGTGGCAGACAGTGGAGTGAGTGGTCCCCACCACACCTCACTGGAAACACCAGCCACAGCAAGTGGGAGGTGGTCTAGATCAATGTGTCTTGGGGTGTGGTCCCCAGACCAGCAGTGTCAGCATCACCTTTAAACTAGCACATACCTGAGGTTGACTGAATCGCAAAGCCCAGGGACGTGGCTCCATGGTTTTGTCCTCAGGAGCCTCCAGGTGATTCTCCTCTGGGATGAAACCTGAGGACCACTGATCTCGTCACACCCACCAGTGGACCGAACCATTGCACTGGAAGCCGCTACGTGAAAGACGAGTGCAGAAAACACAAATGGGAAGCACTGTCAGCAAAACAGAAGTAGTGGAATCTGCTTTTTATGCATACCAAGATGAAGACTGACTCCTACACTTTCAATATGCTTTCAAGTCCAGAAAGTAATTCGTTACAGATCGTGTTCTGGATTGTGCATGTGCGTTCCATCATGTCCAACTCTTTGTGAGCCCACAGACTACAACCCGCCAGACTTCTCTGTGCATGGGATTCTCTGGGCAAGAACGCTGGAGTGGGTTGCCATTTCCTCCTCCAGGGGATCTTTCCGACCCAGGGACTGAACCCACATCTCGGGCACTGCAGGCAGATGCACTACCATCTGAGCCATCATGATTCTGAAGAGACAATGTTTTTTAGAGCTTGTGGTCTTTTGGGTGACCTTCCACTACAAAGAGCTTCATACGTTTCAGGGACCTTGTTGAGGGTCTCCTCGTCTTCTAACACAGCATCGATTAAGAGCAAGCGACAGGTGGCATTGCCGCCCGAATGTTTGGAACACACAGGATGCCCACGGAGGGCAGTGCAGTCAGTAGAGGACGGGTAGGCTGTGGTTCCTCCAGCAAGGTGCAAAGAGCAGTCAGTGATGAGAGACTGCCTCTCTACAACACCCTTACCTTTCACGTGTCTGTATTCAGCAGCAGTCAGACCTGTTCCCTGTGTTAGCAAGGGCTTCCCTGGTGGCTCAGGGGGTGAAGAATCTGCCTGCAACGCAAGAGACAGGATCCCTGGGTTGGGAAGACCCTCTGGAGAAGGGCATGGCAGCCATCCCAGTCTTCTTGCCTGGAGAACTCCGCTGACTGAGAAGCCATCCCTCATGCTTTGTCTAAAATGCCCCAGGTGGCGACTCAGACCCCAGGTCCTTGGATTTTCAGGTCAGGTCACTGTCCCATTCTTTTCCAGTCTCTTTCAGAAGTTGAAAGTGATATTGATGAGGTAGAAGAAAATAATACAGAGTTCATACCAGTCATGCTGTTGCATCCTCCACAGTAACAAATTTCCCCTGTGTGCCTACAGCTCTGAGATCTTCATGAAATTTCCCAGCAGGTCCTGTCCTCATCCTTTACAGCACTGTATGATCATGGTAATTAAGTATTTGTGCTTTAATATGTCTTTTTTTTTTTACCAGATTGCAAGGTCCAGGAAGACAGGAATCTCATATTTCATTCTTTGTACTCTATCACCCCTATTTATCCATGCATATCACCCACACACATCACTCCACATATTTCTGTAGACGCAATTAATGAGTAAATAGTAACTGATGCATACATCAATATTATAGCACACACCACACTGTAGCTTTTCACACTGATTTTCATGCTTGAATATTTTGGTCTGTTGGCTCAAATTTATCTCTCACCCCTGCATCTAACACAGTGTTCAATTCCTGGGGATAGCAAACTGTTTTATTATTAAATAAGTGGCTCTCAGGACCTAGAAATGAGTAAATATAGCCTTATTCTCACTTTCATTGCTGATCAGGGACTTTTAAATGAAACAGTCTATGTTCCAGTTTTCTCATCCATTATGTACACATCATCATAGTTGCCTATGTCTCCCTGGGAGATTGTAAAGCTATGCGAGAAAAATGGTGATACCGCACTGCGAGGCTTGAAAACAGAGACCTTACGTAATTCTGTGATAGCAGAATTCTGTGAAAACAGCAATAAAGCTGTTACTTTTGTCCTTCTCTTTTTCTCCTGAAATATCTGTCCTATCCTAGGAGCTCAGGAGGAACCTCCAGGAAGACATAATCTTCCCATCTTGTTGATTTTCTTCTCTGAGAAGCATCTTCCTTGTTAGTACATTATGGACACCTCAGCAACGGAAGTCAACAGTGAAGGCCAGTCCTTCTCCAGCTTCTTTTGCAGACACTTCCAAGCCTTTTAGAATCTCCAAAACTAAAAGAAATGATCCTAGGTCACCCGTGACTCCTTTTGCAGCCAAAATTATAGTTGGTGCCCCCGGAAACCCACCAAAGAGGTGGCTGAGGTGCCGTGTGTAACGCTGCACGTGGGGACCTGACATCCCCGAGAATTCTCACAGTGGCCCTGGGCACCCACCCCGCGTCCAGCTCCAGCAGTGAGGCTCCTCTCACGGCGGCTAACATCCAGCAAGTCCTAAACGGCTGACTGTGAAGCATGGCCTGATTGCTGGGCCACAGACCAGTACCTGAAAACACCTACCTGTTGAGTGTCTTTCCAACAGAAGGGATGAAGACCAGGTTGGTAGGAAAACTGTGTCCACAGAGGCAGAAATGGAGGACGTTTGCATATTGAAGAGTGTGGGTGAGTCTAGAGGGTCTGGGATTAAAAAAACATAAAGCCGTATAAGCCGTTTACTCCAGGTGGCACTAGTGGTAAAGAACCTGCCTGCAAATCGGGAGCCTCAGGAGACCTGGGTTTGATCCCTGGGTCAGGAAGTTTCCCTGGAGGAGGGCATGGCGACCCACTCCAGTGTTCTTGCCTGGAAATCCCATGGACAGAGGAGCCTGGCTGGCTACAGTCCATGGGGTCACAAAGAGTGGGACATGGCTGAAGCAACTTGGCACGCACGTGCCATAAGCCGTTTAGAAGAGCTATGCTGGATCTTGGCCCATTTAAGAGCATTCCTAACCTGCTGCTCCCAGCTTGGAAGCTCTGCTCTATGCGACCTGCTCCCTAATCTGGATGAAGTGGTGAGAACCACACAGCAAGGCTAAAGACAGGCCTGGTACCGAGATCCTAAAAATTCAGAACTGAAGCCCTCAACGTGTAAGCCTTCAGGCACCGGGACCGCGGCCCATGGAGCAACCTGGGCGCGGGGTCAGCTGCGCTTCCCCGGATGGTTACACCGCACTCGTCCACAGGGAGCAGACCCCTGCAGCTTCTCAGGCTTTCTCTGGATGTTGCACTGTCTCCTCACCCTGTGCCCGTCTCACCCCACAGCCGTGCACGGAAATGAGCCGTAACTGTGTGTCTAACAGCTTCCCCGAGCGCTGGGAGCTCTTCTATCAATAGTGAGTCCTCAAGCCTGAGCGTGGTCTTGGGTTCCCCACCCCCTCTACAGAGCAGGAGAACTCAACAGATGCAGGAATCAATTTTAGGGCAGGAAACCAGGAGGGAGATGGGGTCACAGAAGCCCTGGGGGGCGACTGGAGAAGGGCTGGATTCCCATGGTATGTACGTTGGAAATTCAGGCCTTTACTTTTTTCAGCATTAAAAGATGGATGTAGGGAAAGAGCAATTAGCTGAGACGGTGATGGTCAGGCTCTGTCACCCCTGTCCTCCCGCTCTCGGTTCACCTTCTGTAAACGATGACTTTCCATGGCTCTGTAACAGCTGAGACTGTTGATGGCAACGTGCACACGCGTCATGATGTGCGTGCTTGGCCACGTGCCTCCTTTGCCCTGTGCACCCATGTGAGCACCACCTGGAAAGCCCTCGCGTCAGCGTCAGCCCTGAGAGAAAAGAGCGTGTCTGTGCCTCGCTGCTGCGTCAGCCACTAATGGATAAAACGTGCCTGACGCTCTCCTAGCTCCTCGCATGTTCTTCTAGCTTCTCCGCGCGTGCCTTGCCTGCCCTGGGTTCAGTGAACAGTGAGACAGTGGATAATCCCCCTATGAGGGTTGATGGGAATGGTGGTCATCTTCCACATTCTGCCTTCTTCTTTTGTCCGATATCTTTGCACTTATCTGTTTGAATTGTTATTTTATCTTCTTATGTTGAAAGTTGTTTTGTGTTTTGTTTTGTTTAGATGAGGTTCACTTGCATTGAATTTGTTACAATATTGCTTATGTTTTATGATTTGGTCTTTATGATTTGGCCTGTGGAATTTTAGTGCCCCCACTGGGGATGGAACCTGAGCCCCCGGCATTGGAGGGTGAAGTCTTAATCACTGGACCACCAGGAAAGTCCCCAAAATATTTTCTTTAAGAAATGATTTCTATTAAAAAAGAAAAGTTTGGGGATAAACTGATTAATCAATTTATCAAATAAATATTTCACAGTGGTCCTGTTCACCTCAAACCAGATAAATATGACAACAGAACAGGTGACCCAACTTTGCTGTGTATGGCCACCAGCCTGTGTGCTACCAGGAATCTGGAAAATTCTATGAAGATAAAAGGCAGCAACTCAAACTCTCCAGGAACCAATTTCCCTTTCTGCTTTGAAAGTGAACTAGAGTTCTCACCCACACAAATGGATGGACCCACAGCCTTGTCCTCATGACTACATGTTCTATAACCACACTGAAGTATTCTATCTCCTAGCATCTAACTGGGTAGATTATGGAGGGCACGGGGCCTGACGCGCCCAGATATCTTGCTGCTCTTTGATTGATGAGCAAATGTAGAGCCAATCACGCGAGGACTCGGGGAAACTCATGATTCTTGAGTGGCTTCTCTCAATTTACAGCATATTTTAATATGGTTGCCCTTCCTGAATCACTCCTCTGAAATCATCCCAGTGTTCCGTTTTGTTGTTTTATAAACTAGTGCCTATAAGCTGTTATTTATATTATTTAACAGCTCTACTTACTATGTGTCTGTTGGCTTTGTTGTTGAGCATAGTTTAGTCTGAGAATTCACAAGAGCAAACTGTCAAGCAGGATGAAAATGACTTACAGCCTGACCCAGGGATGGGAACTGCGTCCCAATGCCTGACTCATGAATGCCGTCTATAAATGATTATAGAGAGTTCTACAGATGGGGCATGCTTTGGCCAGCCTCCCCTCCCTTCTCGGGATGCACTAACTAAGCCTGCTCTTGCCCATCGCTGAGCGCATGCTTTAGTTGGTTCCAGGTGAGAAGGCAGGGTGGCCCCATCACAGATCAAAGGCAGAAACTCTGCTAGGAAAGTACATCTGGGTGCAAATGCCTCAGAAAACCAAGACAGTTCTCACAGAAGCAGAGGACTGTTTACAAGTACATCCCAGAATCACGGGGGCTCGTCTGGCCCTTTTTCATTTTACTTCTCAGAAGAATGCTTTCAGAAATTTGCAGGTCTCTCTGACGCTCGCTCCCCTGAGCCAAACGAGGCGTGGGGCTCGCCGGGTGTCCCGGGAGCATCCCTCAGATTCTGCTTCTCCTTGTCCTGTCCTCCTTAGACTGAGAAGCGGAGGCTTTCAAACTGGCGACAGCTCTTTCTGTTTTGGAGGACTGTCATCCTACCCGGGCTCGTCCGGTGCCTCAGATGGTAAAGCGTCTGCCTGCAATGCAGGAGACCCGGGTTTGATCCCTGGGTGGGGAAGATCCCCTGGAGGAGGAAATAGCAACCCACTCCAGCCTTCTTGCCTGAAAAAGTCCCACAGACAGAGAAGTCTGGCAGGCTGCAGTCCATGGGGTCGCAAAGAGTCAGGTCAAAAGAGCAACTAACACTTTCACTTTTTTACCCGACTTGCCCCTTGTAGTAGACAATTACTGGACTTGGTGGATTCAACATTGAACTTCAGGGTTGAATGAGACCCTGTGAGGGTCATCAGCCCGTGTCTCTGAATATACAACTGAGGAAACGGTGATTGTATAAGCCGATAGGTTTGAATAGATGTGAGGTTGAGCGCCCAGTGCTCAGTAATACGTTCAGTTCTTGCCTTCCAGACCCTCATCCGAGACTCTCCACACTTTTGCTCCATCTGCTGACTTGCGGTAGACACGCATGCCACCTTGAGGCTCAAGAGTCCTTCCAAGATGGGAGGAGCACGCGCCCTGGAATCCCTGCTCAGACAAGAGTGACCCACCCTCAGGGACACAGTCTCGGATCTTGAGTAAGAAATACGCTTCTGCACATTGAGACCACTGCTCCTGTAGCTGTGCCTTCTCTACCTTATGGGGTCTCTTGGCCATCTGCACAGCTGTGCGTGTGTGTGTGCATGTGTTTATCCTTATACCATCCTCTTAAAAACCATCTCAACCTTCTAAATTCAAAAGACAACCATCATAAGCGGCAGAACTACACCGCAAAACGCTATAGATTTGATTATGTTTTAGTTGTTACTATGGAAATATTGTGGTTTTAATGTCATCTTGATCTGTTGGATCATAGAAAAAGCAATAGAATTCTAGAAAATTGTCTACTTCTGCTTCATTGAGTATGTTAAAGTCTTTGACTGTGGATCACAACAAACTGTGGCAAATTGTTAAAGAGATGGGAATACCAGACCACCTTATCTGCCTCCTGAGAGAGCTGTAGACAGATCAAGAAGCAACAGTTTGAACCAGAAATGGAATTACAGACTGGTTCCAAACTGGGAAAGAAATACATCAAGGCTGTATATTGTCACCCTGACTATTTAACTTATATGCAGAGTACATCATGAGAAATGCTGGGCTGGATGAAGCCCAAGCTGGAATCAAGATTGCTGGAAGAAACATCAATAACCTTAGATATGCAGATGACACCACTCTCATGGCAGAAAGCAAAGAACTAAAGAGCCTCTTGATGAAAGTGAAAGAGGAGAGTGAAAAAGCTGGCTTAAAACTCAACATTCAAAAGACTAAGATCATGGCATCCAGTCCCATCACTTCATGACAAAAAGATGGGGGAACAATGGAAACAGTGACAGACTTTATTTTCTTGGGCTCCAAAGTCACTGTAGACTGTGATTGCAGCTGTGAAATTAAAGATGCTTGTTCTTTGGAAGAAAAGCTATGAAAACCATAGACAGCATATTAAAAAGTAGAGATGTTACTTTGCCAACAAAGGCCTGTCTAGTCAAAGCCATGTTTTTACTGGTAGTCATGTACGGATGTGAGAGCTGGACCATAAAGAAGGCTGAGCGCTGAAGAACTGATGCCTCTCAACTGTGCTGTTGGAGAAGACTTGAGAGTCCCTTGTACTGCGAGGAGTCCAAACCATTAATCCTAAAGGAAATCAACGCTGAATATTCATTGGAAGGACACACGCTAAAGCTGAAACTCCAATACTATAGCCACCTGATGCAAAGGGCTGACTCACTGGTAAAAAACCCTGATGCTGGGAAAGATTGAAGGCAGGAGGAGAATGGGACAACAGAGAATGAGATGGTTGGGTGGCATCACAGATTCTATGAGCATGAGTTTGAGCAAGCATCAGGAGATGGTGACAGACAGGGAAGCCTGGTGTGCTGCAGTCTATGGGGTTGCAGAGTCGGATGTGACTGAGCAAGTGAGCAACCAGAACATAGAGTCATCTTCGTTGTTCCTTGGAGGGTGGTATTAAGATTTATTGCTTCCATAACTTTTCATGTGCGTGTATGCTCCCAGCTCTTTGTGGCCTCAGGGACTGCAGCTAACCAGACTCCTCTGTCCATGGGATTTCCCAGGCAAGAATACTTAAGAGGGTTTCCATTTCCTCCTCCAGGGGGTCTTCCTGACCCAGGGTTTGAACTCTTGTCTCTTGCAACTGCCAGGCAGACGCTGCTGCACCACCTGGGAAGCCCAGACCTTACAGCGCGCTGTAAAAGAACCAGCTGGCCCTCATATGTGAAATAGGTTTTGTTTTTTTCCTCAACCAGCTCTCCATGTTCCCAGCACTTATGGAAAGTGGAGCTGCTATATTTAGAAGCAGGGAAGTGTTACTAGAGTCTGCTTCCAAGGAGCATCTGGGTGAAACAGACATGCTGGTAATTCTTTCCAAAGCTGAATGGGTTCGTCAGGAATTTTTCAGGCACAGGTGTGTTTTTTGGTTAATAGACATGCCTCCAGGATGAGCAAGGCCTCTTGTTATCCAATATTTTTGCAGAGAAGTTGTTTCTAAGATATCTGAGACTATTTTCTTTGAGTAAAGGTAATTTATTGTTACTGTCACTATTATTGCTAAAGTAAACAGCTGCCACGCAGCCTGCTATTTGTGCTTCCCACGCTAGTAGTAAAGAATCTGCCTGCCAAAGCAGGAGATAGAAGAGATGCGGGTTCAAACCCTGGGTGGCAGGAAGATCCCCTAGATAAGGAAATGGCACCCCACTCCAGTATTCTTGCCTGGAGAATCCCAAGGACAGAGGAGCCTGGCGGCCGATGGTCCATAGGGCGGCACAGAGTAGGATGCAGCTGAAGCGACTTAGCGCGCAGCCTGCTGTTTATGTGACAGTATTTCTGAGCTGTGCAGAATGTTCAGAAATTGCATGCTCTAGACTATGAAACAGGACCTGAACTATGAGGCCAGGGCTCTGAGGTGGGTCCCTGGCCCTTTACTTGCTCTTTATTCAAAGACAGATATTTCAGGACTAATTTTCCTCTCCGGTCTGATGAGAGGGTGTTGATGTTTTTAAGTTCTCCCAACTTTAGAATTCTCTTTGTATTCATCGCAGAAATGTGCATGACCTGTTAGAGATGCCGGTTGGACTGGCGGGCACAGATTGGATGCTGCCTCAACCTGGAGCCTCTTCTTCTGGGATGAGGGGCCAGAAGTCGTTTCCTGCCAGAAGGTGTGGCCCTGTGGCTGAGGAAGGGCTCCCATGGCTTCCAGGAAACCTCCCATGAGATGTCATCTTTCCCTGCCCCTCCATGGATTGAATGCAGAGTGCTCCGAGGAAGCAGACGAGGGGGCTTGGAAGGGGTGGGGAAACGGAAGGAACCTGTGAAAAGTGCTCCACCAGAAGACCCTGTTATTGCCCTAAGACGTGAGGGCAAAATGAACTTTCATTGTGCTATGTGGTGAGAACTGGGTGCTTATGTTTAAAGTAGCTGGTGTTGCCTTTGTGTAAATAGACATCTCTCTTTTGGGTTTTCCAACCTTTATTTTTTGGGCTCCAAAAATCACTGCAGATGGTGATTGCAGCCATGAAATTAAAAGACGCTTACTCCTTGGAAGAAAAGTTATGACCAACCTAGACAGCATATTAAAAAGCAGAGACATTACTTTGCCAACAAGTTCTGTCTAGTCAAGGCTATGGATTTTTCAGTGGTCATGTATGGATGTGAGAGTTGGACTGTGAAGAAAGCTGAGCACCGAAGAATTTATGCTTTTGAACTGTGGTGTTGGAGAAGAGTCTTGCGAGTCCCTTGGACTGCAAGGAGATCCAACCAGTCCATCCTAAAGGAAATCAGTCCTGAATATTCATTGGAAGGACTGGTGCTGAAGCTGAAACTGTAATACTTTGGCCACCTGATGTGAAGAGCTGACTCAATTGAAAAGACCCTGATGGGGGGAAAGACTGAAGGCAGGAGGAGAAGGAGATGACAGAGGATGAGATGGTTGGATGGCATCACTGACACAGTGGGCATGAGTTTGAGTAAACTCTGGGAGTCGGTGGTGGACAGGGAGGCCTGGCGTGCTGCGATCCATGGGGCCGCAAAGAGGCAGACATGACTGAGTGGCTGAACTGAACTGAACCTCAAATACTATTCATGGGCAAACATTCAGTCCCCTATCCTTAACCTAAAGCTTATCCCTTGTGCCTGAGACAGAGCCACACGGATGATGGCTAATGACTGCTCCTCAGAGTATTATGCCAGTTGTTCTAAATCCGGCTTCCTCGGCCTTGACACTGCTGATATTCAGGGCCAGATCAACCTTTGTTGGAGGCAGAGACTGCCTGTGCATCCCAGGACGCTTAGCTGCATCCTCGGGCTCTGCCCACACCATGCCAGGGGCACCTCCCCCTGAGTCGTGACAACCAGACGTCTCCAGACACCGTCAGATGTTCCCTGCAGGCCAGAACTGCCCCTCTTGGAGAAGCGCTGCGGTACCTCAACAGGCTTCCCAGGGGGTGCTAGTGGTGAATAATCTGCCTGCAAGAGGCACAGGTTCGATCCCTGGGTCAGGAAGATGCCCTGGGGGAGGACATGGCAACCCACTCCAGTGTTCTTGCCTGGAGAAGCCCATGGACAGACAAGCCTGGCGGGCTGCAGTCCATGGGGTCACAAAGAGTCAGACATGACCGAGCAACTAAAACCTACATGCTCTAAATCAACAGAACAGCAGATTGGCAGAAATACAGAACTTCTATCATTTGATTGCTTTAAAAATATTAGCAGTAAAAAAATCTTGAACTCTGGGGGATATTTAGACATCAGCCAATGCCTGCTGCTACCCACTCCCAGAATCCACACACAGTCATACACCTGGCCTCTGGAATTACGGAGTGCCAGGGTCTTACTGGCCTTGGCAGGACTTGTTTTCCTATGGGTGGCAGGACCTACCATAAGCAAACCAGTCACAGCAACATACTAAGTTCTGAAAGAGAAATCGGAATGTCTTGTAAACAACATACATGGCATCGATTCAGGAGACTGCTTACATTAGCACTTATTAAATGCTCATAAACCACGTTCCTAATTTCAAAAATTTTGGCATTGTTCGATTTTATTAAGAAATTATGAGCTGATAGAGGACATATACTTCAACAGCAAGTCATTGGCCATAGAGAATCCTATGGACAGAGGAGCCTAGCAGGCTACAGTCCATGGGGTCATCAGACATGACTGAGCAACTAACACACACACCTCACATATAGCAGTTGACATGTGCTAGAGACTAAGGTCTGTGTTTGCCAGCAAACTCAAACACTGAGACCCTAATCCCCCAGGAGATGGAGTCAAGCGTAAATCCTCCATGAGGCCCCAAGGGCAGAGCTGTCATGAATGGAACTAGTGCTCTTATTAAAGAGACCCCAGAGACCTCCCTTTGTCCTTCCCCCTAGTGGGGACTCAGCGAGAAGAGGCTATCCATGAAGCAAGAAGTGGGATCTCACTAGATGTGGAATCTGCTAGTGCCTTGATCTCAGACTCCCAACCTCCAGAACCATGAGAAATAAATTCCTGGTGTCCTAAGCCATCCCATCTGTGATATTTTGTTGTAGCAGCATGAATGGGCCAAAATAGCATCTTCCTTGTTGCCTGGTCAACTTAGGCAGCTGCTTGACACAGTTGCAACCATGTCTTGACTTAAGGGGTCTTAATGCACGATCCTCTGCAGTTGAGGGTCTGTTTCACCCAAAGAGTGAGGTTTGGAATCCTTGGATGATAGGTAGACCTGTCACCGGGGATGTAATCTAGAAGGCAGCTTGCACCACTATGATCAAGTCCTTCCTTAACAATGCTAGCTCATTGAAAAGATTCAGTTTTGTAAATGACCCAGAATTTGTGTACACAAGCCATCTCAGGGGACAAGGAGACCGTGTGATATTCATTCTTGTGAGTGTTGGTTCTGCCTCTCTCACGCTTTCTTCTTTCCTTATTGGCTTTTATCTCTCTGACCAAGGAGCTCAATCTTTTCTTTCAATCCACAATTATTCATTGATAAATTCATCAAGTCTCATGGTTTCCACACCAACTGTGCACAAGCTGGTCCCAGTGAGATCCTCTCCCCTAACTTCTATATTCTTACACAAAGTCATCACTGTACTAGAATATCTCAAAATTTGACGTGATCCAGACCAGTTCCTAGATGACCCCTAAACCTACCCCCTCCTCATTCCCTGCCATTCTTGTAAATAATAACTTCATATTCCCCTTTCATTAAGCAAAAACAAAAAAATCTGCATTTACCCCTGACTACACCCTTTCCAGTGGTCATGTATGGATGTGAAAGCTGGACTATAAAGAAAGCTGAGCACTGAAGAATTGATGCTTTTGAACTGTGGTGTTGGAGAAGACTCTTGAGAGTCCCTTGGACTGCAAGGAGATCCAACCAGTCCATCCTAAAGGAGATCAGTCCTGGGCGTTCATTGGAAGGACTGATGTTGAAGCTGAAACTCCAATACTTTGGCCACCTGATTCGAAAAGCTGACTCATTGGAAAAGACCCTGATGGTGGGAAAGATTGCAGGCAGGAGGAGAAGGGGACAACAGAGGATGAGATGGTTGGATGGCATCACCGACTCAATGGACATGGGTTTGGGTTAGCTATGGACAGGGAGGACTAGCATGCTGCCGTGCATGGGGTTGCAAAGAGTCGGACACGGCTAAGCGTCGACTGAACTGAACTCCCTTGCTCTCATAGTTCACATGACATGTAACAGAAATCACTATTGGCTCTAGAATAAAAGTATGTCAAAAATCTGATTCCATGCTACCTCCATGCCTGTCATTCTATCCCAAGTCACATATGTGTTTTCCTAAAATTGAGATGAAATATTCCTATAACGAAACACAGACAATAATCCAATGACTTTTACAAGCGTGTGCGTCCATGTAAGTAGCGACAGTCAGGGTTCAGACTACCTCTCACACTTCCCTGGTGTTCCTCCCATCTGAAAGCTGCTATCTCTGATGTCCTATGGCCATTTTCTATTACTATTGCTTGTTCTTCAACATCTTATAAATAGAATTTTGTCGTATTTACTCTTCTGTCTGGCTTCTCTCACTAGTAACTTTTATTTTTAAAAATTTTTTCAAAGCATAGTGTTGAAAAGATTGCATAACTTCTTGTAGAAGAAATCCTGCCGTTTGGGGCAATGTAGGTGAAACTTGAGGGCGTCATGCTAGGTGAAATAAGTCGGACAGAGAAAGACAAATACCATATAGTCTCATCATATTTGTAATCTTGAGCAAGCAAAGAAAGAGACAAAAACTTAATCTCATAGAGACAGACAACTGATTGGTGGTTGCTACAGGCAAGGAGTGTGGGGTGTGGTCAAAACAGGTGAATGTGGGTGGCAATTTCAACAGTCTATAGAAATGTAGAGTCCTTATGTTGTGCACCTGAAGCTAATACAGTGTATGTGATAATACTGCTGCTACTGCTAAGTCACTTCAGTTGTGTCCGACTCTGTGCGACCCCATCCCTGGGATTCTCCAGGCTAGAACACTGGAATGGGTTGCCATTTTCTTCTCCCATGCATAAAAGTGGAAAGTGAAAGTGACGTCGCTCAGTCACGTCTGACGCTTCGCGATCCCATGGACTGCAGCTTACCAGGCTCCTCCATCCATGGGATTTTCCAGGCAAGAGTACTGGAGTGGGGTGCCATTGCCTATGTGATAATAATGCCTCAATAAAAATTAAAAACAGAAAAATAAAAAAATTCTTGTGATATAATTGACTTCCAGGGTTGTGTTAATGTCTTCTGTAGAGCAAAGTGGTTCAGTTGTGAATATATGCACTCTTTTGCATTTTCTTTTCCATTATGGCTTATCACAGGACATTGAATATAGTCCCCTGCACTAAACAGTGGTAACTTGCTGTTTATCCATCCTAAATATATGAAGACTAGTTTGCCTCTGCTAATCCCAGACTGCCAGTCCTTCCCTCCGCTCCTTCACCCTCTTCCTCGGCAACCATGAGTCTGTTCTCCATGTCTGTGAGTCTCTTTTTATTTTGTAGACGCATTAATTTGTATCTTATTATAGATTCCACATGTCAGTGATATCACATGGTATCTGTCATTCCCTTTCTGACACTTCATTCAGTATGATAATCTCTAGGTTCATCCATGTCACCACAAACAGCATTATTTCATTCCTTTTTATGGCTGAGTGATATTCCACTGTGCATATATATTACACCTTCTTTATCCATTCTTCCGTCAGTGGACATTTGGTTTATTTCCATGTCTTGGCTAGTATAAATACTACTGCTATGAATAGAGGTGTGTATCTTTTCAAATAGACTTTCACCATATTTACTATTTTGTGTCTGGTTTCTCTCACTCATTATAGCTTTTGAAGTTTAATATAGGTATGATTATTAGTTTTTATTGGTGCATAATGTTCCATTCTATCAGTACATCACAATTTTTCTTTGTGTACTAGTCAACATACCTCAGGGAAGTAGAATCAATATCGGGGAGTGGGGACGGTGTGTGTGTGTGAGAGAGAGAGAATCTTTAAAGAACTGCCTCACATGACTGTGGGGGCTGGGAAATCAGAATTCTACAGAGGAGGCTGAAGGATGGAGATCTAGGGAAGAGCTGATATTGTAGCTCAAGTCTAAAGACTGAAAGCAGAATCCCTTTTTCTAGAGGATTTCACTCATTTTTTCCTTAGGGCCCTCACTGATTGGATGAGGTCCACCCACCTTACGAATCTTCTTTACTCAAAGTCTACTGATTTAAATATTCATCACATCTGAAGACAAAATGCAGTCTGGTGTTTGCCCTAACTTCTGGGCACCATAGCCTCGCCAAGTTGACACATAAAATTATCCATCCCACTTATCTATTTGCTGCTTGATAGAATTTTTTGGTAGTCTTCAGTTTTAGATCTTCATGAATAAACATTTTCTACAATTCTTATTGTGGAGATTTACTTTCACTTTTCCACTTATTTTCTAAATACTTTCACTGTTTCTAGGAATAGAATTGCCATGCTATAGGGTAGTTATACATTTAATTTTCAAGAAAGTATGAAAAAATTTTCTAAAGGAGTTCCCTTATTTTAAATCCTTGCCAGCAGTATAGGAGATTTAAGGTTACTGCACATTTTTGGAAAAATAAAATGTCATCTATCTTTCTAGTTTAAACCATTCTAGTGAGTGTGAAGAGATATTTATGTGCTTGTGTGTGTTTAAAGCATAGGCTAGTCATGTTAGACTCTCGGTTGCGTTTTGTCTCTTTGTGACCCCCTGGGCAGTAGCTCACCAGGCTCATCTGCCCATGGAATTCTCCAGGCAAGACTGCCTGAGTGGATAGCCATTCCCTTCCCCCTTCTCCAGGGGGGCTTCCCGACTCATGTCTCCTGCGTTGCAGGTGGATTCTTTTCCCTCTGAGCCACGAGGGAAGCCCAGAAGCATAGGCTGCTTAGTCATAAACTTGCCGAAGGGGACCCATCTACTTTTAGCTTCATTTCCACAGGGGTTCAGAGGCGTTAGAAGGGACCGTGAGTTCTGTAGGGTAAGCAGACGGAGCGCTGAGCGCAGTGGGTGGAGGCAGGGAGACTTTCTTGGGTGTTCGGGAGACATTGGCAGTCCTAGTTTGCCTGTACGGGGCAAATGAGCAGTCTGGGGTATTTCAGCGCTGGGGCAGAGGTTTTCCTGTGGCCACTGCTTAAAGCAAGTGGAGGTCAACAGGGGCTTTATTGAGGCCAAATGGTCCTTGCGCGTGTGCGTGTGTGTGTGTGTGTGTGCGTGTGTGTGTGTGTGTGTGGTGGGTGGGGGGAGGCTACTGTGACTGACAGCTTCTCCACCAGCAGTTTGTTACTGTTTATCATCAAATAGTTTTCCACTGTATGAATAGACAATGGTTTGTTTATCCATTAACAGACTTGCTTGTAAGAAAATTCAATACACAGTCAATACATCTGTTAAGCTAGGAGGTGTTTATTTATATCACAAAGGAATTCTGCAACCTCAAAAGAGTTGTCACAGAGATCTTTTATCTAGGAATGGCTACTTAAAATATTGATCTGATTACAAAAAGTCAACATGCCTTGTTTTTAAGCTAAAGATTGTCTCTATATATTAGGGCTCTCTACCAGACGGCTCAGTAAAATGCCTTTTTAGTGTCCTGTAGCTTACTGATGCTCACCACGCATTGACTATCACCGCCCTCCTTCTTGGGAAAAAATTAGACAATTTTTAAAAATATGACTGCTAACTAGTTTTCTCAAGAAATTCTCATCCAGATCCATGGGCACGTTTCTTTTCTTGGAAAGAAACTGTTCACTTTATCACATCATGGAGAACACGGAAAGCTTGCACAGTTCCTATGGGAATTTTTGGTACAAGATCATAGCTTCTGGTTCTCTAATACTTGTGCTCAAAAATAGAAAGGACCCTCACTGGGCCCTTTTTAATGAGACAAAGGATCCATGACTCATGTCCTCTTTGTCCGTCTTTCGGTCTCACGGCAGGCTCAGAGGAAGACAGATGCTCTCGTTCCTTGAGCCAGAGGCCCTGTTAGAGGACCTGTGTGCTCTCCTTTTAGGGGACGTGAGGGGTGGGCTGCCGTCTGCACCCATAGAAAAGGCAGAACACCCACAGCTGAAGGCTGACATGAGGGAGGCCCTGCTCGACTGGTGCTTGGCCCCTCCTTACGAGAAGGGACGTGAGGATAACCCTTTCCTGGTCCCTGATCCGTTGGCATGTTTGAACTTTGTCCTGTAATTTATTTAAATAAATCAAAATTAGGCCTCATCAAAAAAGAGGGTCATCTCTGATTTTAAAGCAGGCTGGGCATAGCTCCAGACGGACCCTCTGACATTTGTCTGTGACACTCATGGCTTCTGAGCAAGTGAACGGAGACCCGCTCGCAAGATTTCACTGTGCCTCTGGGTCCTCAGGCAGACACATTGCTCTATCAGGATTACTCTCGGCTAAATGGCCACATTTAAATATCACTCTTAAAATTTAAGACACTGTTCAACGATATTTTATATCCTATACCAGGAACTTGTGCTTATGTGTGGTGGTATGTGAGAGTATTACAAAAAAAAGAAAATCACTAAATGTATCCCAAAACTGTGCAGAAAAATCCTATAAATGGAGTTTTTAAGTGAGAACTGGATCAAGTCAAGAGTCTACTTTTGGGAAAAGATGCAGAGAAGTGAGAAATAAGGGCCTGAGGAGGGCAGCCTGAAGAATGGCATTTCCTGCGCCTCTGCAAGCCCCAGCAGCTGGGGAATCTCTGATCCAGAGGCTGTGCTGTGTGATTAAAATCCTTATAGTTCAAAATGGTCCCTCTCCTCTCATTCAAACACAGAATGTGTTCACAGGGTAAGACACGAAAAAAGTGGTAGTCTCCGTATTCAAACTAGATACAAGAGGTTAGATTGGATTTCTGTGTAAGAAATTTATAGAACACAGTGTAGTGTAGGGACAAAAAACCAAACAAGCTTGCTTTATACTCAGAAAAGCAAATTGAAGTTAGTTTGAAACGGTTGTTCCTTCAAGGCAAGCATGGGCCTATTTCAGGCTCTTTGTTGTTGCTGCTTGGCCACTAATTCCTGCCTGACTCTTAACCCCCCACGGACTGGGGCCTGCCAGGGCTCCCTGTCCTCTAGGATCTCCCAGTGTTTGCTCGGATTCATGCCCATTGAATTAGTGTTGCTATCTGACCACCTCATCCTCTTCCATCCCCTTCTGCGGCTTTCAGTCTTTCCCAGCATCAGGCTCTTTTCCAGTGAGTCGGCTCTTCGCATCAGGTGACCAAAGTTTGGGAGCTTTGGCTTTCATCATCAGTCCTTCCAATGAATATTCAGGGTTGATTTCCTTTGGCACGGACTGGTTTCCTTGCTGCCCAAGAGACTCTCAAGAGTTTCTCCAGCACCACAGTTTGAAAGCATCAGTTCTTCGGTGCTCAGCCTTCTTTATGGTCCAGCTCTCACATCCATGTATGACTACTAGAAAACCCATGACTTTGATTATACAGACCTTTGTCAGCAAAGTGATGTCTCTGTTTTTTAATACTCCTATTTCAAGCATAAGGAGATATATATGATAACATGAGATATTTGCCTTTTATTCTATTGATATTGTAAATTATATTAACTTTTATTGAAGTTAAACCTATAGCATTTTCTTGGGATAAATCCCACTTGTTTCTGGTGTATAACATACATGATGCTGGATTTTGTTGCTACCATTTTGTTGAGGATTTAAAACAATGTATACTTACGAAAGATACTGGTCTGAAGTTTCCTTTTCTTGTGACATTTTGATCTTCTTTTGATATTATACTACTGACCTCATAAAATGAGTTAGGAAGTATATTCTCTCCTCTTCTATTTTTGGGAGAGTGTGTGAAGAATTACTAATAATGCCTGTTTGATAGGATCTACTAGTGATGCCATCTGGGCCTAAGGTTTTCTTCATGGGGCTTTAGTTACTAACTCAATCTCTAATTGTTAGAGGTCTGTTCAAATGTTCAGTTTATTTTTAAATCAGTTTTGTTAATTTGCATCTTTCTATGAATTTGTGCTTTGCTCCAAGTCAGCTAATTGTAAGAAAGCTCAGAGTAACCTGACTTGAGTTGGTCAAGGAAGGACTATCTTAGTCCACTTGAGCGGCTATAACAAAATATCTGTAAAAAGTTATTTGTGATAGTGCTGGAGACTAGGAAGTCCAGGATGGAGGCTCCAGCATGGCCTGGCCTGGCCCCGGCCTGCTTCTGGGTTCTGACTTCTCGCTATGTCCACACACGGCAGAGAGCCGAGAGGAGCAAGCCCTCTCTTGCCTCTAGTAAGTATGTTAATCCCATTTCTGAGGGCCCGCCCCCATGACTTCATCTGTTCTTATAGATGCAAGGACCCAGCTCCTAACATCACACTGAGGGACAACTATGATACGGGGGTGAGGGACTCAAGTATTTAGTCCATAACAAGCATCTTTATCACTCTTTAAATACTGTCCATGCTAAGAAGTTTGTGAATATACTTTTTTTATTTTCTCCATTCCAAATATGAAAACCAACATCCAGATTATTTAACATCCACTGAAACTGAGATAATGGTTTGCTGCTTCTCCCTGTTATAAAATGACACTCAGTACCTCTGAAGCTTTACAAGGAATATATCTTTTTGCTAAATTACTTCAAATTGCTCTGCTTTTTTTAAAATTTTCCTCTGTTTCCTAGTCATTGAAACTTTCCACTTTAGATCCATTTAAGCAAAATAACCATGATTACAGATATCTTTCTAGAGTATTACATGCTTCCTTGATTTAAAGTGGGATAGAAAATTATTCCTCTTGTTGATGACTTCTGGGCATCTTGGCCGCCAGGTCGGTTCCTCCCTCCGTTTCCTCGGCTTGGCGCTGCAGGCCCCATGGCCCCACGTTTCCTTCCCCAGATCTTAGTCCATCAGGAACCAGCTGGGCACAGGCCTGCCAGACCCTGCGAGGAGAGAGCCTGGAGAGTGGAGAAAAGGGAAGAGACAGCTTCGTCTTCCTGCCGTCTGCCCCCCCAGTGGCAGTGGAACTGCGATCACCCCAGCATCTCAGGAAGACGCCTCCAAGGTGAGTTTCAGCTCAGCTCAGCTGCATCCTCTCTGCCAGCACTGGTGTGGGTGTAGGGGCTTCCTGCCCAGGCGAAGTTCTAAATCCGACCCCCAGCTCCTCCCTCATCTGTGCAGTGGTTTCCCTGCATTAAATTCTCTCTCGCTTTATAGATTCTCTTTTCAATGACCCAGGCTCATGCTCAAGAGCAACAATCTCTGTCCTGAGTCACACTTAGGCAGGCCTGTCTGTGAATGTTTCCCTGCCTCAGAGTTATGCTTTGGCTAATATGCACATTGCTACCAGTGCATCTCCCCCTTTAAAGCATCCCAGGATATATGCCTGCTTGGCTGGAGGAAGATGCTTCATGATGGTGGCTTGGAGACTCTCAGAGAAATTTTACTACTTTTATGATGTGAATGTTGGCTTCTCCAGACAAATCAGATGTATAAGGAAATGATGTCAAACTTAATAGAAAAAAAAAAATTGTTCTCTTTCCATGTGGAGTTCTTCTTTTAGGTTAGTTTGTGTCCTTGGCCTCTCTTTTCTACCCACTTGCCCTTCCCAAAGAGAGAAGGCAGGGATGATGTGACTCGCAAACAGGAGGAAGAAGGAGGCCTGTTCTGCTCTCCTGCCGTTTTTATTTGGAAATGTGTATCAAGCATGCGTCTGTGCTCTGATCTTCCTTGTTGTAGGTTTTCAAGGGCAGGGGAGGGCAGAGGGTTTTGTCTCAGCCGGTAGCTGGTTGGGTTTAATTCAAGGCTGCTGAGTAGGAATCCCTCTTTTGCCAAAGAAGGAAGCCGCTCTATGCGAACAGCCTTCTTAATTGTAACAGCAGTTATTTCATTCTCCATCTCTTTGCCTCCCAGCTCTTCCTCTCAACACATGCCAAGTGTGGAGACAGGGAAGACATCCATTAACTCTTTCAATTCCCTATCTGCGGTTTGCAAAGCAAATATTTCACTGGCCCTTGTTTAGTTTTCTCAAGACAGAATCCATGCATTCCTTACTGGGAATATCAAACAAAAGGGATTTAAAGATTCTGCTAATTCCTAAAGGAGAAATGAATCTCTCTTGTTTTGGCTGTGTACCTTTAAAGCATTTCGCAGTAACATTAATTTAAAAAGAAAGGCCTATATGAGAAAGGTACATATTATTGTTTTATCGAAAATATGTGGGTTTTTTCAACTGTTTTATCCAAAATACGAGAAAAAGCAATGGTGAGTCTTCCTACTAATTAAGCTTTCAGAGGAAAGGCACTGTGGTCCTCTGCAGCTTTCTCAGTCCCTAAAACATTGGTGGTTGTCATCATGAAGCCCGTGCTATGCTATGCTCAGTAATGGGCGACTCTTTGCGACCCTGTGGACTGTAGCTTGACAGGCTCCTCTGTCCATGGAACTCTCCAGGCAAGCATACTGGAGTGGTTTGCCATTTCCTTCTCCAGGGAATTTTCCCAATCCAGTGATCCAATCCATGTCTCTTGCATCTCCTGCATTGGCAGGTGGGTTCTTTACCACTGCTCCACCTCATATGAGAAAGGTATATATTATTGTTTTATCCAGAATATGTGGTTTCATCGTTTTCATCCAAAATTTGAGAAAAGGCAATGTTCAGTCTTCCAACCAATTACACTTTCAAAGGAGAGGCAGTGTGATCCTCTGAATCTGCTTTTAGTTCCTCAAAATCCAGTGGTTGGCATCATAGAATCAGAGTATTTAAAAACATGGCCCAAAGCATCAACTTTTCTTCCAGATGTTTTCACAGTTTTGTCTTTTTTTTTTTCCAGTTATTTTTATTAGTTGGAGGCTAATTACTTTACAATATTGTAGTGGGTTTTGTCACACATTGACATGAATCAGCCATGGATTTACATGTGTTCCCCATCGCGATCCCCGCTCCCACCTCCCTCTCCACCCGATCCCTCTGGGTCTTCCCAGTGCACCAGCCCCAAGCACTTGTCTCATGCATGGTTTTGTCTTAAAGAGGGCACATTTGGACGGGGCCCTGGACCAACCATCACAGCATCTTCTTGAGCTGGTTTGAATGCCCACTGAGGAAGGCAGAAGCAGGCCTTGAAAGGGTAAGGGGTTACCGGAAAAGGGCAGCTCAGCCTTGAATCTATTATGACTTATTTATCTAGCCCAGAGAATTTACACTTGGAGGAAAAAATAAATAATGAAAGGCACGGTGATTTATAAAACAATTCTGTCCTGTTGCGATACGAGCAAAGCTGATGGCAGCTCTCGTCCTGAGCCCTCCTCTGCCTGAGCCCAGCGACTGTATCGGGAAAACAGCATTTAGATCCTGCCCTTGTTGTATGAATAGATGCTTTTGAACTGTGGTGTTGGAGAAGACTCTTGAGAGTACCTTGGACTGCAAGGCGATCCAACCAGTCCATCCGAAAGGAGATCAGTCCTGGGTATTCTTTGGAAGGACTGATGCTGAAGCTGAAACTCCAATACTTTGGCCACCTGATGCGAAGAGCTGACTCATTTGAGAAGACCCTGATGCTGGGAAAGATTGAAGGCAGGAGGAGAAGGGGATGACAGAGGATGAGATGGTTGGATGGCATCACCGATTTGATGGACATGGGTTTAGGTGAACTCCAGGAGTTGGTGATGGACAGGGAGGCCTGGCGTGCTGCGGTTCATGGGGTCACAGAGTTAGACATGACTGAGCGACTGAATTGAACTGATTACACTTAAGTTAAGAAGATGTGGAATATATATGCAATGAAATATTATTCTTCCATAAAAAGAATGAAATAATGCCATTTGTTGCAACATGGATAGACCAAGAGACTGTCATGCTGAGCGAAGTAAATCAGATAGAGAAAGACAAATATCATATGATATTACTTATATGTGGAATCTAAAAAAAAGTGATACCAATGGACTTATATACAAAACAGAAATAGATCCACAGACATAGAAAACAAACATCTTTAAACTATAATTGGTTATATTCCACATAAGTATCAAAGAGAAAAGAGACAAATGTTTGTTTTCTCAAATAAGTTCAGAACATTCACTAAAACAAAAGACCACAATTTGTGCAAAGCATTAGCATGCTAAATCTTCCCTGTACCTGTGGATGTGTTTTTATTTTTTTGATTCATTTATTTTCAGTTGAATGATAATTGCTTTACAATATTGAGTTGGTTTCTGCAATACCTCAACATGAATTAGCCATAGGTATATGTATGTCCCCACGTTCTTGAAAGTTTATCACACTTCCCACTCCATCCCATCCCTCTAGGTAGTCACAGAGCATGGGGTTTGAGTTCCTAGCATCATACAGCAAACTCCCACTGGCTATCTATTTCACATGTGATACTGTACATGTTTCCATGCTACTCTCTCCATTTAAATGTAAGCTTATCATTTAAAATGAAAATGAATGATTTCTCCATACATATTGTTTTCCTGAAAAATTTCAGTTTCTTTCTCCTTTGTAGTGTACAGTATTTACATCTCTATGTTAATCTCGACTCCAAATCCCTATTTATCCTTTCCGCATTCAACATAAGCCTGTCGTCTGGGGGTTTGAAGGTCTGAGGGTAGCGACTTCTACTTAACAGCATGTCATTTGGCATCCTGTCTCCTGTAAATGCCAGGTCCATGGTTTATGGGATTTTAAAAAGGTCCAGGGAAGTATGTTGGATGGAGGTCAGTCTCCTGAATGAAAGCGCGGTGGCAGAGGCCCAGAGAAAATCCAGGAGTGATTCATGGTGTGCTCACACACCGTGTGGGGCTGGCAAAGCAGGAGACACTCTGCTAGCAGACTGGAACTAAATTCTGAGACTCTCCTGCGCTGCCAAGAAATGTCATCCCAGCGCTTTCTAAACAAGCCATGAATTGGATGTCAGTGACTTTTGGTTGAAAGTACAGTAGACTTTTTGGCAGGCTCCAGGAGGTCTCTTTAGATACATCTTTCATTTTCTATTTTTGTGTTTTTGTTTTTCTACAGTTCCATTGATGCTTTTGAACTGTGGTGCTGGAGAAGACTCTTGAGAGTCTCTTGGACGGCAAGGAGATAAAACCAGTCTCAGATAACACCAGAATGTAGAATACACTATATTCACCTTGCATAAAATACAGGATCTCTAGTGGCATAACCCTATAAATGCACTTCTTTTTACAGTGTTTGTTTAATTTCTGCTGTAAAACGCTTCTTTCTAACTGTGACACTTTTTTTCCTTTCCCTGACAAAGAAAAACACTGACACCAGTGTCCTGGTTGAGGTCTTCAGGATTCCATGTGGGCAACGACGCCAGGGCCAGATGGAGACTTCTTCTCTCAGCAAGAGAGTCCAGAGACTCATATGTCCTGTTCTAGGTCATCTTGGCAGTTATGTGGCAGCATGAGGCCATCGTCCCATTCTGAAGGTGAAACCCTGCACTGTAACAATGTCATGGGACTTTTCCAACATCCCACAGAGTGAAAAATATGGTTAGCACATCACTGCAGGGGTGTCTAACTCCTGATCTCCAGTCTCTTCCGTAAAAACACCTAGATCCTACTGGTGGCCAAGAAGTCATTTTGCTGTCTAGTCACACATTTGGTAAATGGTGAACACTTTCTGGGTTTCTCTAACACATGGGTTGTTTTTCAGTCACTCAGTCATGTCTGACTCTTTGCAACCCCATGGACTGCAGTACGCCAGGCTTCCCTGTCCTTCACCATCTCCCACAGTCAGCTCAAACTCATGTCCACTGAGTCCATGATGTCATCCAGTCACCTAATCCTCTGTCGTCCCCTTCTCCTCCTGTCCTCAATCTTTCCCAGCATCAGGGTCTTTTCCAATGAGTCAGTTCTTCGCATCAGATGGCCAAAGTATTGGAGCTTCAGCTTCAGCATCAGTCCTTCCAATGAGTATTTGGGGTTGATTTCCTTTAGGACTGACTGGTTGGATCTCCTTTCTGTTCAAGGGACTCTCAAGAGTCTTTTCCAGCACCACAGTTCAAAAGCATTAATTCTCCAGTGCTCAGCCTTCTTTATGGTCTGACTCTCACATCTGTACATGACTACTGGAAAAACCATAGCTTTGATTATCGTGGGATACACTGCTGAGCACTAGAGAAAATTCAATAACACATTTGTTCACAGAACACATGGTCAGTAAGCACTTATTAGGCACCTTAGTTGTGCCCAGGACTGGAATAGGTTTGAGACCATAGAACTCTTGCCCTAATAGAGCTTATGCTTTTCTGCAGGTGGGGAGCAGAACGGGAAGCATTAAGTCATAAAATTGTGTCCATCAGAGTCAAGTGTTATGAAAACAAATACAGCGAAAAACCGATCAACGAACAAAGAGTAGGGTCAGAATGTGACTTGGCGGGTTGTGGTCGGGGGTGGTCTGGCATACATGAACAGGTGACCCGCAAGCAACACAGAATTAATTTCTACACCTATGGACCAAAACAACCCCAAGAAAGCAAGCCAATAGTCAAAGTAACCGTGAGCCGTGAGCAGTGAGCGGGGGGAGGTCCAGCGCCTGCGGGGCGGGACCAGGATGGAGGGGCTGCCCTTGCAAAAGCAGAGGGGAGCCCGTCTGAGCTGGGGGTCTGAAAGCAGAGCTGACCACGAGAGGGAACCAACCACGCCCGGGGGAGGGAGGTGCGCCCCATCGGAGTCAGCGGCTGGTCCAGGTCTGAGTAGGGAAGAGCTTGGCTCATCCAAGGGCCGGACAGGAGCAGGCTTGCGGTGGAAGGTGGCCCAGGGCGGGGTGGGAGAGACGAGCGTGAGCACAACCTGGGCCCTGGGGACAGCAGCGATATTCCGGTTTATCCTAAAGCTAACAGGAAGCGTGGGAAGCAGCTTCATCTGGGTTGCACCTGCATGCTAAGTCACTTCAGTCATGCCTGACTGTTTTCAACCCCATGGACTGTAGCCTACCAGGCTCCTCTGTCCACGGGATTCCCCAGGCAAGAATACTGGAGTGTGTCGCCTTGCCCTCGTTCAGGAGATCTTCCTGACACAGGGATCGAACCCGTGTCACTTATGTCTCCTGAATTGGCAGGTGGGTTCTTCACCACTAGCGTCACCTGAAAAGAAAGAAAGTGAAGTCTCTCAGTCATGTCTGACTTTTTGCAACCCCATGGACCATAGCCTGCCAGGCTCCTCCATCCATGGGAATCTTCAGGCAAGAATACTGGAGTGGGTTGCCATTTCCTTCTCTAGGGGATCTTCCTGAGCCAGGAGTCGAACCTGGGTCTCCCGCGTTGCAAACAGACTCTTTACCGTCTGAGCCCCCAGGGAATCCAGTGTCCCCTGGGGAGTCCCTTAAATTAGGAAGGCGTGATCTCACTTATGTCAGAGAAGGTCTGTTTGCTGCTGCATGAAGTCTGGGCCAGAAGTGGGGGAGGAGGGGGCAGAGGGCTAGCTAGGACCTTGGCAGTGTCTCTGGGTGTGTGAGGGAGGCCCAGACCGTGGGCCCAGGGGAGGAAAGGCGTGTCAGTGTCAGTAATCACCTTGGAAGGGAGACCTGACGGAGCTGGTCTGCAGCACGGATGTAGGACTCTAGGAACAGCCTGTGCCTCACCATTTTCTGGATGGTGGCAGGACTTGTGCAGAGTCTGGAAAGATTTCAGAAGGAGGAAGGAGGCTGAGGAGCTGGGAGGGAGCCGGGGGTGCACCCCGAATGACAAGGGCCTTAGAGAAGTAAAGAATCTTGTGCAGGCAGATCTCCATCTGGTGAGGTTTAGGTGTGCGCACGCTCAGTCACTCTGTCGTGTCCGACTCTTCACGACCCTGTGGACTGTAGCCCGCCAGGCTCCTCTGTCCGTGGGATTCTCCAGGCGAGAATACTGGAGTGGGCTGCCATTTCCTCCTCCAGGGGGTCTCACTGACCAAGGGACCTGCATCTCTTACATCTCTTACGTCTCCTGCATTGGCAGGTAGGTCGTTTACCTCTAGCACTACCTGGGTCTGAAGTGAAAGTCGCTCAGTCGTGTCCGACTCTTTGCAACCCCATGGACGATAGAGTTCACGGAATTCTCCAGGCCAGAATACTGGAGTGGGTAGCCATTCTCTTCTCCAGGGGATCTTCCCAACCCAGGGATCAAGGCTGGGTCTCCCGCACGGCAGGCGGATTCTTTCCCAGCTGAGCCACCGGGGAGGTGCCCCCCACCCCGGTGTTGTGACTCAAATCCGGGCCCCATCGGAGAACTACCCCCACCTCGTGCTGCCCGGTGGTCAGGCAGCGACACTCGGAAGCCTCCAGGGAGCGTCTCAGCACTGTGACTCACCCCGTCTTTGGACAGCCTCCCTGCCGTCACACTGCGACAGGAGCTCCTATCAGGACTTGAGCTTGGTGGACCCACCCAGCCCATCTGGAGACCGACATGATACTGGTTCTGCACATGGACCTTCCAAACGGGCAAAAGCAGTGCTTCACTCTAAGCCTCTGTGAGCAGGTGCACAGCTGTCCCTGCTTCCACCCGCCCTCTCCCAGGCTCTCTCCCGCCACTCACTCTGGCCCTGGTTTTCCGACTGTGCTCTGCTTGTTAAACACCCTCCCGGTGAGGCATCCGGAACTAATGCTGAGGTTCAGATGAGGCCAGAGAGGCCGTAGAGAAAGGCCATCACCCCCTTCACCCGGGTGCTCTAGGTCCGTTAACCCAGGCTCAGCCTCTGCTCCCTCTGATGTCCACCCTCCCCAAGGATGCACCCCGATCCTGGTTGACGAAGCCCCCTTTCTCCACACATCCCTCTAAGGCAGGCTCTTAGGCTAAGCTTTGGAGCAGCAGGTTTTGGACCCCGCTCATCTCCCTGTCTGACAGCTGACGCTGTGATGGCATTCCTGGCACCGCTTTGTTGGTGACAAGAACATGATGGAAACGCAGCTAATATGACTTTGCCCACAGTCTGCGCCGGACCCAGAGTGGGCGGTTCCAGCAGCAGGAACAGCGATGATAGTCTTGTCCAGGAGCTCTGTGAGACAGAGGGCCAGGCAGGATGCTGAGCGTGTGTGTGTGTGTGTGTGTGTGTGTGTGTGTGTGTGTGTGTCAGGCAGGATGGGAGACCCTTCAAGTCACTCATGAGGCAGGACCCACAGAGGTGTGCATTTGTCTTAAACCATAGTGGAGAGCCTTAAGTACAGTCCTGAAATGTTAGGCTTCTTCTACTCTGCAAGAACTGTAAAATCCTGGAACAAAGGATTAAAGGATTTGGAAAGTTAACTGGTGGGAAGTTTGAGGATGAACTGAAGATAATGCAATTCACCTCTTTTTTTTTCTTTACAAGTACCATAAAGAAGTCACTAGAGGTAACTCTGGGTTATGTCAGGGTAAATGAGGGCCGTGACTGTGATGTGCTCCAGGTATGAAATGAACCAGGCGTTTAGTAACAGGGCAGCTCAAGGGGTAGGAGGAAGAGCTCTGCTTGACTGTTATTCTCCTTCAACATGAACAGCTGCAGAGAGGTTTGTGTTAATAAGGTGAGGATGATGAAGTCAGAGAGTAAAACGGTAACATACAGCCATTTGTCACAAGTGTTCCTTTTTAGTTCAGCTCAGTTGCTCAGTCGTGTCCAACTCTTTGCGACCCCATGGACTGCAGCACACCAGGCCTCCCTGTCCATCACCAACTCCCGGAGCTTGCTCAAACTCATGTCCATTGAGTTGATGATGCCATCCAACCATCTCACCCTCTGCTGCCCCCTTCTCCTCCTGCTTTCAACCTTTCCCAGCACCAGGGTCTTTTCTAATGAGCCAGTTCTTCGCATCAGGTGGCCAAAGTACTGAAGTTCCTTTTGCTGTCTATTAAATATGTAACACCTTCACCTGGTTCAGAACATTTCCCTCTGATACCTGGACCCACTGATCCATTCCCAGCAGCCCCCTACCCAGCAATCTTTAGTTTCTTATGCATGTTTCCAGTATTTCTTTGTAGCAAAGCAGTCTTGCTCCTGCCTTCTCTGCTGTGCTCATGGGCTCTGCCCAGTGGACAAACTACCACAGGCCAGGTGGATTAAACCACAGACGTTTATTTTCTCACAACCCTGGAGGCTGACAGTCTGAGATCAAGGTGGGGAGGGGCAGGGTTGATTTCTCTTGAGATTTCTCCTTGACTAGTAGACGACTGTCTTCTCCCTGGGTCTTCACATGGCCACCTCTTTGTTCCTCCCTGGGTCCTGGACTAAAAAAGACCAGTCATATTGGTTTAAGGACCAGCCATATAACCCTTTTAAAAGCCCTAAGCCACTTTTTTAAGACCCCTCTCTCTACACACGGTCTTATTCTGAGGTGCTGGGTATCAGGGCTTCCACATACGGATTTTGGAGAGACACGGTTCAGCTCGGAACACCTGCTCTCAGTTTCCTGGACTCTCAGAGGTAAGCAGATTGATAGTCTAGGGGCTTCCCCGGTGGCTCAGCTGGTGAAGAATCCACCTGCAACGAGGGAGACCTGGGTTCGATCCCTGGTTGGGAAGATCCCCTGGAGGAGGACATGGCAACTCACTCCAGTGTTCTTGCCTGGAGAATCCCAGGACAGAGGCGCCTGGTGGGCTGCAGTCCATGGGGTCACAGAGAGTCAGACGTGACTGAGCACAGCGTAGCACCAGCTTCATGACGACAGCCACCAACTTTTTAGGGATCTAAAATCTAAATCTAAAACGACTGAGCGACTAAGCACACAGCACAGAGGCTAGCCCAGATCCAGGGAAGCACTTTTGCTGGGGAATGGCTCCATCAGGATACTGAGGACATCAGATCAGGGGTTGGCCACATGGGTCTTAGGCCCGATAGGACTCCTAGCTCATGCTGTGTAATTATTACTCCGTTACTTACTCAGCAGCATGGTTTGCTCAAGGGATTCAGTTCAGGTCTTCCCTAGTGACACTGTTTTACAAAGTATCAAGATAAAAGAACCTATGTAGATTCTGCATATATGTGCTTAATATACGGTATTTGTCTTTCTCTTTCTGACTTACTGCACTCTATACAATAGGCTCTAGGTTTACCCACCTCAAATGTGCTCTTTTTACAACTGAATACCGTTTCATTGTATATTTGTACCACAATTTCTGCACCCGTTTACCTCTCTATGGACATCAGTGAACCTATATGCAGGGTGGTAAAGGAGACGCAGACGCAGAACAGATTCGTGGACACAGTGGAGGCGGGGGAGAGAGTGGGATGAACTGAGACAATAGCGTGGAAACATATGCATCACCAAATGTGAAACAGACAGCTGGTGGAGTTTACTGCGTGACGCAGGGGGCTCAACCCAGTGCTCTGGGAGAGCCTGGAGTTGTGGGGGGCGGTGGGTGGTGGGAGGGAGGCTCGGCGGGAGGGGACGTGTGTGTACCTGCCGCTGATTCATGTTCATGTCTGGCAGAAACGAGCACAATTTTGTAAAGCAACTATCCTCCAATAAAATGTTTTTTAAAAAAAGAGGCTGTGTAGGAGGAGTTGGAAGACACACCTGATACAGATATACCAGGCAGGCTTTGCGACAGATAACCTCTTGTCAGTCTGTGTACTGAGGGAAGCAGCCACATCCCAGGACCTCAGTGACTTGTCATGCTGATATTTCGTGGGGAACAGAGACATTCAATGCCCTGACAAGCTCATGATGCCAGTTTATGTCCTTTGTGATTTTCTATTATAAAGCAGATATTGTCACATTAAAGAGAATTTAGGAAATAAGTAAAGATTCTTAAAGTCCATAAGCCTAACCAAGTTTATACAGAGGAGCTATCCTCAGAATATTACGTTTTCGGCTAAACTATTGGAGAAGGAAGTGGCAACCCACTCCAGTATTCTTGCCTGGAGAAATCCATGGACAGAGGAGCCTGGCAGGCTGCAGTCCGTGGGGTCGCAATGAGTTGGACACGACTGAAGCAATTGAGCACATGCTAAATCTTAAAGAAGTCATTGCAACAGAGAACTCAACTTAAATATAAAAAGTATAGACTCATGGAGTAGCAGAACCCTAGAGTGGGATTATTACCAAAGTAGTACATGTAGGGTCAGAATTGCCAGGTCCCTAGAAGAGAGGACATCAAAGGAAAGAAGGGGGGGCAAGCTTCCCAGACGCCTGGTACCTCCAGTGAAGAATGGAATGGCCACCACTCCAGTATTCTAGCCTGGAGCATCCCATAGACAGAGGAGCCTGGCGGGCTACAGTCCATGGGATCACAGAGTCAGACACGACTGAGCGACTAATGCTTTCACACCTTTCACCTCCAAGTGAGATGGACTGCACCCCTGGGTGGGGTGGGTGGAGGGGCCACCGATAACATTTCACAGCCCTGACGTTTGCTCACAAACCTACAGGCTTCCTCCATCCCCTCCCGGCTGGGGACGGCAGGCACAGTTGGTCCAAAATATCACACAGGTAGGTGTTTTAGAACTTTGGACTAGTTAAATGTCTAGAGTATTGCTATAACTCCTCGGTTACTGCAAGGGAGGAAGATAAGGCGGGCCTGGTTATCACCCAGCAGGTAAGGACTCAGATTCCCTGCACGGCTCAAGGGCAAGGCTTGGGGAGCTGCAGGGGTGCGAGCTGGAGCTTCTCAGCTGCAAGATCCAGCGTGCATGTCTTCACCACCCCGGACGAGGCCTGTAGCTCTGGGTTTATGTTCAAGCATTACTTAAACAAATCACTGCAGCTGAGAGCTCAACCTACACATGTCCTTCCGCTGGTTCCGTTCTTGTCCTCACCTGACTGTGACTAGTGACTTTCACAGACACCTTTTTTTACTTTTTTTTCCAGTCTAGTTAAGCTTTTATTTCCTCCATTGAAGTTCAGTACTTAAAACAGTAACACAAACTGCTGAAAGAGAGTTTTAGTTAATTTAAAGAAGTTTCTCATGTGAGTTTGCCCAAATTATTTCTTCCACTCTGGAGGGAGTGTTCCTACTGACCCATGCTGCTTAAATTCTATACAAATATAAAAGCACTATATTGTAAAGTAATTAGTCTCCAATTAAAATAAATAAGTTAATTTAAAATTAATAAATTAATTTAAAAAAACTAAAGACACAAGATCACTTGAACCCCTGCATCACTTAAAAAAAAAAGTAAGATCCACCAAAAATACGTCAATAACTTCTAAAATAATAGTCACCATTTAAAATAAGCGTTTCTGTGAGACACTGTGCTAAATATGTTGCAATTCGTTTTGCTTCTGTGCTCCACGCTGATCCCCAAAAACCACCTTGCCCACAGGGCCTCGCTCTGGGCCCCCACCTGCAGACACCCCTCAGCACGGTCCCCAGCATGCCCTGCTACGCACTGCTGCGCCGCTGCCCTAGGACCTGCGGGCGCTGTAAGTCTCTCGCTTGCTCAAACCTCTTCACATGCTGCCCTGTGTCTGCTCCTGACTGGTCATCCAGGCGCCCAAATACAGTAACGTAGTTGTTCCTCATGACGCAGTGTAGAACTTCTGCTTCAGAAAGTCATTTTGGAACTTAGGAGGAAGGAAACTCTTTGGTCACTTAGAACTCGGTGTGTTCTCCTTCTCATCACTGGAATTCTGTGTGCATTTCTTTCTTGCCTAAGATGTCCATAGGCTTCTAAACCCCATCTAAAATATATTCATAGAAATAAAAATAAATAAATAAAATGTATTCATAGAAATAATGCCAACTCTTGTGTGAACTTCGTATACCTTTTCCTTAGTGTTTTTTACTTTATACATATTTTGCTATTTTAACAGATATTTCTTTAATTTTAGGCAGCCTCAAGCATTCTATGGAGAGAGATGTGATACAAACAATTGTATGTATACATATATGTATACATATATATAGAATATATTTATGTGAACCAACTTAGTAAAGTGTCTACTTCTCTCTAACATTAGCTGTTTAAAATACTTGAAATTGTTTGCTATCATTGGTAACTCGGCTGGGGTGACTTGGTTCTTCACATCTGGGAAATAGTTCCATCTTATAAATTCTTAAGAGGTTTTATGGAGAGTTCAAAGTCTTTGGATATCTTTAGAGTGCTTCCCATGTGCTGTCATACTGATTCCATGGTTATGGGTTCATCATGTTGCCTGCAATAAACAGCTGCCCTGGTTTCATCTTGTATCAGCATCCTGATTTTTTTTTTTAAGTTGTAAAATACTTTACAACTTACTCACTTTATAAATGGCATTCTGATGCTTTTCTCCTAACTCCAGTGCAATTTTATATTTTATTAATGCTGTGCTTTAGTCTCTCAGTCTGTCTGACTCTCTGCGACCCCATGGACCGTAGCCCACCAGGCTCCTCTGTCCATGGGGATTCTCCAGGCAAGAACACTGGAGTGAGTTGCCATGTCCTCCTCCAGGGAATCTTCCCGACCCAGGAATCAAACCCAGATCTCTCGCATTGCAGGCATACTCTTTATTATCTGAGCCACCAGGGAAGCCCCCGTATTATTAATAGTGTGTCTTTATCCAAGCCGATTGAGGCAAATGTTTCCAAACTACGCTGGTCCTTTCACTTCATTTTATTTCTGTAGATTTTTCTGCCTTTTTTTCTAAAAGTCAAGATAGCGAATATTACTCTTGTGAGCTGTTTCCTTTTTTTCTATTTTTCCATAATATGATATTAATAGTTGACTTTTTAAACTTCTAAAATTACTTAATATGTGCTTTATTATAAGATAGTCACTATTGTATGGATACAAATGGCTAGTTTTCCTTTTTTTCCTTTAATTAACTACTTTAATAAATTTATCATTCTAGTTTTCAGCTGACTCATTCAGATTGCCTGGCTATTTAATCAGTAAACCTAAAATAATGATAGCTTTAGTTTCCTCATTCCAGCATTATTAGACATATAAAAAATACTTCTATTCATTAACCTGAAAGTTGGCTTGTAAGTCATTTTATGTACTCATATAACCACTAGTAATCTAATTAGCTTAAAAGGTACTACATTATAGATTATTAAGAAGGACAGTTTATATGAAAAACTATAAGCTGATTTGACACTCTTTATTCTTTGATTGATTCATAAAATTTTAAGAAGAGATAGTTGTGGGATTAAATGTTTGTGTAATTTAGTTAGTTAAGTAGTTATTCAAGAGAGAGACTTGATGTGAGCCTTGAAACACTTAAGTAAGATGAGAGACAGAAATTAAAAAGGTTTCCTGGATTATGAACACCTAGCTTCTCTTTCTCCATGTGGCATCAACCAGCCCTTCGCCTGCACATCAGGTGACGGTGGCCATGGTGTGGGTTGGTGCTGTGCTGGATGGGGGCCCTGGATATGCTCTGGGGACAGATCAGAGGGAGCTGACTTAACCACACTGCTCTGTAGCTCAATCGCTTCATCTATGTTTGCCGCTCTGATCAAATGTCAACAATATCATGCAAATGAGGAAAAAAATATTAGAACACTTGTATTTTCTTATTGTCAAGATATGAAATTAGCCCTCAGTTCAATTCAGTTCAGTTGCTCAGTCGTGTCTGACTCTTTGCAACCCCATGGACTTCAGCATGCCAGGCCTCTCTGTCCGTCACCAACTCCTGGAGCCTCCTCAAACTCATGTCCATCAAGTCAGTGATGCCATCCAACCATCTCATCCTCTGTCATCCCCTTCTCCTCCCACCTTCAGGCTTTCCCGGCATCAGGGTCTTTTCCAGTGAGTCAGTTATTTTCATTAAGTGGCCAAGGTATTGGAGTTTCAGCTTCAGCATCAGTCCTTCTAATGAATATTCAGGACTGATTTCCTTTAGGATGGACTGGTTGGATCTCCTTGCTGTCCAAGGGACTCTCAAGAGTCTTCTCCAACACCACAGTTCAAAAGCATCAGTTCTTTGGTGCTCAGCTACTTCATAGTCCAACTCTCAACATCCATACATGACTACTGGAAATTAGCCCTAGTGAATCACAGATAACGATTCAATGAGTATTTGCTAATTAATTTTGTAAACCCATAATAGAAAGAAAAGACGTTGATTCTTTACTACTGCTTCCTTTTGGGGTCATCAAGTCGTCCGGGTTCTTCCTTTGAAAACGTCTCCTCCTGCTCCTCCATCTACCGAACAGCACACGGTCCCACAAAGCAGTTCCTTTGCCCTTGGATGTTGGTGGATTGTCCTTTAGATCTTGATCTCTGACTCCAGAATTATCTTTCAAAAATGCAACTCAGTCAAAGTCACACTCCTGCCTAAGAAACTTCTCTCTCTCCTTTAAAGTGAACTCCTAATTCTTCATCATCTCGTGGAAAACAAAAATCAAATTTGACCACAATAAACACTGTTAGCCTCCTTCTTTCCCTGGTCAATTCATGCTTGCAGGGTTGGGGGGGGGGGGGGTGCAAAAACTTCCAAAATGGAAGATGAGCATGGAATGGAATTACAGCATGAAGTCAGGTGATGCATCCTAATTCAGTCTGACATCTGGCATTTATTTTTAGCCTGAAAAATAAATTCTCCCTTTGGAAAACAGGGAAAAATAATTTCCTACGAAATTCTAGATGTGGAGAGGGAAAATAATTTTGTAGCTCTTCTTTAGCCATGTTTCGAAAAGAATAATTACTATACATGCTCCCACGGTCATCATAAATTGTGTTAACATTTTTATTGTTTCTCCCCTCAGTGAATTTGTGCCCTTGTGGAAATAACGAAAGAAAAACATAAGCCAAGTGTAAATTATTACTGTATCTGCATTCATTAAATGCTGTTCAGAAATTAATAAAACTGAATCCTGATGGATTATGTCATAAATCTAATAAAAAGGGGCTTTTTGGGAAACTGTAACATCCGTCTGACCCTCTACCCTTAGACCAATGTCTAAGTCATGCTTTGTTTTTCTGACTGTCTTGTTTCTCCAACTTTGATTCAAAGTATTTCTTCCAACAACCAAGAATGTACCTACTTTCTGAAGAGTCCCATGATTGTTCACAGCTTTGCTCACTTAGATCATGAGCAATCTGTTTTCTATTCCTGGTGTCACCGTAGTGCAAGGGCAGATCAAGTGACAAATGCTCCGTGAAGATCTGATGGCATGCTCATTCCATTCTCCCGAATACTCACTCATAACACTCATTTTTGCATGTCTGGCCTGTTGCCCACGTTAGGACTTGATGGAGAACAAGGGCTTTTTAGCTCATTTTTCTGTCCTTTAACACATCAAGTCACATTAATACCTCTTGAGGAGGTACTACATAAATCTTCTTCAACTAAATGTAATCTCTTTAAAAGAAATTTAAGTTAAGAATATTTTCCTGAGCAGCATATTTTATAATAACCTAAATGGGAAAAGAATCTGTAAAAGAATAGATAAATGTATATGTAAAACTGAACCACTTTGGTGCACATTGGAAACTACCAGCATCATTAATCAACTAAGCGCCAATGTAAAGTAAAAATTAAAAATAAGATTACAGTAAAAACGCTGTTTGTCATTTTAAAGTGTTTTGATTTATTAATATTAATATAAGCATCTTCTAGAAATTTTGAGATTTATTTGATTGCCCTAATTTATAAACAACTAATTCAAGACTAGACTTGAAAATGATATGGTTTGAATATAAATGTTCTAAATATTATATAAATATACATAAACTAAAATTTTCATGCTAACAAGTACCTTACAGGGTTTTCCAGGTGGCTCAGGAGTAAAGAATCCGCCTGCCATTGCTGGAGATGCAGGTTTGATCCTTGGGTTGGGAAGATCCCCTGAAGAAGGAAGTGGCAACCTGCTTTAGTATTCTTGCCTGGGAAATCCCATGGACAAGGGAGTCTGGCAGGCTACAGCCCCCAGGGTCGCCAAGAGTCAGACATGACTGGGCAACTTACTATGCACCCAAGTACCTTATGATAGCTCTTAAAACAGAAAAGCTGTCCAACATGCAAAGCATTACCGACTTTTGCTTTCTGTTTGGTTCAGGATGTGTCTGCATGTGGCTGGAGAAGGCTGTGACTTATTTATGTTCCTGACGAGCGTGGTGCTGGCCGTCCCTGATACTGCTCCTGAGTAGAGTGCTGGGCCAGGGAGAGACCAGGGACTCGCTATCACAGTGGGCCCTTCTGTTCTCGGGCTACCGGCAGGCTCCACAGCCCGGGGTCAGCTCGGGCAGCATGTCGTGAACTATATCAGTGAGGCTCTTAGCCCTGACTGGCATACATGGGGCTGAGGCTGTCTCCCTCCTTGTAAAGTACAGTGAGGGGGCAGGAATACAGCCAGTGGTGAACAGTCATCACAGACCCCATGCCCGGGACTTCCCTGGTGGTCCAGTGGCAAAGACGCAAGGCTCACAAAGCCGGGGGCCCAGGCTCAACCCCTGGTCAGGGAACTAAATCTCACATGCTGCAGCTACAGACTCTGCATGCCACAGTGAACACTGAAGATCCTACCATCCTCAACTAAGACCTGGTGCAGCCAGATATACAAATAAAAATAAATCTTAAAAGAAATAAAAAATAAACGTCATGCTCAGATATACAAAGTTTCTTTCACTGGCCTTGTGAATTTTTTGGTGTATGTTGAAAACACCAAATCATTTCAGGATATAGAGCAGTGGTTCCCAAACTCTGGTATCTAACACCTGATGATCTGAGGTGAAGTCGATGTAATAATACTAGGAATAAAGTGCACAATAAATGTAATGCCCTTGAATCATCCCTAAACCGCTTCACCACTTTTTCTGGCTTGTGGAAAAGCTGTCTTCCATGAAACTGATCCCTAGCATCAAAAAGGTTGGGGGCCGTGATTTAAACACTGCCATTATGTGGCTGTTCCGACTATATTCCTCTAGCTTCACAATATACATTTGAAAAGTCGGGAGGAGGGAAGTTCAGAAAGTCGGGAAGTAGAACCGGAAGCGATGAGAGGAGTTCCACCCCAATTGCTGAGCTCTGCCCAGTGACACTGTCTCAGCCGCACGTGTATTCAGAAGCAGCTCATCAGATTTATTCTACTGGACTGGGTCCTGGCTTTGCCCCATGGATGGAAGCTGCAGATTGAAAACAGAGAATCTGATAGGAATCCTTAGAGGGATCCCTCCAGCTTCGATATTTACTTCAAGTTTCATCTACAATTTTTATGATCTATTTTATCAAATAAAAGTATGCAAAATGGAAATAAAATTCTGTCTGACTTTATGACATCGTGTCACGTCATTAATATAAAGCCCTAATGGACTGCTGTTTAGAGCAGATGCTGGCAAAGTCACGTTCAGTTGCATTAGCTTAGTCTCATGATAGAAAGAGATAATTCACAGACGTCCCCTCTTTCCTAACTGCCCTCCGCCCTGATCCAAGGGAGTTCTCCTGACTTGAAAGAACTGATCTGCCTTCTTATTTCCTTTGTGAGCATGAGGTACTGGAAGACATAAATGTCTCCTTTAGCTCAACGATATTATGCATTTTTAGAGTAGATTCTCGTATAAGAGGAAAAAAAAATTCAAAAGGATAGATACTATAGTATAACCAAGGATGCAAAACTAAAGTGTTTTAAGTAACAGGTTAAAATGTATCCATGACTTGCTTGGCTTGATGATGTGACTATATATAACACAAGAAAAGAAAACAAAAAACCCCATTGAAACAAAATGCCAAATAAGTGAAGCTTTCAAATAGCTTAATTTTCCTCCCATGGTTTTGAATATCTCTTCAAGAAATGAATAATTTTTCTTTGGGGCGTTAGCGGGTCATTATAGCATAGTGGCACCTTGAACAAGTCACGGGGAAGCCTGGACAAGGGCCTGGATTGGGCAGGGCGTGTTGAGTTTATACTAGAATAAGAAAGGATGCAGGACTTCACACTGTAATGGAAAGTGGGGCCTGAGACATACCCAGGGTTTGCCCATGAAAGGGGGGTCTAGGGGCAGAGGTGTAAGCATTATTTTCATAGATGTGACCTTCTGGAGAAAACAGAGGGATGAATAACACCTTAGTGACAAAAGGCTGTAAGTTAAGCCAAAATGAAGCCCAAGCCAAGGACTCCAAGGGGAGAAGAGAAGTTTTATTTTAAATCAGATATTGTATCATAAGCCTACAGAAAGCCAACAGAAAGTCACTACCAAATATCCAGAGTCAGGATTGCAATGCGACCTATGGGTATTTCAGTAATAAAAGTGTTAGGCTCTCAGAGGAATCAGCTTCAGTAAAGAGAAAATGGCTGTAAACGTAAGATACTGATTTCAAAATGAGGAACCAGCAACCTTCTTGGGTGTGAGGAACATCATTAAAAGCGTGGAAGCAAGGAATGGAGGCAGCACTAGCTCAGAGTGGGTCCTAATGGGAGAGAGAAGGAATATTTAATGTGACTTTTTCAAATAATTTAAAGAAGGGATTTTTACAAAGGTGTGAAAGGGGTGTGGGAAAAGTCATACCTGGAGATTTTCACAGTGGGTCCTACCATCCCCAAGACTGGAGAATGTTTAATGAAACCAAGAGACTGGTGAGGAGAAGGGCCTCCGCCAGCAGCTGCAGGGTTTAATGGAGGAACTGGCTGGACTGTGGGAACTGGAAAGGGAATAAGCATATCCCGAGCTCCCTTCCTTCCCTCTCTCTGATTCCCCTCGACTGAACTTGTTCAGAAACAGGAGATTCCCAGGGCATGGAGCAGATGGAGAGGGTAGAGGGTTGGTCTGGAGTGATCCAGTGCATGCTTTTAGGGTTTTCCTGGTGGTTCAGATAGTTAAGAACCCGCCTGCTAATGCAAGACATGGGTGCAATCTCTGGGTCGGAAAGATCCCCTGGAGAAGGAAATAGCAACCACTCCAGTATTCTTGCCTGGAAAATTCCGAGGACTGAGAAGCCTGGCAAGATATATATAGTCCATGGGGTCGCAAAGTGTTGGACACGGCTGAACAACTAACACACACACAAAGAAAAATATGCTTTCTTAGGATGGAAAAAACTACAATTTTGATTACAGGATGTCCCAAGTCAGAGAAAAGAAAAAGATTGAGGCTACTGAGAAAAGTGGGTTGGCCTCTTGGTATGCTGGAGCCACATGCTACAGCTCATGAGAGACGATAGCTTAAATAAAACTCTGAACTAATTTTAAACATGGGGAACATAAAATCAAATGGAGTGAGAGTATTCATGCCACAGAAACTGACAAGCAGGCATGACCCTGATCACTGCCCCTGGCCTGGAAAGTCAACTTCAGCAGCAACTGACGCTGTAACGATTTCTCAGCGTTCTGGGAACCTGGAGGGGCGTGGACAGTGCAGGCTCTCTTTTCCCTTCCTGGGTTTTGGGGAAAGCTGACAGGATAGGGAAGTAGGTGAAAAATGAGATCATGGCTGCCACAGACAGGAGAGAATGAAAGGGAAAAATACTAAAGAAAAACAATAAAACCAAATGTTTACCATGTTCATGTCTCCATTGCTGCCCAGCAAATAGGCTGATCAGTACCATCCTTCTACATTCTATATGTATGCATTAATATATGATGTTTGCTTTTCTCTTTCTGACTTACTTCGCACTGTATAATAGGCTCTAGGTTCATCCACCTCATTAGAACTGACTCAAAATGTGTTCTTTTTTATGACGTGAATAGTATTCCATTGTATATATGTACCAGAACTTCTTTATCCATTCATTGAAAGAAATACTTTACCAAATGTAAAATGGATGTGTCTGGTAAGTCGCTTCAGTTGTGTCCAACTCCTTGCGACACCATAGACTGTAGCCTGCCAGGCTCCTCTGTCCACGGGATTCTCCAGACAGGGCTATTGGAGTGGGTTGCCATACCCTCCTCCAGGGGATCTTCCTGACCCAGGGATCAAAGCCAGGCCTCTTGCAACTCCTGCATTGCAGGCGGATTCTTAACCACTGAGCCACCAGTGAAACCTGTAAAATGGATAGCCAGTGGGAATCTGCCGTATGATGCAGAGAGCTCAAACCCAGTGTGCTGTGACAACCTAGAGGTGTGGGATCAGGTGGAAGGAGGTTCAAGAGGTAGAGACATATGCATACCTGTGGTTGATTCATGTTGATGTATGGCAGTAACCAGCCCAATATCATAGACCAACCATCCTGCAATTTAAAAATAAATAAAATTTTTAAAAGTTTACAAATAGCTTCTATACATAGCTCTGTGCTTCTTAGTGTTTGCAACATTTATTCCAGAATAGTCCTGTCACACCCAGGGCTTTTATGAGCAGGTAAGAGATCATCATCCTAAATGAATAAGAGTGAAACCTTCTTTCACAAGCCTTCACATCTGATCAGCTTCCCAATCTCAATTATCAGCTGCACCACTAGCCAGAAAAATTCTTCACCCTGAAGCCTTGGGGGCTGTTTTCATCTCCTGGCAGACATCAAGTCTAAGACAGAGCCATATGGTGCAGGCAGAATAGTAGTCCCTAAAGATGAGTACATCTTGGTTCCCAGAACTTCACATGCCAGAAGGGCTTTGCAGATGTTACTGAAGTGAAGAAGATGGGGAGACGATCCTGGAATATCCCACTGAGCCTAATTGAATCCCTTGAATTATGGCTTCTCTCAGGTAAGACCAGAGAAAGAGATGTGACAAGAGAAATAGAGAAACACTACTTGGCAACTTTGAGGATGGACAAAGAGTCCACGAACCAAAGATGCTGAGGCTCTTGGCTGTGCTGAGCTGTGCTTAGTTACTCAGTCGTGTCTGACTCTCTGTGACCCCACAGACTGTAGCCCACCAGCCTCCCCTGTCCATGGGATTCTCCAGGCAAGATTACTGGAAGGGGGTTGCCATGCCCTCCTCCAGGGGATCTTCCAACCCAAGGATCAAACTCAGGTCTCCCGCATTGCAGGCAGATTCTTTACCAGCTGAGCCCCCAGGGAAACCTGAGTGACTCTTAGAAGCAATAAAAAGTGAGGACCCTGAAGAAAGGAATCGGCCTGCTGACACCTTGAGTTAGCCCAGGGACCCATGTGTCTGGCCCACAGAACTGTGTTACAGTAAATTAGTTGTTTAAGCCACTGAATTTATTGTGATCTGTTATGGGGGTAACAGAATATGAGTGTGCCACACTTCACTTTCCCTGCAGATTTCATATTCCTATTTCCTCACACAGTGTTGCTGCTCTGAACTGTTTTCTAAGACCTGCGCTGATCCTGGCAGCTTCCCTCACTGATCGAGTTCAGAGGGGTTAATACAAAACACACGGAGCTGTCTCTGCAGCAGGAAGAGCAGTTGGCAGACAAGTTTCTTTGCACCAGAGACGGGAGTTGGGGAGAGCTCAGTGTAAAGATGCCCGTCAGATGATGTACCTACATTCACCTGTCGTTCTCACTGGACAGCTATGCTAGGGAAGCAGGGGTCAGTCTGTCACCTCCCCAGACCCTCTTTCTTGGAAATGCACAAGAATTTTTTTCAATGTTCTCACGAACAGACCTCTGGATGCCTGACAGACTGAGTTCAAACCCCAGCTTGACAGCTTCCAGGCTGTGTGGCTTTGGGCAAGTGAATCAAAATACTTATTGTAATTTCATTTCCTCATCTATCAAATGGGCCAACAGCAGGACACCCACAAGTAAGTTAACATCATGCTCATTTACTCAACCAGCAGAAGCCCAATATCTGGGCTTCCCTGGTAGCTGGGCAGTAAAGAATCTGCCTGCAAACAGGAGACACTAGAGACGTGGGCTTTGTCCCTGGGTCAGGAAGAGCCCCTGGAGGGGGAAGTAGTGGCCCACTCCAGTATTCTTGCCCATAAAATCCCATGGACAGAGGAGCTGGGTGGGCTATGGTCCATGGGGTTGCAGAGTTGGACACTACTGAAGTGACCAAACACACACTTGCACTCAAGCCGAATATGTACTAGGAACTTGCTAGGCACCCAGGAACCACCAAAGTACAGAGGAACGAAAACCACCCCAGATGTTAAATTTATGTAGGTAAAACCTACTGATGTGCAAGGGTGGAGAGTAAGGGCTTACCTGATGTTAATAATAAATATATAACTGGATTCATTTTTCAATAAAAATATGAAAATTTTCAATAAAATGTGAAAGTATGAAATTAATTTCCTCACCTCACTCAAAAGCTCTGGGAACTTGAAACCCAGCAAGTGAGTGACCTCTGAAATATCTTCATGAGATTCTCATTGAGACTTCAGCTGAGCTGACAAACAGAAGCTTGGGAAATGGATGTCTGAAGGGCTATTATAGAATTCCTCTTTGTGGATGGAAAATTGGATAATCCAGGGTTCTGAGCCTGAACTTCAAATACTCTTGAGAAAAGTGACCAGTCTATAAAAGAATGTAACTGTCAATTCCCATACTGCAGTGGAAATATGCCCACTGGGAAAGTTCAGCAAGGACCGACTAGCATCTTACAATGAATTGCAGTTTACAAATGCATTCTAAATTTGTCTATCACCCAGGGATCCTTGTAACCCGAGACGGTGAAACAGCAGGATGCCTCCTGCTTCTGGGACAACCACGGTCCCTTCGCCTGACTTGGGCTCCTGCCAGGCAGGCTTCCATAGCAGCATTTATGCTAAAGCAAACGGCTCTGAGTCTACCAGCCTAGCTGGGTTTGTACAGCTTCTCTACATTTTAAGTGACCACCACACTCACCTCATACACACTCACACATGTGTGTTTCATAGACAAAGATACAGCAAGAGATATCTATGTGTGTGTTTGTTTTAAAATCTTTTAAGACATATATTAAAAAGAAGAAACATCACTTCGCCAGCAAAGTTCCAGCTAGTTAAGGCTATGGTTTTTCCAGTAGTCGTGTATGGATGTGAGAGTTGGACTACAGAGAAAGCTGAGTGCCGAAGAATTGATGCTTTTGAACTGTGATTTTGGAGAAGACACTCGAGAGTCCCTTGAACTGCAAGGAGATCCAACCAGTCCATCCTAAAGGAGATCAGTCCTGGATGTTCAGTGGAAGGACTGATGTTGAAGCTGAAACTCCAATACCTTGGCCACCTGATGCAAAGAACTGACTCATTTGAAAAGACCCTGATGCTGGTAAAGATTGAGGGCATGAGGAGAAGGGGACAACAGAGGATGAGATGGCTAGATGGCATCAGCAACTCAATGGACATGGGTTTGGGGAAACTCCGGGGGTTGGTGATGGACAGGGAGGCCTGGTGTGCTGCGGTTCATGGGGTCGCAAAGAGTCGGACACAACTGAGCGACTGAACTGAACTGAACTGAACTGAAGACATATATTCTTAACTTCCCAGCTGGCACTAGTGGTGAAGAACCCACCTGCCAATGCAGGAGATGTAAGCAACAAAGGTTCAATCCCTGGGTAGGGAAGATCCCACTCTAGTATTCTTGCCAGGAGAATCCCGTGGACAGAGGAGTCTGGCAGGCTACATTCCAAAGGATCACAAAGAGTGGGACATGACTGAAGTGACTTAGCACAGCCCAAGACATGTATTCAATTTTAAATAGTTTAAATAGTTGGTGAAGATTAACTAGGAATTTGAAATATGGTTGGTGTTTAGTTTAGAACCTGCTAAAAATACATTTGTGTTCAGATGGTCGCATTTCATTTCACTGTATCAGTGTATCCTCTGAGGTTCATTTGCAGCTGGTTACTTACCAATGTAAAATATGAGCGACTTGAGTCCTTCATAAGAATGTCTCTGACATCTTTTAACTGCTTCACTATCCTTTCCTGAATATAATGCACTGGTCTTGTGCTCAAGGTTTCCTTCTATCCCTGGATTTAGAATTTGGAGAAACATGTGCACTGTAAATATTACAAGAGTCCCACACCTCTGAGAAAGTGCAGGAAGGAGCAGGGCTTACATAACACCAATGGCATTGCCAGAGTCTAGATGAACTCTCAGTTCCATGATACAGTCATAGCTATAAGCAGATGATTACATAGACTTATCTAACAATCAATCATTTATTTGTCCACCTGATGGGGCTAAATTAAGGATCAAGGTGGAAGGATGAGCAAAGGAGTGTGTGGGGGGAGTGTGTATACACACAAATATACATACATGTTTATGTGTATATATGTGCACATCTGTGTCTGCATGTGTGTAGTAGATACATCCTTCTGTCTTTTGCTCTGTCTTTCCAGCCACACATTTCTTTTGCTTAAGGATCACGTGATAAAACTGCCAAAAATCTTCTTAAAGAGCTGAGATTATTCTTGCCCACACATGCAGCTGGCAAGCAACCGGATCCGGCACCAGCGGCCTGCTCTATAGGGATGCCATCAGAGCATCCTTGCGGTGTGACGCAGAGTGGAGCGGAGCGGACAGGAAGGAAACAGCCTCCCTGAGCAATTGCCACTGTCAACTCCTCTTGTCGAATCTTTACAAAACTCTCATTTACAGGTTTGGTTTGAGGCCGAGTTCTAGAACTCTTGCAATGCAGGAAACCCCGGTTTGATTCCTGGGTTGGGAAGATCCCCTGGGGAAGGAGTAGGCTACCCACTCCAGTATTCTTGAGCTTCCCTGTGGCTCAGTTGGTGAAGAATGCGCCTGTAATGTGGGAGACCTGGGTTTGATCACTAGGTTGGGAAGATCCCCTGGGGAAGGGAATGGCTACCCACTTCAGAATTCTGGCCTGGAGAATTCCATGTATAGCCCATGGGTCACAAAGGACTGGACAGGACTGAGCAACTTTCACTTTCACTTTATAGAGCTCTGAGCCTGGGTTTCTCCGTCTATTTAACAAATGTAGCAATCATTCTCCTGCCTGGATAAGATGGAGGTTGAGATGAGGTAATGGATGCACAGTGTCTTCTTAGTACCGTAATGCATCTAGGGATGCACAGTGCCTTCTTAGTACCATAATGCATCTAGCAGTGCCTGTGTGCCCTGCCTGAACCCCTGGGTACTGTGTGCAGTGATGCCTTAGATCCTGGGAAGGAGCAGAGCAGGATCCCAGGCCCTCTGGGTTTGAACCAGAAGGAATCTCTAGGAAGGGTCTCAGATAAGCCCCTGGGATGATCTGAAGATACCATGTGGGCAAGATGTGACTGCAACCAGGAGAGTGAGCCAAGGCTTGGAAGTAAAGCAGAATTTGGAAGGACCCAGTGGGCTTGGAAGTATGCAACAGGCTGGGTAATCACAGAGCATGAGACTGGGGCTGGATCTTCCCCAAGGGGCACATCAGACTGACTCAAAGGAACCAAGTCAGGGGCAGGTTTTCTCCCAACAGTTGGTAACACTGATCCTCACTTCCAGGCTCAGTTCCTCCTACATATGTGATCCATTCTCATGCAGCCAGGGCAGGATAAGAAGTCTAGTCAAGAGAACCAGAATGCAGGTTTGAGCTGACCTGTTGGTGACTGTTCTGCTACCTTGTCAGAGGACACTCACCCCACCCTTCAGATCTCATGCCCTGTCTGAAAACCTGGACTTTTCTTCTGTTTCCTGTCTTGCAGGGTGTCCAGAGTCATGTACTAATGTCTCTAATTCCATGCTTAGCTGCAGCTTACACTTGTGTTGTGACAGATGACATTCAGGACAAAAAATTCTCAGAAGTGCCTGGCAATGCACTTACCCATTCATTCATCCTTTGCTTTGACTTTTTTTTTTGTCTTGTAAGCAGCTGCTTTCTTAAGTAAGTCTTTCACTGTGCACCTCTTCTGATGTTACCATCTGGAGGTGCTGCTCCCATCTTTACACCTGCATTCATACTTAGTGTGTGTGTGAGCTCAGTCACTGAGTCGCGTCCGACTCTTTGTGACCCCACAGACTGTAGGCTGCCGTGGGATTTCCCAGGCAAGAATACTGGAGTGGGTTGCCATTTCATACTTAGAAACATTCCAAACCTTTGAAATTGATCATCAGAGGGCCTCAGTGTGAGAGATGGCAGACCTGGTACCTGAAGGGTGACCTCTTCACAAGTCGGGGGCCACCTGGACCCAGTGCAAGCTTTGCTTCTCTACTCTCTGCTCCTGATTAAAGAGATGAGCTTCCTGAAGCTGGAGACCACATGTTGGACGGTGATTTGGATCCAGTTCTACAGAATTTCAGCTTATTCAGTGCTCAGATCTCTCTCTGTTTTATTCTTAGGCTACTACATGGTCTCAATTAGAACCATTTGCTCCATCGTTACGTGGTCTATCTACCACCAGCTTCATGTCTCAGATGGGAACATCCTGGCAAGGAGGACCCGTTCTCATGGGTACTTCTTGGTCAAATGCTTCATTGTAGACGGTGGATCAAGACAGGCAGGACCTTGATTACACATGACAGTTTCTTTAAGGGCTTTGGCCAGGAGTAACTCTTCGTGGAGCACGCTCCTCTCCTACTTACAGCTGCAACAGCCATTCTAAGAAGTCACTCTCGGGTGCGTTTTGGAGGCCCTGCTGCAGACTGCTCTACACGAACTACTTCTGATTTTTAGGACAGGAATTCAACTTCACAGCACAATTGAGCTCAGGCTGTGAGCTCAGAAATCCTACATCACTCTGCTAACTGCAGTCTAACTTAAAACTCCACCTTTGAAGTTAAAAAAAAAAAAAACATGAATTAAAAAAAAAAAATCTTGCCCAAATTTGAATAAGTTTTTCTCAGTCCTGCATAAGGGATAGTAGTTAATTTTCTATATTTTTGGCATGAGAACTCTAATGATGGAGGGTAACCTGTTAGAGTTTCAGGTGTGGAGAAGAGCCAAGAATTACTAACCTGGGTATATATTCTTGGTATAATTGTGTTTTGCTTGATTTCTTTGAAATTCACTCTCTTTTTTCCCTAAAAAGCTATCTTTTCAACCCCTTTGGTTTGTGTCTGCAAATCTCAGCGACCTGAGAACATAAAGGGAATTGACTCAAACGTTTTAGAAAACTTTGCAAAGAGGCTCTCATTCCACTGGATTCCCTTGTCAGGTGCCTGAACCTGATCCCACTCCCTGAAAGGAGTGTGAGGGAGCCTCTGACCCACTTTGTTTTCAGGGAGTGATGCTGAAAGAACAAACCCAACTGCACTCAAATTCATCATTGTTTTGCAGAGTACTTTTTCCTAAAGTTTCTCATAAATTCTTTGTATGTAAACTTGCCTCACCAGCCAAGGAACCGTTCAATTTCCATGAGGTTAAATGATTTCCCCAAAGACTTAATCCAATCTCAGTAAAACAATCTCATTGCATTGAATTCATCACAGAAAAGTTTCCAAGCTTTAATTATAGGTACCTATGGAGCAGGATGGTTTTCTGTTCATTGAGTTGAAAGAAAACTCTTTCAGTTTCAAAATGTTGGAAAACATTTAGGCTCCTCATTCTTGTCTTATTTAGATATGTAATTTGTATAATATACTGTGATGCTGAACTAGTAGTAAATCAGATTAATATGTTCTAGGCCTTAAACTAACCTAAATATTAAAAGTCTATTTTTAAAAGCCTATATGTACACTTAAGAGATAGTATTTGTCAAATACAACCTTGAGAAAGGGATGGCTGGGCTCTCTCTTTATTGGTCCTGTTTGTTCTTACTGGTTAGGCGCTCAGTCATGTCTGATTCTTTGTGACCCCATGGACTGTAGCCCACCAGGCTCCTCTGTCCATGGGATTCTCCAGGCAAGAATACTGAAGTGGGTTGCCACGCCCTCTTCCAAGGGATCTTCCCAACCCAGGGATCAAACCAGTGTCTCCTGCAGCAGCAGGCAGATTCTATAGCACTCTGTTACCAGGGAAGCCCCAAAACCACCACAACACAAATATAGCCTTAAAAAAGCATGATTGGATTCTCTCTTTGTTGGCCCTGAAGTGAACTGAAAGTCGCTCAGTCGTGTCCAACTCTTTGTGACCCCATGGACTATACAGTCCATGGAATTCTCCAGGTCAGAATACTGGAGTGGGTAGCCTTTACCTTCTCCAGGGGATCTTCCCAACCCAAGGATCGAACCCAGGTCTCCCGCATTACGGGCAGATTCTTTACCAGCTGAACTACAAGGGAAGCCCCCTTTGTTGGCCCCGGTAGGGAAAAAAAAAAACCAAAAACAGGCCATGGAAGCCATGTGGTCACACACACTTCAAAAATAGAGATTTCTTGTTGTAGGAGCTGGGAGGATGGTAGAGCATTTTGAAAGAGCAGAGCTGAGAGCGCCAGGAAAGCACCCGCTCTTTACGCACTGGAGCAGCAGCGTGTTTCCCATTCGGGAGGCATGTCAAGGGACACTCTTTGGAACACCAGTGCCTGTCCAGATGCAAAGTAGCCCCTTAAAGGAAATCACAGGTGACTTGGGGCATACAGGCATTCCAGGGTGGCTTTGAGGAGTTGCCAAGTCAGAGAGTGTGGGGTGACAGGGATCCAGCCTGTGTGCTGTGGGCGAGAGTTTAATTGACACTCAGCCTAGTTCTTCAAGCAGAGGCCATCTCTTCTCTACACAAGCATTGTGTGCTGTCCTCAGGAATCCTGACCACACACATGTAGTATGTCTGCCCTGCGAGACACATACAGTATTATCCCGCCACAAATGCCGTTTGCCCATGTTGGAATACACAGAATCCATTCTATTAGCTGCCCCCTCCAATTTCCCTATATGTTGCAGTCATCACCATTTTCCGCAAGTCACCCCAACTCCAAATGCTAAGTCATGCCTTAATTATTCTCGCACTTGGACAGCTAATCAGTACCCAAGTATTGTCATTCATATCTAAAGGTCCTTTCTCCCAGCTCTTTCAGGCTCATCAACTCACCCAAGTCCGTTAGCCCAGATGTGGGTAATACTTATATTCACCAGGCTTCCTAGGTGACACAGTGGTAAAATATGGCCTTACCAGTGCAAGAGACATAAGGCACAGGGTTTGATCCCTGGGTCAGGAAAATCCCCTGAAGGAGGAAATGGCAACCCACTCTGGTATTCTTGTCCATCCCATGGACAAAGGAGTTTGGTGGGCTACAGTCCATGGGGTTGCAAAGAGTTGGACATGATTGAGAGACTTAGAACACCCATATTCAGCACTGTTCATCTCAAAGGTAAGATATTTATTGTTATATCCAGTATTCACATTGTTAGAGCATGAACTATTCCCAGTCTGTCTATCTTATTCCTCTCATTTCCTCAAATAGATCAAACTTCATGTCCCTGCATCCTTGCTAGATGAGTGACCCCTGGGGAATGACCATTATTAGTCCTGGTTTATAAACCACGACTCTGACCCACTTTAATGGGTGACGTTCAACCAGTTACTTGAACTCTTCAGCACATCAAAACCATATGTGTGACACATCAGTCATCCTTTCCATTCTAAAATGCATTGGTCCCTCCACTTCCACCGCTCCTGTTCCAAACAGGTCAGCTCTCAGGGTCCCACCGCCTCATCCTCAAGCTCCATCCAGGCATCTGGTCAATCTCTGTTACTGAACACCTTGTACCCACCACCCACCTTCTCTGGGGCCTCTGGTTACCTGGAACAACACTGTTAAGTATAAATATAAAGTTAAGTGAGACATTCACATTCTCTTTTTGCACCATGGGGCTGAAATCCACTGTGTGTTTTTCAGTGACAGCAAATCTTAATTCAGACTGGCCCAAGTTCAGGTGCTCAGCAGGTACATGGAGCCAGTGAGGTGCTGGCCTAGAGAGTCACACCAGTGCCTTTCTTTGCCTGTGGGCACTTACCACTCCGCTGTCCTGTGTTGTGTTCAGATCCGAGGCTACGGTAATAACATTTAGAACTTTTCAGCGTTCTGCACCCACTGCTGAACTAGTGAAATGAGTATGTCCTAGAAGTTTGGGTCTGCTGAGACTGCTATAATAAAATAGCACAGACTGGGTGGCTTAGCGAAGAGACATTTGCTTCCTCACCCTCCTGGAGGCTGAAAGTCTAAGATGAAGTTGCTGTCAGGGCTGGCTTCCTCCGAGTCCCTCTGTCTGCCTCGCAGACACTTCTGCACCCTCACGGGACTGCCTCTCAGTCGGCGTTGTCCGTGTCCTAATCTCCTCTTATCACAAGGACACCAGTCACATCGGCTGAGAGCCCAGCCCTGTGGCCTCCATTCACCCTGACTTGCTTTCAGTTGCTCAATCGTGTCCAATTCTTCAGCTCGATGGACTGTAGCCCGCCAGCCTCCTCTGTCCATGGAAATTTTCCAGGCAAGAATACTGGAGTGGGTTGCCATTTCCTCCTCCAGAGGATCTTCCTGACCCAGGGGTTAGACTTGCGTCTTCTGCGTTGGCAAGCAGATTCTTTTACCACTGCACCACCTACAAAGGCTGCATTAATTATCCTTAATCATTTCTTTAATGATCCTGTCTTCAAAGAGAGTCGTGTTCTGAGTTAGAGTTAGAATTCAACATGAATTTTAGTGAGGGGAGGCACAGTTGAGCACATATCCCTGGACTGTATGGTAGCCGTCAATAATATTAGCAGGCATATGATCATCTCCTCTTCTTTTGCTTCTGAATCTCTAAGAAATTTTACCCTGACTCACCTTAAAACATCCCACTGTCTGTCCACCTCCACAGTGTCTTTTTGTCCCCCACAAAGAAATGTCCCGGGATCCCCCTGTTGTAAGACCCTTCAGATCATCTTCCAAGGTCCCCCCCTCATTGGGCCTCTCCTCATTCCTTTATTAAAAGAAACGCACTCTTCAACCCAACCATTAAAGTGGTTAGAAGGGGCATTGCCTCAGGTTACGGTTATTCGTGTGAAGTATAGTAGCACATTGCAGGGTAAGGTGTGTGAGACTCTGATAGGATGCCTAGCACAGGGGCTGAGCAAAGGGAACAGTGAGTCACAGCCCTTCCCCTCTTCTCTCTGGGCTTCCCTGGTGTCTCAGCTGGTAAAGAATCCACCTGCAATGTGGGAGACCTAGGTTCAGTCCCTGGGTTGGGAAGATCCCCTGGAGAAGGGACAGGCTACCCACTCTCCTATTCTGGTCTGGAGAATTCCATGGACTGTATGGTCCGTGGGGTTGCGAAGAGTCGGACACGACTGAGTGGCTTTCACTTTTCACAGATTATACCCAGGTGGCTCAAGTGGTGAAGAATTCACGTGTCAATGCAGCAGCTTCAGGAGACACAAGTCTGATCCCAGGGTCGGGAAGATTCCCTGGAGTAGGAAATGGCAACCCACTCCAGTGTTCTTGCCTGGGAAATCCCATGGACAGAGGAGCCTGGAGGGCTACAGTTCATGGGGCTGCAAGGAGTGGGACACAAATGAGCATGCAAGCACATGAGGTTAGTATTCATAAATTTAATGACTTTTGTTTGTGGGCAGGATAAGTGCATGGCTTCCTCTGTGATGATAAAGTCCCAGGTGAGAAGACCCCAAGCAAGCACGTGGCCCAGAGAATGTGTTGGGCAAGTCACTCCCAGCAGCGCCCGGCACCTCCCTCTGGTCGTCCTATTACAGGGCTCAGCTCCCAGGTCCTCTGGGAAGATGACACGCTTGTGGTCCACCGCCTGCCTTGGGCTGCCAGCAGCCTTCCAGTCTAGTTCTCCCTGACTGCCCTTTCCTCCTTTTGGAAGGTGAAACTGGAATTTCCCCACACAGCGACTCCTGCCTGACTGTGGGGTGACCCCGGCTGCATAACTCAGCACTGCTCTTCATTTTTTCGCCCTTATGACACGGATCAGGGCGGTCACTGAGAGACAGCTCTTTCTCTTTTTTTCTCACTAATATTAACTTCACAAAGGGCTTTACTCTGCAGATGACCAGATTCTCTATTTGCTTCTACCAGATGGGGATTTTTAAGACCATACAGCATAGGGAGAAAAAGCAGTCTTGGGCTAGAAATATATTTTTGTTATTAATGTTTTGTTTATTCACCCAAAGTTTAATGACGAACCTGATTTCAAGTCCAAACATTCACAGTATCGCTTCTGAACAACAACCATAGACTGGTGAGCTAGTTTCTAGTTTCACCATTCCTGGGGTCAAAAGTAGTCCAGCAAGGAAAATATTCAATAATTATTAGCAAAGTGAGAGTTGAACCATAAAGAAGGTTGAGTACCGAAGAAATGATGCTTTCAAATTGCGGTGCTGGAGAAGACTCCCGAGAGTCCCTTGGACAGCAAGGTGATCAAACTAGTCAATTCTAAAGGAAATTAACCCTGAGCATTCATTGGAAGAATTGTTGCTGAAGCTGAAGCTCCAATACTTTGGCCACAATATTCAAAGAGCAGAATAATTGGAAAAGACCCCGAGGCTGGGAAAGATCAACAGCAGGAGGAAAAGGAGGCAACGGAGGATGAGATGGCTAGAAAGTATCACCGACTCAAAGGACATGAATTTGAGCAAACTCAGGGAGATAGTGAAGGACAGGGAAGCCTGGCCTGCCACAGTCCATGGGGTCACAAAGAGTCGGATATGACTAAGCAACTAAACAACAAATTAAGAGAAAAGTGAAGTATTTGCCTTTTGAGAAATATTAACATATCCCCAAATTAATACTTTCTGAAGGAAGGAAAATGGCTGACAGATCCATCGTAAAACTTCACAGTTTCCACTCAAGGCCAGTGGTGAAGGGTGTGGTTGGGGCTTGGGGGAAGGATATTCCTGATGATACCTCCTGCCCAAATAGGAACAGTCCCTAAAGGATTTAACGTAAGTAGTTTGTGTCACCTACTAAGACTCCCAAGACTTTTCTCTCCAGAACTAGAAGCCAAATTTCTCTGGCATCTTGATCTACCCTCAGAATGAGGAATAAAGGAAACCTGTACAAAGACTGTCATATCTGACACCACACTGAACCAGAAATCCAATAAAATAACATCGGTGTTCTCCAAGTTCAAGGGTGGAATTGTAATAAAGTGGCTCCAGATTGAGGGCTTCCCCAGTGACTCAGTGGTAAAGTATCCAC